>NC_135533.1:208835546-209201797 GCF_045843805.1 Urocitellus parryii | reverse complement strand
AGCCCCCGAGGATGCAGGGTTTGGGGCTCACAGACCCCTCCTGAGCACGGCTGGGTCTCTCCGTCCACCCACAGGAAAGACTGGAGCGGGTCTCCTGGTCCCTGAGCCACTGCTAAGCTGTGTACGGATGAGGTCTGAGGACAAGCCCCGCAGAGACCCGCAAAAGTCACTTCACAGAGGGCAGTGTCCCCAGAGTGGGTCACCTCGCCCTCAGAGCCCAGACTCCTACCTGTCAATCTGGGGCTGACCAGAGGGCGCCCCAGGGGATGGAGCCAAGTCCAGCCTCGGTGGACAAGCAGGGTCTTCTGGGTCCATACTGGGGCAGGAGAGGCCTTTCCTGTCCCTGGAAGACTCCTGAGAGGTGAGGGAGAGGCGGAAGCCACCAGATAAGCCACCCCACGGGGCAAGGGGGGACAGGCACAGCATGCACACGGCTCAGGCCAAGGGTGACAAGGCCAACCGGGACCTCCCTCCAGGCAAAACCTGAAGCTCGTCACGGACTCTCACTTCCCTCCCGGGGACAGGAGAGCCCGGGAGGTGTATCTTTGCACTCAGCGAGGCCCAGCAGCGTCTGAAGACTGGGGAGAAAGCACCGGAAAACACACAAAGGGGAGAAAGGGGGCGACAGCCAGGGATGTCGGTGCACACGTGGAATCCCAGCAGCTCAGGAGGCTGAGGCAGGAGGACCCCACGTTTGAGGCCAGCCGGGGTGACTTAGTGAGAGAGCCTCAGCGACCTATCCAGACCCTGTCTCAAAAGGTGCAGGGGTAGAGCTCAGTGGTAGGGCATGCTGGGTTCAATCCCCAAACCCACAAAAAAGACAACGAGGTGATATGATAAATCAAGCGACAGAGGGGAAAGGGGATGGCTGAGGATGGGGGTTACAAGGAAGGCCCCCTGGAAAGGTGACTTTTGAGCAAAGAGCTGAAGGAAGTGGGGGAAGGTGTATTCGTTAGCTATTGCTGCATAACAAATTACCCCCCCACCCACAAATCTAGTGATTTAAACCAAGAACAGGTTTTTTTTTTTTCTCACAGCGTCTATGGGTCAGGCATCTGGATGCTGCTTAGGATCTCTCACGAGGGTCTACTCAAGGCCTCTGCTGGGGCCACAGAAGTCTCAAGGTTATGGCATGGCTGAAGGTGACTCTTGGTTCCCTGCCACTCGGGCCTCTCCACAGAGCACCTCAGAACATGGCCAATGGCTCCATCAGAAAAACAAATGAGAGGGCAGGAGAGAGTGCTAGCAAGAGGCAAAGACTCCAGTGGACAGAAGTCACAGTCTGTTACAACCTGATCTTAGAGGTGACCTTCCCATGTTTAGGCCTGTAATAGTGGTTAGAAGTCCCTTGTTAAAACCTGTCCGCACCTAGGAAGGGTCGTTCATGCAGGGAAGGAGATGAGGCAAGGGCATGAAGACTGGGAATCTGGGACTGCTGGAGACCTCCTTTGATGTTGCCTCTCACAGGAAAAACATTCCAGGCAGAGGAATCAGCAAATGCAAAGGCCCTGGGGCAGGAGCAAGTTCAGTGTATGGTCAGGCAAGAAGGAGGACAATGTGGCTAAAACAGGGACTATAGAAGGGGAAGGGGTAGACAGGAAGGCAGAAACACCTCCTGAGGCAATGGCAAGTCCGCTGAAATTTTTTCTAAAACTATGAGAAACCCCTGAACAATTGTGCATTCTAAGCCAACACCCAATGCCATCTGATTTATAAAGAAAACGATTCCTACGATACCTAATGAAATCATAGGGTACCTTGAATTTGCTTTATAACACGCTGCATTATTTTTTAACAAGATGGGCAGAATGTGGCTGGTCCTCAAAGCTGGGCAATGGGACTACGTGGAGTTTTTACACTGTTTTCTCTACTTTGCATGTCAGTGAATAATTTCTATAATTAAAAAGGGAAGCGTTCAAGGCAAAACATATATGTGTGGTTTCTGAGGGAAGATATAAACTGTAAAGGGCAGGGCAGAAGCAGAGGGTCAAGGATGATGCCAGCGGTCTGGACCACGACCACCAACGTGGCTAAAACCAGAGGCTGACAATAACAAGTGTTGACGAGATGTGGAGGAACTGGAACTTTACACTGTCAGTTGGCACAAAAGAATGGTAGAATCGCTTGGGGAAACAGTTTGCCCATTTTTAAAATACAGGAAGTTTCTAACTTATAAGCATTTGACTTTATATATATATTTTTATATTTATGAAGGTGCAAAAGGGAGGCACCTTCAGTAGAAACCATACTTGGAATTTTGAATTTGGTTATTTTCCACTGCCAGCAATATTTAGTATGATGCTCTATTGTGGTGTTGGGTAGAGGCAATAGCTGTGGCTCAGCTGACCACAGGGGTCAGGAAGGAAACACGGACAGCCACAGTGAGCTTGTGGTTGAAGCTGGAGTGTAAGGAGGTTAGGAAGAGTAAATGCATTTACAATTTTCCCCTTTCTTACTCTTTTCCCTTCCCTTTCCCCTTCCTCCTCCTCCTCCTCCTCTTCTCCTCTTCCTCCTCCTCTTCCTCCTCCTCCTCTTCTTCTTTTCCTTTTCTGAGACAGAGTTTCACTACGTTGCCCGACTGGCCTTGAACTCCTGGGTTACAGCAACCCTCCTGCCTCATCCTCCTGGTGGCTGGACCACAGGCAGGAGGCCCTGGCCCAGCTTGGACTTAAGACATTTCCCCTTACAGCAGGTTTATCAGGACACGTCCCCACCACAGGGTGAGGGGCGTTGGTAAAGGTGCGCGCCTGCCCCACCTCTCTCCAAGTCCTTGATGAGCGTCCACCCAGGAGAAGTGGAAACAGGTCCACGCAGGCTCTTAGGTAAAAGCTCCCAGCAGATATATTTGTTGTTGCCAGAAAACAGAAACAATCCAAATGTCGACAGGGAAACCGGTAAACCAGTGTAGTCCCATCTAGACCATGGGATGCTCCTCGGCATCAAAGAGGAACAAACGACTGATTCATGCACCAGAGATAAACCTCAGAATGCACGGCGCTGAGTGAAATCCGACGCATCAAAAGGGCCACGCTGTGAGGGTATTTGTGGGAAATTTTCCCAAAGGCTAGACCAACCCAGTGTGATGGGCACTGGAATAGAGTAGTTCCCCCTTACCTGAGGGTTCACTTTCCACAGATTCACAGATCTTTAGCAGTCTGAAAATATTAAATGGAAATTTCTAGAAATAAGCCATTCATACGGTTTAAGTTGTATGCCATTCTCACCTCATCTTACTCCATCCTCCCTGGAACAGGAATCCTCCTTTTGTCCAGAGTGTCCACACTGTATACAGCACCCTCCCATGAGGCACACAGTACTTCTTTCGGTGATCAGATTGGACTGTGGCCTGATCAGGTGCTTGTGTTCCGGGAGCCCTTATGGAAGAGCCTAATGCTGCACCACAACCCTCTGTATGGTTCATTCCACTTCCTCTTACCACATAGACATTGTATCACCTCCCATGCCCGCAAGAAAAGGAAAAGTGGGTACGATATGGTAAGATATTTTGAGAAAGACTAATTTCATGCTTTGTTACAATGTTGTTATTTTTGTTCTATTTTATTACGAGGTATTGTCGTGAACCTCCACGTGCCTGACTGATAAATTAAACTGCTGGGACCCGGGGCCTGGGGATGGAGGGCAGGCCTTCTCCCACTGAGCTGCGCTGGCCCTTCAGGGACACTTTATCAGAGTCATGAATGTGCAGAAAAGGACAGGCTGTATGTGGTTCAACTCCGTGTGCAGGTTGGGCGTCCCCTGGGGGTCCTGACCACATGCCCCTGCCCCAAGGATGGCCACTCCTGTCAGGCGGCGGGAGGGAGGGGGAGGGGAGGCTGTCCCCTGCCTTAGTGGGGCGAGGCCAGTGCGTACCCCTCGCCTTCGGGCAGTGACCGGTCCCTGAAGGTCCAGGGACAGTGATCCAGCAGCAGGCAGTGGCCAGGTGAGCAGCCACGTGGCTGTGTCCAGGGTTCTGGGTGGACAGGAGTGAGAGGAGGGGACGCGGGTCCTCCGCCCTGCGCAGGGCGGGTGCGGGGACAGGCTGGAGGATCTGAAAGCTTTCCCACGCCGTCCAGGCCCCTGCGGTCGATAGCAGACACCCGGACTCCGTCCCGACTGCCGGGCAGCCTGGCCCCTTCCCGCCAGCCCAGCCCCGGAGGGGACCCCAGCGGGTGGAGCCTGCGCCGCAGCCCCGCGCCTGGCTCCTGTCCCTCTCCCTGCAAGTCCCCCCACCTCTAGTCCCAGCTGACCGAGATCCCGGTGTCCCTGAAGCTGCAGGGGCACCGGGCAGGACAGCGGTGGCCTGGGCTGTGCGGGGCAGGACCTGGGCTCCCTAGGCTGGTGCTCCACTGGGCCACGTCCCTGGGCGTCCTTTTTACTGGGTTGATTGATTTTGCTTGGAGACAGGGGCTTGCTAAGTTGCTCAGGCTGGCCTTGAACTTATAATCCTCCTGCCTCAGCCTCCCCAGGAGCAGGGATGGCAGGTGTGCACCTACCTGTGTCCATTTGTCCTGTGTTCAGGGGACACCCATCATCCCTGAGGCAATTTCAGCCAGTACTGAGCACACCCCAGGGGTCCAGCCTGCTCCACACCCAGGCTGCGTCCCCACACCCCCTAGACAGCTGTACTGAATACTGCAGGTGACACGGTGACAGGTATTCATGTCTCTTAACAAAGCTGAACACAGAAACGTACAATAAAATATTATATAAAAGAAAAAAACTGCAGGGTGCCGGGGCACTCCACCTGTAAATCCCAGCTGTGCGGTTTCAGGAGGCTGAGGCAGGAGGATCTCGAGTTCAAAGCCAGCCTCAGCCACAGCAACTCAGTGAGACCCTGTCTCTAAATAAAATACAAAATAGGGCTGGGGATGTGGCTCAGTGGTCCAGGGCCCCTGAGTTCAATCCCTGGTACCCTCCACCCTCCCCAAAAGATAAAAAATCGCACACCTTTTTAGGGCACTTTCCAGAAAGGGCCTGGAATGTGCTCTGGGTGAGTCAGTGTGGCATCTGAACGTGAAGGCCAAGGGCGTTCTAGAACACTACCATAGACTTTATGAACGCTGTTTATACATTCAGGCTACATTGAAATATTTAAAACATATTTTTCTTTGAGAATAAATTAATCTTAGCAAGCCGAGGGTGTAGCTCAGGGACGGAGCACGTGCTTAGCATGAGCAAAGCCCTGGGTTCCATCCCCAGCACCAAAACAAAATGAGTTCATTAACCTTAGCTTACTGCAAACTTTACTTCAGAAACATTTTAATTTTTCTCTAACACTTCGACTGTTTTATAACAGCACTTAGCTTCAAGCACGAAGATATTGCAGGTGATGGAAACTTTTTCGGTTCCAGGGCTGGGGATGTGGCCGAGGGGTGGAGCACCTGCCTGGCATGCGCCAGGCCCTGGGTTCCACCCCAGCACCACCAAAAAAGGTTGGGGTGTGGAGAAGAAAGAAAAGAAAACAGACTAAGACCGTGTTAAAGAAAAGAAAACAGACTAAGACCGTGTTTCTCGCTGGCCAGTTCTTTCAACCTTTCTGTACAATTGACAACACTTATGAGAAAATGTAGCAAATAGATCGTATGAGTTTCCCGAGGCTGCTGTAACAAAGGACCACAAACTGGGAAGCTTAAAGCAACAGAGACTTATTCTCTCAGGTTTTTCTTTTTCATGCAGTGCTGAAAGAGCTACATCCCCAGCCCTTTCTCCATTTTATTTTGAGATTAGGTCTCGATAAATTGCTCAAGCTGGCCTTGACCTTTCGATCCTCCGGCCTCAGCCTCCTGAGTTGCTGAGATCACAGGGGTGCACCTCCACGCGCAGCTTCTCTGGCAGTCCTGGAGAAGGTGTGGGTAGGGCCACACTCCCTCCACGGGAGGAGAATCTATTCCTTCCTCTTCCAGCTTCTGGGACTCCAGGCAGTTATTGGCTGGGTCCTGCCACACTGCAGTGGCTGCCCCAGTCTTCACTCGGCCTTCTCTTCTGTCTCTGATAAGGACATTTGTCATTGGATTTAGTACCCACACGCTCCAGGATGATCTCATCTCCATATCCTCCCCGGGGATCCTGTTTCCAGACAAGGTCACATTCACAGGTCCCAAGGGTTGGGACTTGGACACGTCACTTTGGGGGCCACAGTTCACCCCACTGTACAGACCATGTCCCATGTGTGAGCTGTAGAATCCTGGCCCAGGGCACTGCCTTGGTGGCCCTCTGGTGCATACAGTAGGTACTTGACAAACTGAAGCTATTGTTTCCAGCCTCCCCAGAGTCTCCCCTCCAGGGAGTGGACTTGAGCATCACTCAGTTCCTGTCACCAGCTGTGGCAGAAAGGGCCAGGGTTCAAATCCTGTGCCACCACCTGAAAAGACACTACGACCTTGAGCAGGTGACTCTGAGCCCGTGAGCTTCAATCTCCTCGTGTGCAGTGGGGGTGCGGGTCTCATTCGCATGCTCTATAAATGTTTACTGAGCACCTACTACGGGCCAGGTGCTGCGTGTGCAGGGTGGATATGAAAGACGAGCTCCGTCCTCCGCGGGGAGAGGAGTGAAGGAACAAGAAGCAGGCTCTTGGCAGAACTGAAATGGGGTGATGGGATGGTGCCAATGGAGGGCTTCTTGGAGGAGGTGAGGGTAAGCTGCCGTTTAAATAACCAGGAGTAAACACTTGAGGACCATCAGGAAAGGCATTGGGGGGGGGGGCGGGAAGCAGAGGAAAAAGTCAAACATCGGCGGAGTGCAATGGTGCACTCCTGTCATCCCAGTGGCTTGGGAGGTGGAGGCAGGAGGATCTCGAGTTCCAAGCCAGCCTCAGCAAAAACGAGGCGCTAAGCCACTCAGTGAGACCCTGTCTCTAAATGAAATACAAAATAGGGCTGGGGATGTGGCTCAGTGGTTGAGTGCCCCTGGGTTCAATCCCTGGTCCAAAAAAAAAAAAAAAACCACCACCAGTCCACCGCAGCCATCCCAGCTCCTGAGACGGTGGCTCATTCCTTTGTGCGCTCACTCATTCTTTCAACAAAAACTCATTCAGAACTATCCACGTGCTGTGGCGGATGCAGTTGTGGACAGAGAACAAAGACGTCTGCATGGACAACGTTCAGCACGGTTCCCTGTCCCCAGAGAAACGCTCAGCAGACTCTGTCCATTTTTGACCATCAGTGGACTTGGGGACTTTCCTAGTCCTCTCCTCGAAGGACACTCTGACCCAGAACCTTCTTTCCACAGTGAAAATGGCATTCTTTTTTTTTTTTTTTCTGGTCACAAGATGGCACGTGCCAGGTGTCTCTGTCCATTCAGGCTGCTAAAACGACTTACCACAGGTGGGGCGACTTACAAGTAGCAGAGGGTTGTGGCTCACGGTTCTGGAGACTGGGAAGTCCCAGATCAAGGGCCCAGCAGAGATGGTGTCTGGGGGCCTACTGCACACAGGTGGCACCTTCTCACTGCACGCTCTGGGGTCTCCAGCATGAGTACCAGTGGGGGGCTGGGGGCGTGGCTCAGTGGTAGAGCACTTGCCCAGCCAGTGTGAAAGCCCCTGGGTTCCACCCCCTGCACTGAAAAGAAAGAAAGAAAGGAAGGAAGAAAGAAAGGAAGAAAGAAAGAAAGAAAGAAAGAAAGAAAGAAAGAAAGAAAGAAAGAAAGAAAGAAAGAAAGAAGGAAAGAAAGAAAGAAGGAAGGAAGGAAGGAAGGAAGGAAGGAAGGAAGGAAGGAGAAAAAGAAAGAAAGAAAGAAAGAGAAAGAACCAGTTTTATTTCTGAAGGCAAAACCTCACCATGTAACCATCCCTGAAGACTCCACTTCCTAATCTTATTGCATTAGGGATCAGGCTTAAACATACACATTTTGGGAAGGGGCTAGGGACGTAGCTCAGTGCACGAAGCCCTGGGACCCACCCCCAGTACAAAAAGAAATAAATAAATTTGGGGGACATAAATATTCAGACCCTAGTGCCAGGGTAAACACAGAGAAGAGAGGCGGCGGATACCTGAGTTCTCCCCTCCTGGAAGGAAGTGCAATGAATGGTCTAAGGTGGTCTTTCTGGACGCTTCTCTGTGCGCGTGGCACAGGCGCACACACTTGCCTACGCGTGGTGCGTGGAGAGGAATGCATACACACAGGTGTTTGCATCTATACCTACACAAGGCTGCACATGGAACCATGCAGACACAGTGTGTTCACACCCAGGGACACACATGTGCCTGTGCACCCATGCAGGCAGACACGTTAACTGCACAAACACAAGAAAATGTGCACCAGGATTGAGTGGGGGAGAGAGCTTCAGTCCTACAGGTTGGAGTCAGATCTAAAAAAAACTTGATGCTTGGCCGGGCGTGGTGATACACACCTATAATCCCAGCAGCTTGGGAAGTTGAGGCAGGAGGATCACGAGTTCAAAGCCAGCCTCAGCAAAAGTGAGGTGCTAAGTAACTCAGTGAGACCCTGTCTCTAAAATATATATAGCAGCAGGCTGAGATGTGGCTCAGTGGTTAAGTGCCACTGATTAATTTTGGTTTAATTCCTGGTACCAAAATAAATTAAATTAAAAAAAAATAGCACTTGATGCTTTGGGTTGGGGTGGAGCTCTGGGTAGCGCACGTGCCTAGCTGCCCAAGACTGGGAGTCACATCCCGGCCCACAGAGGAGCGAAGAAGGCAAGGGAGGCAGGAGGATGGCGAGTTCATGACCAGCCTCAGGAACTTAGCAAGACCCTGTCCTAAAAATATTAAAAGGCCATAGCTCAGGGTAGAGGGCATCTGGACCCAATCCCCTGTGCCAAGGAGGAAAAAAGGAAAGGAAACAGACCCCCTGGTGGCTGGTTCCGATGCCTTTCCCCTCACTTGGATTTTCTAAGATATCGCACGGGAATCTGGCCAGGGGAGAGGCCCTGGGCCCAGTGCAAAAAGAAACCACACCTTCACCGTGAGGGGTGAGTCCCGGACACCCCCTAAGAGTGGCCCCCAGGGTCTGAGGCCCAGGTCCCGCCACTCAGCCTGGGCACACGAGCACGCACATGTGCACATGGGACACCCTGCCCATGCGTTCATGCTGCACCCCAATAATGGGGTGAAACCAAGCCAGAGGGCAGGCAGCACCCGCCTGTCTCTTAGCCACCCGTGGAGACCACCCCCAGTACCCGACCCCCATTACCCAACCCTGGTACCCGACCCCCACTACCCGGCCCCTGTTCCCCGACCCCGTTCCCCGGGCTCCGGTTGCACCAGCAGAACCTGGAAAGAATAGGCCACTTTGGGACCCGCTGCCCTTCGCAGCAGAAGAAAGAAAGGCAGAGAGAGGTGGGGACCCACTGCACCCAGAATCCTCGCCTTCGGAAACCGTCTCCACCCTCCCCCGGGTGGACGCCGCTGCAATGGCTCCCTTTTCTTCTTGCTTTGCCCAATTACTGCCCTGCAGAGGTCACACGGAGTCGGGGCACTCAGGTGGTTTTGCTTTGGGGGTGGTGTCGCGTGCAGGTTCGATGGGTGCATTTTCTACTGTGCATTTGGCCAGCCTGTGCCCTTTCTTTATTTCAAGCTCTCTTTCATAATGACGGTGACAAGAACAAGCACCCCGTCTGTGCTCGGCAGGAAGCTCACTAAGCCTTCCACACACAGTACCTCCTGGGGTCCTCCAGAGAGGCCCCTTGTACCGGTGGGAGAATCAGGTCCCCAAGAAACAAAGTCATGTGACAAGGCCACACAGCTCCAAGGTGGTGGGGAACAGATGAACTCTAGTTGTCGGACTCGGGGCTCTTAACCACCCGCCTGACTCTTCGTAGCTCTCTGTACACTGGACAGATTGTCTCCCTGAAATAAATTCCTGCAGGTGAACTGACTGGCTCAGAAGTTCACGCCCTGAAAATGTTTAATGGTGATATCTAGGTTGCCCCCCAGGAAACTTGTATCAGGGTACACTCCCACAGCTGTGCTGAAGGGCACATCCCCAGAACTTCACACACCACTAGGGAGATCAAGTAAAAGCGATTCGTCAGCTGGGCACGGTGGTACAGGAGGCTGAGGCAGGAGGATCGCAAGTTCAAGGCCACTTCAGCAACTTAGTGAGGCCCTAAGAAACTTAGCGACACCTTGTCTCTAAATAAAAAGTTTTTTAAAAAGGGCTGATGATGTGGCTCGGTGGTTAAGAGCCCCTGGTTCAATACCTGGTATCAAAAAAAATAATTCTTTAGCTGAAAAATGGTCAGACAGCATCTTTGCAGAAGTCTATTGACTTTTTATCATTCCTTGGTGAACCCTCTATTCATCTCCTATGTCAATTTCACACTTGAGATGTTTGTCTTTTTCTTATTGATTCAAAGTGCTCTTGGTATATTAAGGCTCCTCACCCATTGTCTGCTACATAGGTGGTAAACAATCTAATCTCCTTTGATCTGGGACCCCTTTTGAAAGTTCAGAAAATCTATTTTTACTGCCCACTTGACCCCAGTGAATGTTTCTGTTCTGACAAAGAATTCTCTGCAGGCTGTGTTTTCTTTGCAGCACCTCAAGAAGGCAAAGCGGAGACCCTGAGGGCTTATAAACCTCAGTCTCACGCAGACCAACACCTGAAGAACCCTGATGAACTTTTCAGGACAAGAAAGCTCAGGCATGGGAACCCTGGCTTTGCCTAATGCCTCCATTCCTGAAGTCAAGGGGAGCTGCTCAGCCACGCCCAGGCCCCCTCAAGCCACGCCCAGGGCCCCTCAAGCCATGCCCAGATCCCCTCAAGCCATGCCCAGGGCCTCTCAAGCCACGCCCAGGGCCCCTCAAGCCACGCCCAGGGCCCCTCAAGCCACGCCCAGATCCCCTCAAGCCACGCCCAGGGCCTCTCAAGCCACGCCCAGGGCCCCTCAAGCCACGCCCAGGGCCCCTCAAGCCACGCCCGTCTCACCTAGCCACGCCCACCTGCTCCAATAGCACCAGACCTGAAAGGAATGAGTGGCACAGCCAGGAAACTGAGCCAGGGGGTCAGCAGGGAGTTCCTGGCCACTGCAATCCACCTTTCTCACCATGCTCCTCTGTGCCTCAGTGTCCTCATCTGTAAAATGGGGGTCCTTCTAAGGATTACCGAAGTTAGCATCTCATGAAGGGGCTAGAACGGTGCCTGGCACACAGTAGGTGACTTGATAAATGACAGAGTCATTTGGGTCCACTGTTGGCCCAGGCCGGCTCCCTACCCGGGGTCTCGGGGACTCTGTGGGGTGGGACCGAGGCCCTCCACCCAGCACCAGTCTTCACCCACCTCCACACACGAGTCCCAGCTCACTGGAGCCCCAGAAGGTGCCCCATGGGATGTGGGACTGCGGGGACAGCGCTGCCCGGCACAATTACCGTTTCCATCCTCATTAAACCACATTTTCATTCTAATTAGAGTCTCGCTGCCTCCCAGAGAGAAGGGCCCATTACTTTCCGCACCATTACCGGCGGCTCCCGCCCCTGCCCACACTGCCCCGCGCCTCCACTCCTGCGCTCTCCTCCCGCGGACCGCAGAGAAGCACGGACACTTATTAGTCACCTACTGAATGCCGCAGTCGGTGCCTTACCGGATCACATTTCCCTTCTCCCCACACTCTCGGACCTACCTGTTCTGCTGATCATCTGCCTCCTCTTCCAGAAGGTCAGCACCCATGTCCCCACACCTGACCCCACAGCATCTAATGAACAGCCCCTGAGGACTGACACTGACCGCTAGATTCCTGCCAGGGCCGGTAGAATTCCAGAAAGCGAACGCTCTCCTTGCCCAGTGGCTGAAGGGGACTGGTGGCTGAGTACCAGCTCCTCATGGGGTGGGGGGGCTGCATTTGGCTCATGGAGACCCCTCTGCGGGACTAGGTGGAAACCCGCTCATGGAAGCAGCCTTCCTCGCCCCCTTCCCTTCTGCACCTCCTTCTCATGTTTCCTGGGGTCACCTCCCACTGCAACCCCAACCTCTCCAGCCCCTTTGAGTTCGGGGAACCCACATCTCAGAGAGGGACTCAAAAACCCAGGGCGTGGGTTAAGAAAGATTCTGCATCTCTCCCCGGTTCAGAAGCAGCATCCGGACTCAAATGCAGCATTATAGCTGGCAGCTGTGACCCACTGTGGAGTCTGTTCTCAGGGAACTCTGGTTTGGAGGGGGTTAAAGTAAACAGCATGGAGGGGGGACCACTTGGCAGTGTGTGTTAAAACATGAAATGCACAAACCATCTGCTGTCAAGTCCCCTCCAGAGTGGCTGACTGTAAGAAGAAATGGCCCTCATGCATGGGGGGGGAGAGCCAGGATGTTTCCGGCAGGTTTGTTGGTGACCAGGCAGAGTGGAAACCACCCACATATCCATCAGTAAGGGATGAGGAAACCAGCCACGGTGATGTGGAATACTATGCAACTGTGTGCAATACTATGAAAAGGTACCTAGGCCTGGACTGGTTTCCCAGGGCTGACGTCACATAGGATCACATAGGATCACAAAAGGAGTGGCTTAGAATACTAGGCACCCCTACAAAGACCTCTTTCCAAATAGGGTCACCTTCACAGGTCCCAACAGGCAGGACTTGAACATAACTTTTGATGAGACAAAACCCAAAGCAACGTCCACTGGGCGATCCTGCTACAGTGCGATTTCCTCTGTGTGATGAGAGGTCCCCCTTACTGGATGGCGTATCCCCCTGCCCACACCCCACGCCTTCAATCTTCAGCTCAATCACAGAAGATCCTTTTCCCCCAATTAAAGCCACCTTCCATTGTGCACCTTCGACAAGCCCAACACAGTTATAAGCATCGTGCGGAATTATTTTTATTTCATCTTTGTAACAACCCCGTGGAGCTCCGGGAGTGAACGTCCTATGGTACAGACACAGAAACTGATCCCAGGGAGGTCAAGTCCCCCTTTCTGGCTCACACCCACCTGGGAAGTGACAGAGTTGGTTCTGGTGGCGGCTGAGACTTGAACTCCAGTCCCTGACTTCCATGGAGTCTCTGTATATGTGACATGAAAGGCACAGGGTCACTAATTTTCCCAACCACCCTGCAAGGCAGAAATGGCCTCATGCTACAGATGAGGTAGGAGGTGGGAGCAGAGAGCACCCGGCCCAGGGCTAGGCAGATGCCAAAGCAGGAGCAGAGCCCGTGTGGTCAGTGACCTCCGGGGACCAAAGCTCCATCCCCTGCATCCCTGTGTTAGGTGAAAACCTCCCTCGTGGTGCCAACCTGCCCCCTGCCCTCGACCCGGCCAGGACCCCAGCCCTGAGTGCCATTCACCAGACACCCAAGTCAGTTTCTGGTCCTTCAGAGCCTGGGTGTCAGCCAGCACTGCCCCCACCCGCAGGGATTTATTAATTAAGGCTAATTAATATCTGTGTTCACAGATCAGCCAGACCTCTGGGCCTGCGGCAGCCACAAGAGGGAAGCACAAGGCACTCGGCGCCCTGCCAGGAAACAGATCATTCACATCTCCAGGGCTGGGCTGCCCGGGCCAGCAGCCAGGACTCACGGCAACCAGGTGGGAAACCGAGGCAAACTGAAGGGCTTCAACAATGCCTGCCATTGGAGCAAAGCACAAGGACCCTGGAGAGCTGGGAGCTCCTAGCTTCCCAAGGAAGCTGGGTCCCATCCCCATCCTCGGTTTCCTCATCTGTCCCTGGGAAGAATTCCTTATGCACAGCTGGCCGCCGGGGTGCCCACCCTGTAATCCCAGTGACTCGGGAGGCTGAGGCAGGAGGATCACACTTGGAGGCCAGCCTCAGCAATCTAGCCAGACCCTGCCTCAGAATAAAAATAAAAAGGGCTGGGGATGTAGCCACCTTGCGGGTACGGAGTGGTAGTCTCACTAAGCTTTTTTGCAAGTAAAACGCTTGACACCCAATTGCTTCCCTGTCAACTCCCTCTCTCTGGCGGTCCTCTGCCAAGCCTCCTAGCGCCTCTGTTTCCCTCCTGGGCACCCAGGAAGCAGCCGGGGCTTGGCTGCTCCATCTGAGAGGGTCTCAGGACCGGACACCCCTAACCCTGACCTCTCAAAAGGGATGGAAAGACCACTTCCCACCGGCTCATCAACAACCCAGAAGTTTCCCCCCTGTGCCTGGAGACGGAGCAGACGGGAAAACAGAGGCGAGCACACTCTGCCAGACAAACACAGACGCACCCGGGCACACACCCGGGCACACACAGCCGGCGGGAGCCCAAAGAGACCCCCGGGGGACAGCCGCACACAAGGGCAGAGGTACCTGGCGCAGATGCCTCCCCGCCAGGAACACATCTGGGCCCTGAGCACTCGAGTGCGCGTGGCCAGGAGCCAGAAGTGCCCAGATTAACGCCCCAGGAGCCCAGGGGGGCCAGAGAAGCAGTGGATGGTCAACACCCCCGCCCCCTCCCTGGCAGACGCTGTCCAGGCTCCCTGGGCCTGCAGAAGGGTCCAACCCCGGGTGTCCATAGCATGACCTGCTGGACGTCCCTTCCCCCTCCCAAATAAGCAAGGACTCCTGCTATCAGGATCTGCTCCTGGGAAGCCAAGCGAGGCTCAGGCTCGAGGTTCGCACAGAGAGGTGAAGACCAACACATCCCCCGGCCCAGCGCTGAGCCTCCCAGGGGGTCCAGAGGGGCGATTCTTCCCCCAGGGGACCCTGGAGGTATTTCTGCTTGTAAAAACTCTGGGGACGCAGGTAGCACGGCATCTAGCCAGCAGAGGCCGGGACACCGCACAGTACCCTCCCAGGCTCAGGACGGTCTCTGTTGGTGAAGAATCACCTGAACTCAAGGTCAAGGGTGTGGAGGCTGAGAAGGCCTGGTCTCTAGAAGCCCAGGGTTGTACGCCATGAGCGTGTCCATGGAGCCTCCAGGGAGACACTGAGTGTCGCTTTAGTCAAACACAGACATGCAGCAAGACCTGTGTCCCCGGGGCCTGTACTGGAGAAATATTTGGGAAGGATCAAGCCCGAGGCGTCTCCCACCATTATGTTTTAGACGACCTGAGGGGACCTGCACATCCTGGGCACCACCTGTATGCCAGGCTTTGCCCACAGAGCCTGGAGCCTCACCGTCGCCCTGAAGAGGCTTCACTGTCCATCAAGCCCATTTTTCAGATGGGGAAATTGAGACTCAGAGAGCACAACATTATGCTCAGTGACCACTGGGAAATCCAGAGGCCCCTGCAGCATGCGTATGGAGGCAGAGGAGGAGGCTAGAGAGCGACCTTCCCACCACCTTGGGGCTGAGAAGGGAATGTCAGGGCAGGTTTGAGCTCCCCAGAGTGACCGCTGTCTCACCTGGGTAGCTAAGAAACGCATCTCATTTATTGACTGATGGATTTGGCAGGACTTGGGGATTGAATGCGGGGGCCCTGCACGTGCTAGGCAAGTTCTCTGACACTTGAGCTACACCTCCAGCCGTTTAAATTTTATTTTGAGACAGGGTCTAGCGGAGTTGCCCAGGCTGGACACCAACTTGCGATCCTCCTGCCTCAGCCTCCCTGGTAGCTGGGATTAGAGGCCTGTGCCACCATGCCTGGCTTTAAAAAAAAAAAAAAAATTTAAAGTAACCTGATCCTGGAGCCACACAGGCATGGAGGCTCCAAACCCTACCTCACCGTTTTACTGGCTCTGAACCTGGGCCGGCCACACGCCTTCCTGAGCCTCAGTTTTCCCGCCTGCAAAACGGGCTTGGGCCTCTCGCTCTGGCACAGATGTGCCCCGGGGACCCGCTGAGGACCAGGCACCGTGTGCAGCTCCAGTCTCCATATGGTTAAGGCCCCACACGCCCAGGGCAAGCGCTTTCCCCACTCCCCAGGCTCGGGGCTACCGGACTAATTTGGGGGACAGCAGGAGCACGCGTGGGCACAAGGGCGGAGCCCTGGGCTCCCCTCCTCCGCAGTCCCCCCCCAACGCCTCTCAGACTCCCACTTGAAATCAAAAGCCTTCACCAAGAGAAGAGCCTCCCGCCAGCAGCTGAGCCCCACGACTTCGCCACCCAATGGGGACAGCAGCGAGCGGGCTGAACCCGGGCCTCCGCCTCCTGCACGGCCTCCTTCGCCGCCCGCCGCTGCAGCGCGGGGAACGAGCGCCACCTGTGGGCCGCCAGCGGGAGGCGCGTGCGACGCCCGGGAAAGTGGGTCGCCGCCCCCTTGGCTCCTACCTGGGGCGCCAGGCCCCGCCCCCGGGAGTTTGGGAAGCAGCTCACGTCCAGGAAATTCTCTCCAAATCCCGCTTTCCCCAGCCAGAACCGGCCCATTTATTCACGCCACAGACATTTATTGCACGCCTACTGTGTGCTTGCTCGATTCAGAAGATGCAAGAAATAAAACAGATAAACCTGACCTTCTGATTACCTGAAAATCGCAGCCTGAGAGAAGACAACAAGGAAGAAAACAATCACCGTGGGCCACGGGGCCAAGTGCCCCGGAGGAGCCCGGTGAACAGGATGGAATGAGCCGGGGGATAGGAGGGGGCTGCTCCGGGTGATGTGGCGGGGACTGTGGGAGGTGACTGGAGCCACCCGCTGGCAGGAGGTAGCTCAGTGGTGGAGCCGGGGTTTGCTTTGCAAATGGAAGGCCTGGATTGGATCCCCAGATCCCCATCACCACAAAAGCATTTTTAAAAGAGTGGAAGAAGGCTCTCCAGGGGGAGGCACCGCAGATGCAAAGGCACTGGGGCAGAAGGGAACCTGGACCATAGCAAAGGAAGTCAGGGTGACCAGAGCTGAGCTGAGCTGAGGTGGGATGGAGACTGACGTGATCTGTCACGGCCCCTGGGGCCACTACCTAAGAGCCCAAGGGAGGAGAATAAGCCCCACACCCAGGGGTACCCCATCTTTGGCACCCAGCTTCTGTTCTCCATCTTTTTGTTGGGGGAGGGGGTACCCAGGATTGAACTCAGGGGCAATCGACCCCTGAGCCACATCCTCAGCCCTATTTTGTATTTTATTCAGAGACAGGGCCTCACTGAGTAGCTTTTGCTGAGGCTGGCTGTGAACTTGAGATCCTCCTGTCTCAGCCTCCCCAGCGTGCTGGGATGACAGTGTGAACCACCAGGCGCGGCCTGTTCTCTATCTCATCCTCTGGCCCACCCCGTGGGTCTGGTGTCACCCAGCTCCCAAGGCCTGGATTCCCCCTTGACACTAGGGGACACTGCAGGCCCCAGGATCCCCATCTCTGACATCTGGGTGGCTGTGGTGAGCACCTGACCATAGGGTGCCCTGGGCTCTCTGAGCCCCAGGACCACCCCATCCTGCCTATGGTCCACCTGGGTCCTTGGCATCCCCGTCCCCGTTACAGCTGGGGTCTCTGCTGTAGAGCCTCTTGGCCCAAGAAGGGGCCCTGAAGGCTTGTCCCCAGCTCCACATGGCAGCCCCCTGCCCAGCCCCCTGCCCAGCCCCCTGCCCAGCCCCCTGCCCAGCCCCCTGCCTTCATGCTCCCTGTGCACCTCTCGGCCCCGCAGGCGATGTGCAGGGAAACTTGGTCCCACGCACCCTGCGCTGCAGGTCCCTGCCTTGGGGTGGGGGCCAGAGGCCAGGCCTCCTCCCCCAGAGGGGGGCAGTTCGCGGTCTCCTGTCCCCGCTGGTGCAGAAGGGGCTGCCCCGCTGGTGGGGAGGGGGCGGAGCCTCTGGGACTTCTAATTATGGCTTCAGAGTCAGCAGACTTAATTACTGCCTTGCGAAGGGTTAATTACCCCTAATCGGTTGGGAATCAGGCAATTTTCTCGCCTCCTGAGAACCAAAATATTTTCCTTCCAGAAACCCCTCCTCGCCCCCCCTCTTTTCTTGTGCTTTTTCTCACTGCCCTGCACGATGGGGCACGGTGGGCTGGGCGGGGTCAGGGGGATCCCCAGCCTCCAGGATCCCCACCGGGAACACATTTGCTGGATCCCACCCAGGCCGGGGTGGACTTCAGGGAGAGGTTCCCAGCCAGAGCAAGCCCGGAAGACTTCCTGGAAGAGGTGGCTGAGGAGGGTCTTAAGGACCCCAGGTTTCCCCACTGATGGGCCCAGGGCTCCTAGGATCCTGCACCACCTGGGGGGCTGCAGGGCCTGGGGGGCCAGGGGCTGATGGTTCCGGGTCTGGGGGATGGAACCTCAGTTACCTCATCTGTTCAATGGGGCCAGAGCGAGCCCAGAATGAGATGTCGCAAACAATAACCTTCTCCTGGAGGAAACCCTGGTGGCACTGAGGTGACACGGCGCTCATCAGGAGCTCCCCCAGGTTGTTCCCGTCACCTTCCGTGTGGGCTGTAGCGATGTGAATCTTAGGGCCTGCAGGTCAGGCAGCCTCGGCTCCTTGAGCTCCCCACCCCCTTGCTGGGCCCTGAACATAGGCCCCCCCCCCCCCCGTGTCCTCTCGCTTCCAGAACACCGCGTCGGAGAAGCTCCCATCCTGAGCCTCTGCAGCTCCGGAAGCCTCCCCTGACCTCCCTGCCTCCACTGACCTCCCTGCCTCCCCGGAACCACATCCTCTGCGGATTCTGCAGCCTCCACCCTGTTACCTCTCCCTCTAAGAGGGCCCTGTTTACTTTCTGGCTGGCAGACGGGGGCTCAGTGTCTTCATCTGCAAAACCAAGGTGGTGACAGGCGCCCCTCGGAGTCCTGGGCGAGTTGAACCCTTCCAAGTCCTGCAGGGAGGACTTGGGGGAGTCAGTAAAACCCTGAGGACAGGGAGCCCGAGAGCCCGAGCAGCGCGGGCGAGCAAGAGGCCCGGGTGGGCGGTGTGCCGAAGAGGGCAGAGGGGAGGCCGGGCCGGGGACGGCGCTGCCCAGGTGGACAGCCGGCCCAGAGGGAGGTCGCCGGCGGGGGGCGCACCGCCCTCTAGTGGGGGAGACGGGAATCACACCCGCGTGGCCGAGTCCGGGGCGCGCAGGGCGGAGCGGGCAGCGGGAGGGGGCGTGGGCGGAGGCTGTGGGCGGGAAGGTGAGGTCACAACCTGTCAGCTGTGCGGCAGGGCAGGGGGTGGCTGGGGCTAGGACGTGGTGGGGTCAAAGGAGACGGGGAAGGGGAGAAGGAGGAGACCGGGAGAGGGAGAGGGGAGGAATCCGGAGGAGGAGGAGGAGGAGGAGAGGAGGAGAGGACTGGTGAGGACCATCTTCAGCTGCAAGTGAAAATCCCAACCCCCAGGACTGAAGGCAGAATCATCACCTGTCGGTTATGTACCGGAAAAGTCTTAGGAAAGTCAGCTTCAGACACCGCTGGATCCAGGAGCTCAAACCGATCGCCCTGGCTCAGCCAAACTTTTTTCTGCAGAGCCCCATCTCGGCCAGCCCCGTCCCCTGAGGGCCCGGGACCGCAGCAAGCCCCAGAAACTGCAGACAGGAGTCAGAAAATCCCAACAGCCCCAGGAAAATGAGACCACAACCCGGAGTCGCCTTGTCATCGGACAGACTGGTATCACACGTCACTTAGGTAGCAGTCACTGTGACCAGAAAGGGTCGACTGTCCACAGGCCAGGATGGGCCATGTGACCACTCCTGGTGATGGGGTGGACGAGGGATGGAAGAGAAAATGGCAGTTCATTTCACAAACTCGCTGAGCAACTGCTGTGTACCTGGCCCTGTTCTAGCAGAAAACAGGGCAGAGACAGCCCCTTTCCCGGCAGGCCGACACCCTGGGTGGACCCCGGAATAAATAGCAAAGCCACAGAGAAATAAGGCGAGGGGCGGGGGGGGGGCAGGCAAGACCCTGGAGACCCCGAGACTCCGTGTGCTAGGCGGGCCCTCTATCTCCAAGCTACCTGCCCAACCCTGAGAGCTAAGATTTTAAACCCGGGGATCAGGGAGGGCCTCACTGAGGAGGTGACAGCTGAGGGAATACTTGAGACAGATGAGAAGTCAGACTCTCCAAGGACAGATGTACCAGGCAGAGAGACCAGCAGGTGCAAAGGCCCTGCGGCTGGTCTAGGCCCTGTGTGTTCGAGGAACAGTGTGGAGGCCCACGTGGCTGGAGCCAAGGAAGAGAGAGAAGGTGGAGGTGAGGGCCGGAGGTGACAGGGCAGGTCATGCTGGGCCTTGTGGGTCACAGGGAGGACATTGCTGTGAGTGGGGTGAGCCCCGAGAAGGGTTCTGGGCAGAGGAAGGTCTTGACATGACGTGACCCCGCTCACAGGAAGACACATTGTCAGACCCACAGAAGCAGCCGCGGTGTTTACAGTGGGAGCTGGTGTTTATAAACAGCTGGAAGTGGCCTGGGGTGAGCTGTCCTCCGCGCCAGGGACTTCCCCCGCTCTCTACAAGCAGGTCCCTACCTCTCCCTGGGGTTGGGCTTGTGGCCTTTCCCACGACCCAGGGAGGGGCCTAGGCCACAGGCCCGTCCTCCACCCAGGGGGGACACCTGCCGAGGGGAGGCTCTGCCTTTCCCTCTCCAGGCGGCTGGGGGCTGTTGGGGCAGGGCGCCGGCCACTCAGCGGGCTCAGGGCCGGGCCTTCTGGCTCGCGTCACGGGCCCCTGGCGAGCTGGCTGGTGGCAGGGGCGGGCGGGCGGGGTGGGGGCCCCAGGCCTGGTCAGATGTTGATGGATGGAGAGGCTGATAAGGAGCCTCGCTGGTCGGCAGCCGAGAGGGCGGGGTGCATCCTGTTTGCGGAGGCTCTTGTGGCCCTGGAGTGGCCGATCCAGGCAGGCCCTGGTCCTCCTGGGAGTCACAGCAGGAGAAGGCCCAGGCCCTGCTCAGGCAGAAACCCAAGGACCCCCTTGGAATTTCCACAGCTCAGTGGAGGAGCGCCTGCCCGCCCGAGGGAGGCCCAGGTTCCAGGCCAGGAGAATCCAAAAGGACATGAGGAAAATGGAAAGAGAAGCCACGGGACAGGGCGAAACATTTGCCCATCCTGAGTCTGAAAGGGGAACCTGAACCCAGAATATGTCGAAAAGGAAAACAAAGGAATCTTGCAAACCAGGCATGGCACACTGTGGCCCCAGTGACCTGGGAGGCTGAGGAAGGAGGATGGCAAGTTTGAGGCCAGCTTCAGCAATGTAGAGAGACCCTGCCTCAAAATATTGGAAAAAAAATAAATAAAAGGGCTGGGGAAGTTGCTCAGTGGTAAAGCGCCCTGGGTTCAACCCCCAGTACCAGAAGAAAAGAAAAGGAAAAAAAAAGAAAGAAAGAAAAGAAAAAAAAAGAGTTAAGTTATAAAAGCCAACATCTCCTGTGAGTGAGGATGAGAGGATGTGGGGGAGCATCCGCCATCCCTGGGGGATGCGCCCTGGCACAGACACGTTGGAAAACAATAGGCAGTTATGTTAAATGTAAACAGCTGGTCAGCCGCACACCCACAGAAAGGGCCTTCCCCACACACAGGCAGCACAGGATCCAGATGGGAAGGCAGCCATGTGTCCCCGATGCCCCCTGCAGCATGGTTCAGCATCTCCCAGAGCTGGGGACAGTGAGCGTCCGCAAGCTCAAGAGTGGACACACAACTGTAGCCCCTCCTCAAGGGAAACCCCCCCCCCCCGAGATGAAAAGAAACAGGGGCGCGGTGGCCCACGCCTGTCATCTAGCAGCTCGGGAGGCTGAGGCAGGAGGATCTCGGGTTCAAAGCCTCAGAAACTTAGCAGAGGCGCTAAGCAACTCAGTGAGACCCCGTCTCTAAGTAAATTACAAAACAGGGCTGGGGAGGTGGCTCGGGGTCCAGGGCCCCTGAGTTCAGCCCTAGGTACAAGAAAAAAGAAGCAGCCGCCGAGGTGGCCCGAGGCCCAGTGGGACAGCACCTGCCCAGCAGGCCCGAGGCCCAGGCCTCCATCCCCAGCACCAGAGAAAAAGAGAAAGAGAAACAAGCAAAGAGTCACTGCAGCCCTAACCCGGAAACCCCAGAAACCTTACAACAAGGGGACACCTGTCCACCCAGGGCTTGGAGGCTGAGGTGGGGACACACGGTCAAGGCCAGCCTTAGCCATTTGGTGGAGCCCTGGGTCACAGTAAGAAGTCAGAGGCCGGGGTGGGGCTCAGAGCGCCTGGCATGCCGCAAGATTCCACTGATAGAAACTTCCAGAAAGGGCCAGCTCAAGACCCGAAAGTAGAGCAGCAAGTGGCCGGAGCCAGGCGCAGCATCGAAGAGCAGATGAGGAAGTTGGGGGTGGTTCGTCTCTGCAGCCCCTGAATTGTCCTGTGGCTGCACAACTCGGGCCATTCACTAAAACTCATCTCCCCGTGGGCTTCTAACAGGCAAATTGCATGCTATGTAAATCACGCCTCTATAAAGCAATAAAAATGTCGCGGCAGCGGCGGCTGTGGACAGAATCGTCACCGTTCAACTCATGGAATCAACAAGTGCCTATGGTACCAGACTCTGTTCTGAGCCGGGGACACAGCCGGGCACAAAGCAGATAAAAATCCCCACCCTCAACCCACAGGAAACAAGCAAGATCAAGAGCTCAAATGCGCCGGGTGTCAGCGAGCGATAAGTGTTCAGAAAGATAAAATAGGGAGGGGGCAGTGCAAAGACCCTGTGGTCGGAGCTTGCAGCAGGAATCCCGCAGGGTTGGAGGGACTGAGCCAGCAGGAGGATCAAAGGAGAGGGTGGGTGGTGATGGCATGGACTGGGCAGGGAATTGGGGGCCTAGGGAGGATTGTGGCTTTTGCACAGAGTGAGTGGGAGCCACGGAGGGTTCTTGAGCAGAGCAGGGGTGCAATCAGACTGGCTGCAGTGATCTAAGGGGACATGCCGGGTGGGGACCAGGAGACGGAGAACAGATTCTGGACAGATTTGAAAGCAGAGCCTTCAGGATTGAGTCACTAATGTGACAGCGACAGAGACACAGAAGGATGGAGAAGGACCTGGAAGGAAGCACCTTGCCCTGAGCATCTGGGTCATAGGGAGGCAGTGGCCGGGTCCACGGAAGCTCAGGGTGAGGCCCCTTCTCCTGGCTCCTGTCCCCTGGGCCCTGTGACCTGCCCTCCCCTTCATACTTCTGCTCCCTGGGAAGCCAGCGGCCCACGAACTCAGGGTGAGCCCCACCCCCAGCCTTCTGTGGAAGAATCTGGAGGCTGGAGGGGGAGGCTGGCCCTCCACCAGGGCAGGGGGAGTGTGCGGCTCTGTCCGCCCTGGGGGGCTTCTCCACGGTCCAGCACCCGGAGGCGTCTTCCCAGGCCCCGAGGCAGCCCAGCGCCAGCTGCCCCACGCCCACACACTTCCTCCTGGAGGCTCCACCGTGGGATCTGGCCTCCCCACCCTGCGCCCTCAGCTCAGATCTGCTGCTTCTCGGCTCCTCCCTCCTGACCACAGAAGGACCAGCTCCCCTCATGGGACACTCCAGCCCTAAAGAGCCCTGGCAGAGTGTGTGGGTGGCCCCGGGCACCCCACCCCCGGTGTCTCCCAGCCTCGGCCTCCGCTCCCCTCCTCCCACCATCTGGGCCTCCTGCACCCGCCCCCCCCCTGGAGGAGGCTCCCACGGGTTGTTCCTGAGCTGGCTGGGCAGCCGCAGGGGACTCAGGGTGACCCACACAGAGGGTGAAGCCTGGAGAGAGCCGACAAGGAGCTAATAAACCAGCCCATCCGCCCGGAGGGTCCTGTGAGGAAGGCGGGCATTCCCATCCTGCAGACAGGAAACCTGAAGCACAGAGACGCAATGCTGCTGGCCCAAGGCCACACAGCGGGAAGCCAGCTCCGCTCCCCAGTCTCCCATGGCCTCCCCCAGCCTCAGCCTAGAGAAGAGAGAAAGAAGATGAGCAAGAACACTCCATTCAGTGACAGGGCGGGGGGGGGGCTGGGGACAGAGGCTCATGTGTGCCAGGGGGTCCCCAAGACGACCTCGGGGTCCATGATCCACCAAGACTCCCGAGTCAGACCCCCCAAGGGCCAGATTAAAACCAGCAAAGGAAGGAGGGGCCCGGGACAGGATCCGGGAGGGGATGACCCTCCAGGCGTCCCCTCCCAGCGGGGTCATGTCACTGCCTTTAGTTTTCCAAATGCAGTGGACAGCAGCCTGGGAACTCGCCCAAGCCTGGTGCCCGGGATGGAACCCGGGTCTCAGGCAGCCTGGGAGGTGCCCTCTGCTGAGCCCCCCCAGCCACGTCCAGGGTTCATTAGGCACCAGCTCCACACACAGGGCCGTCCCTGGGGCTGATCTCAGCTGCTTCATCTCAGGTGTGTGGTGACCCTGGTCCCACTACAAGTCCCACTGTGAGCCTGTCTGGATGGAGGCCAGGGCCTGGTGCACTGGGAAAACGCTCGACACTGAGCCGCATCCCAGACCTTCTTCTTATGCTCTTTAGAGACAGAGTCTTGCTCAATTGACAAGGCTGGCCTCAAACTTGCCATCCTCCTGCCACAGCCTCCTGAGTAGCTGGGATGACAGGTGTTCGCCACTGCACCCAGTTTGGGGAAACTCCTCTCAGGCAGCTACTCCAGGAGCCTGGAGGTGACTCCGAGGCTGGGCATGGTGGCCTCCTGGAGCATCAAAAGTTCAAAACCAGCCTCAGCAATGTTGTAAGGCCCTAAACAACTTAGTGAGATCGTGTCTCAAAAGAAAAGATAAAAACTGGGCTGGGGATGTGGATCCTGATCCGGGCTTAGGCGCCCCAGGCTCAACCCCTGGTACCAAAAAAAGACCAGACACAGTCACCCTGTGGAACCCACAGAGTCACTCTCAGTCTCTCCTGAACCCTCACACACGCTCTTTTGTTTTATTTTCTGAGCTGGGTCTGGCTGAGTGGCCCAGGCTCCGCGATCCTCCTGCCTCAGCCTCCTGCAGCGCACACCTCGCTGCCGCAGACCCTGCCGCCAGGTCCGGGATCCCCGCCCAGTGCCGCCGCCTCCGCGGTGGACATCGTGGGGGGTCATCGCCAGGTGTCGGGGTGCACTCCTGACCCACAGGTGCTCTCGACCATATCCGAACCCCCCGCCTGAGTCTCGCTCCCCGCCGGCCCCTGCTCGGGGCCCACTGCCATCCTCAGCCGGTTGTCCCTGTGCTTCTGAGCCCTGGTGATAAATCGGGGTGCACACGCCCCCCACTTCGGTCAGCTTACTCAAGCAGCTCCCGTTCACACGCACCAGCGGACGCTGAAGGAGACTGCAAAGACGCAGGGCGCGAGGCAGGTGGGAGGGGGACCTCCACCCCCCCCAGGGACCTCCACCCCCGCCGCTGGGCCCAGGAGCCAGACCCCACCCGTGGGGGGACCTCAGGTGCTGACTGAAGTGTCCCCAGCCTGGGTCTTCCCTGGCAGCCAGCCGCCCTCCTAAGGCTAACCAGGGGCTGCCGCGGCCACCCCACACGGTAGCGGTAGCGCACAGAAGAGCCGTCACAGCTTGGGAAAGTCCAGGGTTTCAAGAGTCGTGTCCCAGGACACGAAGACAAGACCAAACCTGGGTCTCACCGTGTCACGTGGCAGGGCAAGGGGCTGGGTGTGGACAGACCTGTCTTTGTGCAGGGTTAGGGCTCCCAAGCCCCCTGAGTTTAACCCCTTCCTGCTCAGGGCTGGACTTGATGGTGGACTACGGCAGCATCTTTCAGGAGTTCCTGTCACCAGGACGTGGTGACCGGCACCATAGGCCCAGCTGCCCGGAAGCTGAGGCAGAAGGGTCACTTGGACCCAGGAACTCAAGACTGGCCTGGGCAACATAGCCGGTGACTATGGCAAGAAGAAGATGAAGAGGAGGAAGAGGGTGGAGGAGGAGGAGGAGAAGTAGTAGAGATGGCTGTTCACATTGAGCTAAGATCTGAGGGAAGTGGACCCTTCACTAGCTGAGCCTCTACATGAGATGGCAGCCCAGTGAGAGACCTTGAAGGTGTCCATGAGGATATCTGGAGACAGAGAACTGAAGGCAGAGGGAAGAGCAGGTGCGAAGGTCCTGAGGTGGGGCTGAGCTTCTATTAAAGGCAGGAAAATAGGGCTGGCGCTGGGGCTCAGTGGTGGAGCGCCTGCCTTCCATGTATGGGGCACTGGGTTCGATCCTCAGCACCACATAAATGAATAAGATAAAGACCTTGTGTACATCTAAAAATTAAAAATTTAAAAAAAAAATTTAAAAAAGCAGGAAAGCCAGTTGGATCAGCCCAGGGTGAGAAAAGGAGGTGAGGTCAGGGGCCAGTGGAAGGCAGATGAGAGCATCTGTGGGCAGGATCAGAGCAGGAGGCGGTCCAGGGCTCCCCCACTTGGGACCTGGCCAGCTGAGCCGGGGTGGAGTCCTATTCTAAGAGGGCGGGGAACTGGAGGAGAGAGGTGAGGTGGAGGGACTCTGAGGCTTCCTGCCAGGGCTCAGATGTGGCTTGTCCCCAGGGTCATGTGCTGGAGGCTTGGTCCTCGGGGCAGGTGTTGGAGGGTGGGAACCTTAAGAGATGGGAGTTAGTGGCAGGTCCTTAGGTCAGCAGGGGGGGGTTCGCTATCTCGCCGGTGCTCTCTGGCTTCCGCTCACATTTCCACCACTGGGAGGCCTTCCCCATAGCACAGCCAATGCCCTTGGTTGAAGCACTATGCCCTTGAGCTTCCAGAGCTGCCAGCAAGCTAAACCCTTTTTCTTTATTTTTATGATTTTTTATACCTTTATTTAATTAATTATTTTATTTTTATGTGGTGCTGAGGATCGTACCCAGCACCCCGTATGTGCTAGGCCAGCGCTCTGCTGCTGAGCCACAACCCAGCCCAACTTTTTTCTTTATAAAATTGACAAGTCTCACGTATTTTGTGACAGTAAGAAAAAAGGTCGAATAACCCCCACGTGATCCTCACTTCCTGGCATCTGCCTCCTGTGTGAGCCCCTCTCTTTGAGTTTGTACTGACCTCGTGACTCACTTCTAACAATAGAATATGACAAAGTGCTGCCGTGTCCCTTCTGAAAGTCCATTCCAAAAGACTGTGACTCGCCCCTTGCTCTGAGACACTCTGGCTCTCTGCTCTGCCACTGGCCAGGCTGTGAGGACGGGCCCTGTTGGAGACCCGCATGGCCTGGAGTCAACACCAGCGAGGATCTGAATCCTGCAGCAACGTGGCGAGGGGGCTTGGAAGCAGGGCCTTCCCTGACCCAGGCTCTACAGGTGGAGGCAGCCCAGCCACACCTGATTGCAGCCTGGGTGTGCCCCGGAGCAGAGGACCCAGCCACACTGCTTGCTGACCCAGGACACTGAGCCAGCAGCAGCCACGGTGAGGTTGCACTGGTCACCACGGGCCGCCTGGACTGCAGCGACTCCCCAGGATTCCAATGGAACTGAAAGACTCCTGTTGCACAGTGACATCACAGTTGTGGTGACGTCATGGTGCCATGCCTTCTCCACGTGCCTCTGGTGATGCGAGGTACACAAGCCTGCGGTGTCACCAGGGCGGTGAAGGTGTAGCATGTGAACCTGTGAATAGCACATGGTGCTCGATAACGGTGACCCCTGACTGTTACTGGTTGTGAATTTCTCTGCTGTCACGGATCATGGTTGTACAGTGTGCGCCTTCTGCTTAGAACAGAAGTTTGCTGTGAAACACTGTCACAGGCTTTGCCCCCAGCAGCCTGAGGTATATTTGTGTGTGTGTGTGGAGGAATGTGTGAGTACCGGGGATTGAACTCAGGGTCACCCGACCACTGAGCCACACCCCAGCCCTATTTTGCATTTTATTTAGAGACAGGGTCTCACTGAGTTGCTTAACGCCTCGCTGTTGCTGATGCTGGCTTTGAACTTGAGATCCTCCTGCCTCAGCCTCCCGAGGGTACGCCAAGATGCCCAGCAGCCTTACGCGCGCACGCACACACACACACACACACACACACACACACGGAGTTTGTGGGGCTGGGGAGGGAACACACACACACACACACACGCACACGGGCTTTGTGGGGCTGGGGAGGGAACCCGGGGCCTTGCACCCTTAGGCAAGCATCTACCCCTGAGCTCCACCCCAGACTTATGGCGTGGATGGAGTACATCAAGAGGCCGCATCGACCATGCTGTCTAGGTCGTGTTAAGCACCTACCGTGATGTTGACACAACAGATTCACCTAATGGCCTGTGTTTTGCAGAATGTGTTCCCATTGCTAAGTGATACATGACCTATATTTTAAGCCCCTAACTTTGGGTTTCGTTTGTTAAACATCAAGAAACAACACACAGAGCAGATTCAGCCAGAAGTTAGGAGGGGAACCCAGAGTCATGGGTTCTGCCATGTTGAAGAAAAGTGTGATCACCCCGAGCCGAGCCCCCCAACGTCCCCAGCCCGTTGCAGGGCCCAAGGCCAGGACTTGAGTGTGGGTAGTTTATGGGAAGCGACCCTAGGAAGCCCCAGCGGAGAGGAGAAGAGGGGTGGGAGGGATTTGCATGTGGTGTGTCCCCTCTGCAATTCATGCTGGGGTTTAATCCTCATTATGAGAAACCAAGAGGTGGGACCAGATGAGGCCCATAAGAGGTGATAAGGACCTGGGTGGCCCACACCTGTCATCCCAGTGACTCGGGAGGCTGAGGCAGGAGGATGGTGACATCAAAGCCAGCCCCAGCAAAAGCGAGGCACTGAGCAACTCAGTGAGACCCTGTCTCTAAATAAAATGCAAAATAGGGCTGAGATGGGGCTCAGGGGTTAAGCGCCCTTGAGTTTGATCCCCAGTACCCCCCACCAAACAAAAATTAATTAAATAAATAAAAACAACAGGGCTGGGGCTCAGGGGTAGAGCGCTTGCCCAGCCCGGACGGGGCCCTGGGTTCCATCCTCAGCACCACAAATAAACAAACAAACAAACAAACAAACAAATAAATAAATAAATCAAAGTGTTGTGTCCATCTACAACTAACACAGAAATATTTTAAAATAAAAATAACAAAAAGCACTAGGGGTGTAGCTCAGTTCTGGAGCGCCCCTGAGTTCAGTCCCCTGTCCAAAAAAAAAAAAAAAGAAAAAGAAAAGAAAAGAAAGAAAGAAAAAGAAAAGAAAGAAAGAAAAAGAAAACATGGCAAAACCCGCCCCAGTTTTAAAAGCCCCGCCCCCCAGTAGCGACGCCTGTCAAACCGGCTCCCGTCTCATTGGTCGAGACGGGCCACGTGGCCGCGCTGTGGGCGGGGCAATGCCCTCCCCACCTGGTACCTGGAGCTCGAGCTGGATCACGCAGGTGAACCCACAGGGACCACGACAGGGACCGGGGACAGCGGGTGTCTGGAGCCAGCAGGGAGGTCCTCGTGGGGAGCTGGCCCAGGCTCCTTGATGACTGGTATTGACACCTGCGGGGACCGCAGGCCCGGCCACCCCCTAAGTGCAGAGCGACTCAGGGGTCCCTGCAGCCGCTGGTTCCTGCCTCCGCCCAGTGTCCCCCTCTGGGCCAGGTGGTTTGAAGTGCGGGATAATGACATGCATGACACATTCACCATGGTGGCCACTGTTAGGTGTGCCGTGAAGGACACTCGGTACATGCACACTGTGGTGCGACCGTCACCACCGTGGTCACCTCCCTGGTCACCGTGGTCAGCTCCTGCCCTCGAGATCTTATCTTGGCAAACCGTTCAGCCCTCGCTGCCTCCCCCTCCCGCTCCCCGGGAGGGCACCCACCCGGAGGGCACCCACCCTTCTCTTGTCTCCAAACTTCACGGCTCTGGGGACCTCGGATGAGGGGACTCCTACAGCCTGTGTCTTCGGGGGTCGGGATTATTTCATTTCAATGTCCATCCAAAATGCAGCACGTGTCAGAATTTCCTTCCTTAGTTCATTTTTATTAATTGCATTTTTTAAAAATAGCATCAACGTGCCCCTGACAATTCCTAGCAGAACCTTCGGAGGGAGAAGCCTTCACAGTCCTGTGCTCCTGGACCTCAGGACCCTTTTCCTCTGCAAAACTGAAACTCACCCTATTAAACGGGAACTTCCCACCCCGCCCCCAGCCCCCGGCACCACCTGTTGACATTCCGTTTCTATGAGTTTTAGTTGAGTTAGTTTTAGTTTTATTCCTTCATAAAAATGGAACCATGTGGGATCTGAGGGACATGTCTCTGGGGGCACTGGCTCATTTCACTCAGGATATTGTCCTCAAGGTCCACCCTGGCTGTAGCGTAGGTCAGAATTTTCTTCCTTTTTCAGGCCAAATAATATTCCTTTATGTGCATCCACCCATCTGCAGACCCTTGGGTTGCCCCTCAAGTGAGGCTGGGCTGGGGAGAGCCCCTGGGCCCTCGGGGGGCACAGGTCTGGACCCTGTGGTAGTCCTGTGTCACTTTTAGGAACCTCCATCCCTTTTCTGTTCCCACCAGGGGTGTACAGGGCTCTGCTTTCCCGGGTGGCCCCGACCCCACAGGAGACCCTCTGCAGTTTGGGTGGCTGCCACCCCAGCGGGTCAAGTGGCATCTGACTGTGGTTTTGCTCTGCGTTTCCTAGAGATTAGACGTCGGGCATCTTTTCCTGTGTTTACTGGCTGTTTGTCCAGCGGGGCTTTTAACGACGGTTTCGAAGGAAGTTTAGGGTGTGGGTGTCACTCTTCCGGCCAATGCCAGGGTCATCTGGCCACGGGGTCTCCAGGCCTGGCACTTCAGTCCCGGGCAGAAGCTGGGGGAGAGAAGCGGTGGTGGCAGCGTTTCCAGGGGGGTGGCCCTGATATGGAGATGTGTCACGAAGACTCATCAACGGCCACAGAAATTCCCAGTGACACCCTCGTGTCCTGTAGGGGGGTGCCCGCAGGAAGTGCACTTACAAAATGCCACCTCCAACCGCTCAGAAAAGGTGATGCCATCTGCCCAGCGCGGTTCCTCTGTCCCAGCCCGCTGTGGCCCCTCCTGGAGGGGACATCTCGCCGCTGTGTGAGCAGATCCAGGGATGAGGACCCTCCTCCCCCGCTCCCCGGCCTCCGGCACCCGGAGCCTCTCCACAGACCACAGAATTTTTTTTCTTTCAATTAGCTCACTTTTCCTTTTTTAAAAATTCTTAACTGAACTTATTTAGAAAGGAAACTTCATGCCACTACCACAAAAGGAAACCAGGGCCCCTCTCCATGAGCAGAGGGTAAGAAAGCCATCAGCGGGGGAGGAGGGCAGGATTCCGCTCATGCCGCAGCCGCGGGGGCTCGGAGGAGGCGCCCAGAGCCAAGTCTAGGGGCCACCCTCTCGGGCTGTGCCTGCACTCTCAGAACCCAGAGAGCCACTCTTGTCAAAAAACTGTTCTTTAAAAAAAAAAAAAAAAGTTTTAGGAGAGACACAAAGGAAAAGAAATGAGGGCCAGGCGCCATGGCGCAGGCCTGTCATTGCAGCGGCTTGGGAGGCTGAGGCAGGAGGATTGAGAGTTCAAAGCCAGCCTCAGCCAGGGCGAGGCCCTAAACAACTCAGTGAGACTCGGTCTCTAAATAAAATACAAAATAGGGCTGGGGATGGGGCTCAGGGGTTGGGGGCCCAGGAGTTCACTCCCTAGTACTCGAAAGAAAGAAAGAAAAGAAGAGATAAATGCGAGGCTGGGCCGGGCTCCGTGGTAGAGCCTTGGTTCCAGCCCCTGCACCGCAGAAAAAAGGAAAAGATGAAAAAAAGGAAACCCGAAAGAGCTGGGCACAGGGGCGCACGCCTGTCCTCCCAGGCTGCCCTGGAGGCCCAGGAAGGAGGATCGCAAGTTCAAGGCGAGCCTGGGAACGTAGCTAGGTCCTATCTCAAAATCCAAAGAGCGGTGGCTGCAGCCCAGGAGCAGAGTCCCCCTGGGTTCCAACCCCAGTCACACACACAGAAAAGAAGAAAAAAGAAAACTGAAAGCAATTACTTGAGCTGTTCAAGAAATAGACCCGTAATGAGCCAGGGGGAGCCTCACCCCGAGCCACGGCCCAGACCTTTTGGTGTTTGTTTTATTTAGAGACAGGGTCTCGCCGAGTTGCTCGGGGCCTCACTGACTTGCGGAGGCTGGCTTTGAACTTGGGATCCTCCTGCTCAGCCTCCCGAGTCACTGGGATGACAGGCCTGTGCCACCACTCCTGGCTCAGACATTCATTCATTCAACCATTATTGAGCACCAGCTGTATATTTTGCTCTGAGCCAGGTAGGTGGGAGCCTTGGAAGGTTCTTGCAGACCAGGTGTTCACCCGTGCGCCCTGGAGGGAGGCCAGGGCAGAGGCAGCTGATCCAGGTGAGCCATGCAGGGTGTGGATTCTGGAACTCGCCACCATTGCGGAACCCCAGCTCTGCCCCCATCTGTGTGGCCCTGAGCCACCCTCCTGACAGGAGCCTCTGTTTCCCCAGGTGTCAGGCTCGGAGCTGGCAGGGATGGTGGGGGAGTGGGATGCAGCGGCCAAGCAGACACTGTTAGGGATGAGGCGGGGACAAGAGAGAAGCCATCTGGGGCTCCAGAAGGGCCCAGAAGAGCCGCGGCCTCCTGCAGATAAACGAAGGAGGAGCCGGGAGAGCCAGGTGCAGGTTCCCTGGGCAGCCTGCGTGTGCCCTCACTGCCCTGAGACCTCTCTGTACCTCAGCGTCCCCTGTGACAGACACACAGCCACAGAGTCCAGGACCCGCAGGCAGCTGCCTGTGGACCATGGTGTCCCAGCTGGCAACCCCCATGCCTTGCCGGGTGTTCAACGTGGGAACGGCAGCTCAGTCTCACCGACAGCCCTCTTTAGTTTGCAACCCCCAGGAACCACCCTCCTTCTTGGGTCACCTGCCTCATCTTCCTATCCTGAGCATTCTCCACGCGGAGCTCATTTGTCACACTCACTGTCTTCTCTGCTGGAAAGTCAGCCCCACGGGGTAGAGGTCTCTGTCTGGCTGTTCACACCTCCGTCCTCCATGGCTCAGAGCAGGCCCCGGGCAGGCAGTGTTTGTTGAGTGAATGCATGATAGACATGTTTGTGGAGGGAGAAAAATGCCTGCCTCATTCTAGGGCTGCAGGAAGATTAACTGAGGGACCATTGGTGGCCACAAAGGAGAGACGGTGTCAGGTGGGACGATGTCCAGGGTGGGGCTGGGGAAGCACCTGCTTAGTTGGATCAGCTTTTTAATTTTTTGAGGTAAGATGAACACAAAATGAACCATTTTAAAGTGAATGGCCCAGGGGCATTTGCACGAGGACCACGGACCACACTGCACAACTATCGCCTCCCTCTCCCAGAAAGGAGGTGCTGCCCCTGTTAGCAGTCACCCCATGCCCCGCCCCCAGCCCCCGGCAACCTCAGATCTGTTTTCCGTCTCTAAGGATTCCCCTGTTCTGGGCATCTCGTGTAGATGAGTCACGCGGCATGCTTCTCCGTGACTGGCCCCTTTCTCTCTGGGTCATGTTTGGGAGGTCCACCCACGCTGTGGGAGCTGCACCCCTGTTACTGGCTGACTAATATTCCATTATGCCTTTGGCTGACCTCTTCGTCCACTGGGTTGTGTCCACACTGGCCGGGCAGGAAACAGCCGGGACGTGGAACTGGAGCCTCTGAATCCGGCGTCCATTCTTGCAGACGGGTAACCCAGGATGGAACAGCTGTGTCACCGAGTAACTTAACGAACGACCTGTCACTTTTTGAGGAAGTGACAACCCGTTTCTCACTGCTGTCAAGAAGAAACCACGGCCCCATGGGCAGAGTGCCCGGTGGTTGGGGGGGGGGTAGTTTATTGTCACCAGTCACTTCTTCCTAGGACGGGCTACGACCCTCGGCGCCATCCGCTGCCCCGGTTCCCAAGGACCGTGAGGGTCCTGGGCCAACCCCTCCTGCAGCGTCCCCCGGAGGCAGGGGCTCACCCTCCCCTGGGCATGGCCTCCACCCGCTTTGCTACACCCAAAAGCCCTTGCAGAAAGAGGAAGAGGCCAGGGACTGCGAGAGAGTGACGGAAAAGCCCAGTGTCACCTGCCGTCTCTGCTCAGAACTGCAGAGCTTCCTGTGGCCTCTGCCAGTCCCGCCCAGACAGGTCTTGAACCCCTAGACTTCAGCAATCCTCCTGCCTCAGCCTCCTGAAGTAGCTGGCTCCACAGGTGGGGGGGGCCACCAGACATGGCCTCATTTACTTTGTAAAATGATATCAGAGGCTGTAATCCCAGGGACTCTGGAGGCTGAGGCAGGAGGATCACATGTTGGAGGCCAGCCTGGGCAACTTAGTGAGATTCTGTCTCAAAAAAATATGAATTAGGAAGGGGGCTGGGCTGGGGCGCAGTGGCAGAGCACTCGCCTGGCACAGGTGAGGCCCTGGGTTCGATCCTCAGCACCACAGAAAAACAAAGATACTGTGTCCATGTGTAACTAAGAAATATTTTGCAAAAAAAAAAAAAAAAAGGGCTGGGGGCAGAGTTCAACGGCAGAGGCTTGTCAGTGAGGCCCTGGGTTCTGTCCTCAGCACCAAAAGCAATTTAAGAAGACATGGGACATCGGGGGCTAATCCTGCTCCGCCCACAGATGGATTTGATCCAGTGAAATGGGCCAAGGCAGATTATTTACGAATTGCCCAGGCTGGCCCCGGACCTGCCATCCTCCTGCCTTCCAGGTGGCTGTGATCACGGGTGGGTGTCACCGGGCCCATGTCACCGGGCCCCGTTCTCCTTCTCTTGCTTGAAGCAAGCTCTTTTCAGAACCCGGTTTCTGTTGCTTTCCTCTCTCATTTTATAAAGTCATGTCTGTATTTCACCTCAAAACCCCACCTTCTCTGTGTGGCACGACATTATGCTAAACGGCCGTCACTTTAAGAAAACACTTGTATTCAGAGACGTGGACGTATTTACAATCAGTGGGAGTAGAGAGTTTCACTTAGCAAAGGCGGGTATACGTAAGGAAATAGATAAGAACAAGCATGACGGGGGGGGGGTGGGGTGCACACCTCTAATCCCAGGGACTCGGGAGGCTCAAGCAGGAGGACCACAAGTTTGAGGCCAGTCTCAGTACTACCCCCCCACCAAAAAAAAAAAAAAAAGGAAAGAGAAGAAAAAAAGAAAGAAAGAAAAACAAGAGAATACATACCTGTGAGCCTCAGCCACCGAGAACTAGGGCTCTGTCCCTTCCCTCCCTATCCTACAGGAGACCCCCACACACACCCCCATTTTTTGTCCTTCATTCTTTTGCTTCCTTTCCTTTTCTTTCTTTCTTTTTTTAAGACAAATTTTCCAGGCTGGCCTCCAATTTGCAGTCCTCCGGCCCCAATCTCCCCAGTAGCTGGGATTGCGGGTGTGTACCACATCCTTATATTCTTAATTTTTTTTTTTAGTTATAGATGAACACAACACCTTCATTTTATTTATTTCTCTTTAGTGGTGCCGAGGCTGGACCCAGGGCCTCCCTCATGCTAGGCTGCACCACTGAGCCACAACCGCAGCCTCACATCCTTATTTTTTAAGAAAATATTCTCACATGTTTGTATGCTGAAACCAGATCTTGCTTTGTTTTCTTTGGGTCTGAGCTTTTTGGTGAAGAGGTCTTTCCTACAGAGCTTGGGGGACTTTTTTCTTTTTCTGGTTTTCCCCCTCAAGATTCTGTATGAAATTGTCACACTCAAATTTAAGATTTCTCTCTCTCTCTCTCTCTCTCTCTCTCTCTCTTTATTTTATGGTGCTGGAAAAGGAACCCAGACCTACGTATGAAGCATGCACCCCACTAATGAGCTAGCCCCTCAGTTTTTTAAATTGAAAAGAATGTGATATGGAGACTCAGCCATCACATTGCACACTCCTGGGGTTCTTTTTCCTGGCTGTATTATATTTCACCTGTTTGTGCAGTTACCGCTGGGGAGTTGCCTGGGTTTCACTGCAGTGTCAGTCACCCACAGGGGCTGGGCCTGTGGGAAGCCCTGGGTTCCCTTCCCAGCACAGCGGGAGGAGGGAGGGGAATCATTGAAGTTGCCCTTTTAAGTAACCCTCCCCCCTATTCCCGGGGACTGGCCCAAATCTGGGTGATCTTCAGTCCTGTGGAAGAGGCAAAGCTGGGGACGTTTTGAAACGCAGCTGCCCAGTGAAGAGCCCTTGCGCTCTGGCCACCCGCGGCCTGCAGTCTCAGCAGCTGCTTATATACAGCCTATTTATAGCCCGTCCCCGCCCCCACCCCGCGTCACACCCCCAGCTGGGGCCACCAGTGAGCTGGGACCCGGGGAAGGGGAAGTGTGTGGCCAGGCGTGGGGTTGTTGGGGTTGGGGGCGCCCTGCAGCTTCCTCGGGGCTGTTTCCTAGAAGCTGAGGACGTGGAAGTAGCAGCTCAGCCCCCTTCTGCCACCGCAGGGCGCAGTGGGCGGAGGAACCAGGTGCTGGGACCTGTCTGCAGCGGGCACAGGCGCCTCCAGCCACCGCCACCTCATGCTGCTCCTCTGCCACATCTCTGTCCCCCTCTGCCCCTGAGACCCGGCAGCTCCAGCCCCAGGAGACTGAGCGGCGGGGGTGGCCCTGGGCCCCGGTTCCCGGGCAGCGCCTCCACGTGGCTCCGTCTGTATTTAGGAGGCTGCTCGGGCCTCCCGCCCTCCGCCGGCCTGGCCGGGCTGGGCGGGGACCCAGGGGTTAAGGGGACAGGCTGGAGCTGCTGGCCCGCCAGGGGTGCCCCCAGGTGTCCCGCCTGCGGGAGGAGAGGGCCTGCCCAGGTCGGGGCGCCGAGCCCCCAGCTCCTCCCTGCTCCGGGGCTTCCTGCCTCCCACAGCTGTGGCCGCGCACAATAGCGGCCGCCTGGCCGGAGCCGCTGGGGCCCATCCGCGGGGCTGTCCGTCCGGCCCCTTCCTCTGCCATTGTGTCCCAGCCCGGGGCATCCTGTTAGGCCCCCTCCACCGGGACCCCAGCTGACCCCCTGCCTGGGCCCAGGCTTATGAGGGAGCTGGGCACTCGCTGGTGACCCAAGGAGCAGGACACCGGGGTCCCCTCCTCCCTGGGCCCTGCAGAGGGCAGCTAGGATAAGCCCCAGCTCCCACCTGCCTCAGGCCGGCCATGCTCAGCCAGCGGCCACCTCCAGCCACCCCTGCCGCTGTGCCCGGGGTGGAACTGAGACCCAGAGAGGCCCTGTCACCAGCCAGAGGGCCACACAGTGCAACACAGGGAGGGGTTGGGACAGGACGCGCGGGGCGCTCTGGGACTCTGGGCAAGACAGTGCGCACACCCACCCGGGCCTCGGTTTCTCCATCCGTCAAGTGGGAACCACAGCCCTGCCGCCCAGGATCCGGGGAGGGTGGGTGAGCTCTGTCACCATGAGTGCCCAGAAGTGCCAGGTGCTGGACACGCTGACGTGGAGGGGACAATCCTATAAATGATGGGATTCTTCTCACAACATCATGAGTCCCCTGTCCTCTTGGAGGGGTGACCCCGGGTCATCGACCTCAGCCCCTCCCCAGGTGCACCGTTTCCTGTCCCTCCTGATGCCAGGTGGAACCCGGGTTGTGAGCTGGTCCAGGGGCCACATTTGGGTCTTGGGAGCTGGACCCCTCGGGGCACAGGAGTCAGATCAGGAGGCCTAGGGAGGCTTCCTCCAGTGAGGGGCGTCAGGTGCCCGTCCACCCCCGGGGAGCCCTACCCCTGCAGGCCACTGCAGGGAAGAGGACGAGAGTCCTGCCCCTGGCCGGGGTCCAGCAGAGGACAGGAGCAGACAGTAAACAAGGCAAGCAGATTATATGATGGGGACGGGAACCAAGAAAGCAGGAGGGGCTGGGATCAGCTCAGGGGCAGGGCATGTGCTACGGCCCAAGGCCATCTGCAGGGCCACCAGAAAAACAAAAAAAGTCGGGCAGTATTGGGAGCCACCAGAGGAGGGGAGAGGTCTGCATCGGGGTGAGGGTGGTCAGGGCGTGTCTGACTGAAACCCTGAAGAAGAGGGCAGACTGCAGGCTGCTGGCGTGAGCGCAGTTCATAGGCCCTGGCAACAGCCTGTGCAAAGGCCCTGTGTCTGTCCTCTCCACAAGGAAAACTGGAACTGTGAGGGCAAGAGGGACGAGAGGAGGGACGAGAACCGGGCAGTGATGAGACAGACTGTGCAGGGCCTTGGGGCCCAGGGAGGGCAGGGGTTCTGCTGTCAGTGCGGTGGGAGCTCTAGAGGGTTCTCGAGGTGTGGGCCGAGACTCAGGTGCTCAGGGAGCAGCCGGCGGGCACCGGGGGCACCGGGTCAGAGGCTGAGGCTGGGCCTGGGAGGAGCCGCGGAGGAGGAGAAGTCATTCTGGGTCTATTTGGAGGCATAACCGCAGGACTTGCTGACCGGCCAGATTATGGGGTGGCAGTGGTGGAAGCGGGGATGTCCCTTCTCAGGCCTTCCTCAAGAACGGGACACACATCTGGAGGCCCTTTGTCCTCTGCCACCTGATCCTTGGTTCCTCGGCTCTGGGCGGCCAGCGGGTCGGGCATTTGAGTCCCCATTGGACAGACAGAATCCCGAGTCCAGGGAGGCCAGACCTCCTCCAGGGGCCCAGGACCATCCCTGGGGGAGCAGGTAGGGGATAACGGTCACCAGAGAAGGGTGGGGACGCCGCCTGGGCAGCGGGCAGCCCCTCCGGCCTCCCCGATGGCTTCTCCAGACACCAGCTGTCTGGCCTGCTGTCTGCAGGGCGGAGCCCTCAGCCGGGGTTTCCAGCTTCCCAGGGAAAAAGCCAAAAATCCACTCTGGACGGGAGCTGGCCCCTGTCCGCGTGGCCTCCCCTGCTGTCCACTCCCCTCCCCAGACCCCTCGGCTTCCTGGCAGCGGCCTGGGACTGCACCCCTCAGGGTCTCTGACTGCGGCTCGGTTGCCTCCTGGTTTGGTGGGGAAGGCACCCGGGCCTCACAGGCCGGGCAAGTGTCCGCCGCCCACAGATCCGCACAGGCCACTGGTGACTTAACCAGCCCAAAGCCACGTTCCTGCCTCCTTGAACTACTCTGTACTGTTGATTTTCTTTTGCACCCTGGATCCTTTCATGTGAAAAGGAGACTGGGGATACTGCTGGAGGCCCTGGGTCCCCTTCCCAGCACACACACACGTGCACACACACACACACACACACAGACACGCACACACACACTGGGGATTGAACCAGGGATGCTACATCTCCAGCCTTTTTAATTTTAAAATGTTTGAAACAAATTCTCCCTTCCTGACGGAGGGTCTCACTGAGTTGCAGAGGCTGGCTTTGAACTTGCAATCCTCCTGCCTCGGCCTCCCAAGCCGCTGGAATTGCAGATGCGCACACCACGCCCAGCGGAAAGTCCTATTTACTTATTTGTGGGGCTGGGGTCCATCCCAGGGCCTCCTGCCTGCCGGGGGAGTGCATGGTCCCTGAGCTACCACCCCAGGCCAAAAGAAATGTGCATTCAGGGGACACAAAGCCAGGTCTGGATACTGTGCCTGCTGAGCCTCAGGGTCACTTGCCAGGATTTACTCGGTGGCCTTGGGCTCCTTGTAGAGACTGGGGTCTGGGCTGGCTGTACCGCTCTTGGCTGGGCCCCTCATGAGCGGTGCAGGTGCCCTGCCTTGGTCTGTCCCTCTGTGAGTGGGAGTCTGGCTCAGCAGGCCTGCTGGTGTTTGAGGAATAACTGAGTGCTAATAGGCCAGGTGCAGACTCACTGCTTGGTAAACAACTGTGCTTCCAAAGATCACTGGACGATGGAGAGGGATAGAGAGTCGAGGGGATCGCAGGATCTACTCAGGGAACTTTCCCATCGTGCGATTCCCTGTTGATGATGTGACGCCCACGAGCCCCTGGACTGGGCCCAGGAAGCCCAGGAACATGGCCGCCCTGGGTCTGGAAGTTTCTCACCCTTTCTCTTTGGGCCGTGCTGGGCTCCCACCCAGGACTTGGCTCCTGCTAAGCATGAACTCTACCACTGAGCCGCACCCCAGCCCCCCAAACTACTCTCCTCAGCGCCTGCCTGGCACCCTTGGGGGGCCCTCTGCTTTTCCCAGGCTCCTGGGTGGACGCTGGCCTCCTGTGTCTGCTCCCCATCTGGACATCTGGAGAGAGGGACGGGAAGGCGCCGTCCGCCCAGCTACAAAGGGTGACAACTCAGACCTGAGCGCAGGGCGGCCCTGATGAGGGAGCCCGGGGCTATTTCTGTCCTGGCCGGTAACCAGCTTGGCCCCCCAGGCCCGCCCTACCGCCTGGGGACGGAGCCAGGCGCCAAGGAGCCTCCCCTGCCTGGCCTCCCCTGGCCTCTCGGTTGCAGCCACTGGAGCCCTCAGGGCCCGGGAGCGTCGGTGGCGGCAGAGAACTGAAAGCAGGTTGCCCGGAGCAGGTCCCCTGCACGTGTGTGCGTGTGTGTGCGTGTGTGTGCGCGTGTGTTCATAGCACTTTCCTGTTGGCTTCCAGCTGCTCCGCCAGTTCCGGGGAGGGCCCTGGCCAGCGCTGTCCCCACCGCCCCTCTTCATAAAGGGCCTGCCTCCTGACCGGCCACACAGCTGCAGGCCCAGGACACAGCGGCCCTGTCCCACGCCCTGCGCGCCGCCCCGCCCCAGCTGGACCATGGGGGGCCCCCTGCCTCTTCCAGGTAAGAGCTCTGGGCCCCGCGGGGAGGGGCGGGGACCTTGGCGGGCCCCCAGGCGGCTGCTGAGAAATGGGAGGCACCGCTGGCAGCTCCCCATCCAGGAAGGAAGCGTGCACCGCTGGGCACATGGGGACAGAGACCGTGGGGAGCTGCCTGTACCCTGCCCAGAGGTGTTCAGGCTGCACCCTAAGAGGGGACCCCAAGGCACCGGGGAGGAAAGGTGGCAGCAACAAGTGCCGGCGCACTTGCTGTCCTTACAAAGCAGGGCAGGGGGCGGGGGTGGCCGGAGAGCTGGTGGCCTGGACTTCTCCAGCTCCTGGGTGTCCCCAGGATGGTGTCCCCTGCCGTCTCAGTGGCAGGGGCAGCCCCAGAGACCTCTCTGGGTCCTGGAGGAGCTGGCTGGGATTCGGCGCCCTCAGGGTTTGGGGGGCTGCGGGCTTGAACTTGAACTGGAGCCTGGTGTGGCTTCCCTGGGGCCTCCCTTCCCGCCCCACCCAGGGTGGCTCTAACGGTTATCAGGGCAGCGGTTGCCCAGGCAACGGGGCAACAAAGAGTGAAGAAATGGCATTTGGGGTGCAGATGGGGCTGCCCAGACCACAGGGACTCTCCTGTTGTCAGCCGCTGGTGGCTGGTGGCAGCCCAGCGCCCCCTGGGCTCGGGAGCGCGCCCGGGCACACCGGGTGGGGGACAGCTGCCCGGCTGGCCTGGCTGCATGACAGAGCCCAGTCACAGAGCCGGAGCTGCTCGGTCCCGTCAGGGGGAGGGACGGGCTGGGTCTGGAGGCTCGGGCAAGTTCACCAGGAGCTGTTTAGGGACCTCGGTCTGTGGGACGCCTGCGGGATGCTGGGGTTGGCTTCTCGGAGCCCCTGAGCGGAGCCACTCCAGGCCCCGGAATCCCGGGTCCTCAGCAGGAGGCGGGGGGTGCCCCACCCCCCCGCAGGGTCCCAGGCGGGACTCTTCTTGCTCCGGGCTCTGCCGGCCGGGAATGAGAACCAGATGGGCCGGGAGCAGCGACCAGCAGCTTCTCTCCCGGCTCCTGTTTGGTCACCGTCCAAGGCCCCAGATGGCCCCGCAGCTTCAGGACGGTGGTGGGGAGAGCCCGGCCCAGGAGGGGCAGGGAGTGAGGGGGGAGCTGCCCCTCACAGCCACCCTTCCCGGCCTTCGGTCGGTTCCCTGGATTCCTCCCGATCTTGTTCTGGCCTCGAGCCTCGGTTTCCCCGAGTGTAGAATGGACACAGACGCAGCCCCTGCCTCCTGGGAGGGCCTTGAGACAAAGGAGTGATGTGGGGTTTGGGGAGCTGGGGACCCTCCACCCCGGTGCCACGCAGGGAAGGGAGGCCACCGTGTGGTCTGTCCTGAGAAGAGGAAGTGGGTCCCTGCCCAGGGGAACTAGCCAAGCCCTGGAGCCAAGGAGGGCCGAGAGGGACAGAGGGGCATCCCAGCGCGGAGGGCCTGGGGCTGGGCCAGGGCGCTCCCGCCTCCGTGTACCCCACTGGGGGGGCTCTCTGCCCGCTGCCAGCCTGAGGGGCCCCAAGGGTAGGCACAGACTGAGCGGTCAGCGCATCCTCTAGTGGGGGTCCCCTACAGCCCCCCAAGTGATGCTCACGGTGACCAACCCCAGATTGCCCCCAGGAGCCCCTTCCAGGGTTGAACTGAGGCAACGGGTGAGTCATCTGTTCCCCAGGAAGTGACTCACACGGCCTCCTGGTCCCCGTCCCTCCACCAGGCACCCCCTTGGGGGATCCCTGGACTACTGGGGTCCTCACTGCTTCTCGGTGGCCCCAGCTGTCTGTCCCCTCAGCACCTGCTGCTGTGGAGACGCCTTCCGCCCTCCTGCTCCATCCACCCCCTGTCTGTCTGTCTGTCTGTCCCTGCCTGTGCCTTCCAGCCCGTCCCCTCCGCCCCTCGCCTTCTGCAGGTTCTACCGTCTTCCCTGTCACTTCTGTCGCCTGCACCTTCTGTCCCCACCTTCCTTCTCTTCCCACCTGTGGCTTCTTTCCCGTGTCACTGTCCTCTCTTCTGTCCTCTATCCCCTGGACCCCTCTTTCTCTCTCTAATCTCTCTTCATCTGTCCTTTTTTGGGGGAGGTACCAGGGGCTGAACCCAGGGTGCTCCACCCCTGAGCCACACCCCAGTCCTTTTCACTTTTCATTTTGAGACTAAGTTGCTGAGGCTGGCCTGGAGCTCGCCATCCTCCTGCCTCAGCCTCCCGAGTCCCTGGGATTCCAGGGTGTGCACCCAGCCCCCACCTGTCTCCTTTCTCCATCTCTTCACCTGTCGCCCATCTCCTCTCGCTCTCCCTGTCTCCCTGCCTGTCGCTCTCTGGAGAAGGGCAAGGAGGCCCCCCGGTGACTTGAGGAGGGTCCCCCAGGACATGCCCCTGAGTGGCAGGAACAGAGGAGGGGGCCCCTCCAGCCGGAGCCCAGCTCGTGCCCACGGCATCTTTTCTGTGTGGGGGGGTGGGAGGTGAAATGTCACCACGGGGTCCCAGGATGGGCCTTGGGGCTGATGACTGTGGCATCAGATGGGACTCTCAGATGCTCCAGGTACAGCTGGAGCCAGTGGGTGGGTGTGGTGGGTGTGCACCTATGTCCCCAAGGCTGGATCCTCTGAAAGTCAGGGTGGGGACCAGGGAGACCAGGCAGGGGACCTGAGAGACCAGCTGGCCCTGACCCTCCCTTCCTACCTAAAGGTCAGCGATGGTGGTAAACACCCTGACACACTGGGGTTTGTTCCCACGTGACCTATGACATGGGTGTCATCTTGTCCCCACTCCACAGAAAGGGAAACTGAGGTGGGGCAGTGAGGCAGCCTGCCTGTGCCCCAGGGTCTGAACCAGGGCCACCAGGCTCCAGTCCCCCACCCACAGGCCAGGAGAGCCCCGGCTGGAGCCCAGAGCTTGCCAGGCTCAGCCCCCTTCCCATCCCCCAGACCCTCTGGGAGGGGCCACCTGGGCTCCCTCTGAGGAGTGGACCAGGTCCGAGCCCAGGAGGGTCCACAGCCCCTGCCCTCCAGTGCATCACCTCCAGCCTCCTCTTTCTGCTGGGCCTGCTGACCCGCCCTCTCTGTGTCACAGGGCTGCTGTGTGTCCTGCTGAGTCTCTCCAGAGCCGGAGCCCAGGGCTCTCAGGGTGAGTGTTGGGGAGCAGCGTGTCCACAGCCAGAGCCTGGGAGGGGCCCTGCACCCCAGCCCAGGGAGGAGAGGCCTGGGCAGGGAGGCTCAGGGCATCTCCCCACCTCCTGGGACCCTCTTCTGGGACCACATTGCCCCCTCCCAGCCTCTGACCAGTCTGTACCCCCACAGCCTGTGCCCCCTGGTGCCCTCTCAATTCAGAATGTGTCAGCGCCACCGCCTGTCGCTGCAAGCCGGGGTTTGCCTCTTCATCTACAGAGATCTTCACCAACCCCCTGGAGATCTGTGATGGTAAAGAGGATGGGGGAGGGGCAGGGCACATCAGAGACTGCGGGTGCCCAGTGCCAGTGGGGGGCATGGGTAATGGTCAAGGCTGAGCCTTTGACCTCAAGGCCATCATCAAAGACAGAAAACAGAAAGGAAACAGCAAGATGGCAGAGAGACCAGGGAATTGCATGGCTTCCTGCACAGAGAGGACCTGGGCCCCAGGAGTTGGTCTCAGCCTGCCCTTAGGTCTGGGAAAGGTGACACTGAGCTTGCAGCCCACACACTGCCTTGGCATTGTCCCCTGTGTCCAAACTGGGAGTGTCAGCCAGAGGACTGAGATGAACAGAGCAGACTGTGTGGCCTTTAGGAAGGGCTTGCTCCAGCTACAGCACAGCCTCAGCAGTACAGCTCAGGATTCTGTCCAGAAGACACTAACTCAACGTTAGACCCCATGCTGGGAGTTTAGGAAGGGGACAGGAGTCTCTTCTCTGAGAGAACACACAACTTTGGGAGGTGACCCTTGGTCCTATTATGTTGCAGACATTAATGAATGTGTGCCACCCATGAAAGTGTCCTGTGGAAAACTTGCTGACTGCCAGAATGTGGAGGGGAGCTACTACTGCATGTGCAGCCCAGGCTATGAGCTCCTTTCTGGGGGAACAAACTTCACTAATGCGAGTGAGAACACATGTCAAGGTAAGGCCCACCCCTCACCTCCCCACCCCACATGCAGTTCAGGGCACCAGAGCTGATCTGGGGACAGCGCCCAGTTATATTCTCAGCGCCTGGACTGTGAGATGGGGCAGCTGTGCGTGCACCCGTCACCAGCACAAGAGGTGCGGGAGGGTCAGGGCACTCTGAGACCAGCTGCTTGGTCCCATCCTGATAGCTCTTCCCGTGACGATGGCCAGGGTGCTTATCAGGAAACCCTGTGGACATGAGAGATGTGATGACATCATTGTGTTTAAAAAAGGAAAAAAAAAAAATCCAGGCACAGTGGCCTGTGCCTGTGGTCTCAGCTACTTGGGAGGCTGAGGCAGGAGGATCACTAGAGCCCAGGAGTCCGAGGACAGCCTGGGAAACAGAGAGACCCCATCCCAGGTGGGGAAAAAGTGGGGGAGAGAGAAAAAAAAGAATAACCCACAGGAAGGTGCCCCCTATCTTCTAAAGCTAAAAAGGTGGAGGCTGGGGTGCAGCTCCCGGGCAGAGCCCTTCCCTGGCATGAGCAGGGCCCTGGGCCCCCTCCCCAGCACTGAGAAAATCAAAACCAAACCAGAGGTAGCTTTGCTCTTGGTTCACTGTGTGACTTCAGACAAGTCACCTCACCTCTCTGTGCCTCGGTTTGCCCATCTGTAGAAGGGGAGTCGTGGACTGGGGCGTCGCTCAGTGGTAGCACACTTGTCTAGCAGGTGCGAGTTCCTGGGTCAGTCCCCAGTACGGGGTGAGGCAGGGAGTCATAAGGAGGGGAAATGAGATCCAAAAGCACTGGGCAGGTCCTGGTTCCCAGAAAGTGCCACAGTAGTGATGGCTTTCGGACTCAATTTTTTTTTTTTTAAACTGGGCATGGAGGCGCATGCCTGAGATCCCAGCACACCAGGAGGCTGAGACAAGAGGATAGAGAGTTCAAGGCCAGCCTCAGCAACTTAATGAGATCCTGTCTCAGAACAAAAAACAAAAAGGCTGGGGATGTGTCACCTAGTGGGGAAGTGCCCTGGGGTTGAATCTCCAGTACAAAAAACAAACAAACAACTGCATTCTGGTGCTAGGCTGGAAGCCAGGTCTCACGCAGCCTCCACCACTGAGCACTTCCCCAGCAGACTGTGTTCTGAGTACTGGGGTCGGTGCACCCTCTCCTGACCCGGCTCCTGGGGTGGTGGGCAATTTGGTCAGGCTGTGCCCTTCCCATAGGTTGGGCAGAGGAGGGGCTTCAGGCATTGGCAGGGGCAGGGGGAGCCAGTAGTGGGCGTGTGCAGCCTCCCAGAGAGGGGGTTACTGCAGAGTACCCCAGGACAGGGAGGGGAGGGAGCTAGCATCCGGATGATGAGCTGAGGCTGAGCTGGGGGTCTAAGAGGACCTGAGGAAGGGCAGCAGCCCCTTCCCTGTCTGCAGAATGACAAGAGCCCACAGCCCAGATCCCAGCCCTGACCCTCCTGCCCTGAGGGTAAACAGACAGCCAAGGATAACAGGCCCAAGAAGCTGGGCCTCAGAGCAGAAATGTGCGTACCAGGAATGCATGACACTCAGCCAGGGGACAGTCTGGGTGTGAACTGGAAAAAGGCTGGCCCCCTTTCCGCGTGGACACAGCCATGGTATGACCAACACAGTGTTTTCGGCCCCCTTGGTGGACACCCTGGTGCAGTGAGCAACGGGCACCTGGTGGTGGTGGATTCCTCCCAGCATGCTCCGTCCCAGGTGGTCATCCATATTGAGAAGGTGGGCTGCTGAGGGATAGAAACAAGCAGGGTTGGGGCAGGGGGCCAGGTGGCGGGGCAGAGAATCGGATGAACAGGGGTGAAGTGATGTAGGGGACACCATGGGCCCCAAGGCAGGTGACAGAGAAAGCAGTCTGTCGTCTGGAGAAGCACCTGAGGTTCAGCTCCTCACTGAGCACTTGGGCTTGTGCTGCGCAGAGGATACGTCCACTAGCGTCCCACTCCTGTGATGGGCAGCGGACCTGGGACCCGCCCCTGGCTCCTTGGCCCACCTTAGGCTGTGCAAGACAGTCGGTCGCCCAACCTTGTCCCACGCCCAAGACTCAGAGCCCTCCGCAGAGGGCCACTTCTGGACCTTCGGAACACCCCGCTGCCCATCTGGCATCTGTTTTGCATGAACCGCAAGGGGACGGGTCAAGATGGCCCCAGCTGGCCCTGGAGCCCGCGAGGAGCCCATTCCAGCGCCACTCTGTCCTCTTCCCACTGCTAGCGGCTGCCGGGACGAGCCCTGCCCTTTCCGGGGACCACAGGGGCTCAGCCACACCTGGAACACACTCGGGCCCCCAAGCCACGATGGACCCAGGGACCCAGTCGGGAAATTCAGGAGGAAGGAGACTCGAGGGTAGGCCCCAGTCCCCAGCCAGCACTCGGGCCTGGAGAGGACGCCTCTGTGCTCCACGCTTTTCTCGGCCACGCCCTCATTAGCCACGCCCATCAACCCCACCCTCATCGGCCACACCCCTAACCACGCCCACGGGCACTCGCTCATCAGCCACGCCCTCCTGCGCTGCTCAGCCTCGTTCATTTCTCTGCACTGCTCTCCATCTTGACTCACCACTAACTGGTCCACCTGAAGGCACTGGAGGAGGGAGTGTCAGGAAAGGGTCAGCAGGGTGACATGGAGTCGGGTGGAGGAAGACACAGAGAGGGTGACATGGAACCACTCACTGCCCAGCCCTACCCCTCTCCGGAGGAGGTCAGCCCAGATCCTAAGGGCCTGACCACTGGGGTCAGAGAGGATGCTGGGTCCCACGCAGCAAGCCACAGGTCTGTGTTCCAGTGGAGGTGAAGAAGAGATGACAGAAATGCCTGCCACCCCTCCCGGTCCCCACGCCTCCACTCTCTGCTGCTGTCCACCCACAGCTGGCCTCCATAGGACAAGGATGCTTCATGGGGTCAGGAACACACCTGCACCGTCCCAGGGCTGCCTGGCTGGATGTCAACCCTGTGCTCTCTGGCATGGTCCTCACTCCTGTCCCTGCCATTAAGTCTTGTCCCAGTGGGCCTGGCTCAGGAGCAGATCTTGGTTCCTCTCCTTGGAGCTGGGCTCTCAGAGCTAGTGAGATGAGAGAACCTGTCCTGCTAGGTCACTGGGACCCAGGGACAACTCAGCCATCGAGCAGCCCTGCTAGCAGAATCAGACCAAAGCCCACCCTGGAAGCCAAGACAGGCCCCACTCAGGAGCTCAGCACTTCCCCTGCACTCAGGTCCCAGGAGGACCCATCTGGCCTCTGCTCCAAATCCTCAAGCCAGGACACATGTGGCCATGACACCCTGGCCCAGCTGGGAGCTTCCCAGGGAGGCAGAGGGCACTGGGAGGACAACAGAGAGTCTGGAGACCATGCTCCCCCTGGAGAGCCTCCTTGTGGGTTAGGAAAGGAACCTGGGGACACAGTGGGTCCACCTCATGCCTCCATGCCAGGAACCTGGCCGACTCCCAGCCTGGGCTGACAGAGCCAAACCCTCTGATCACAACACTCGCATCCAACCCAACAAGCCACCTGAAGCTGCCGGCTGCCCGCATCCTGCCCCTCTTCTTCCTCTTGCAGACGTGGACGAATGTAAGCAGAACCCCAGAATCTGCAAGGGCCGCAGCACCTGCACCAACACTCAGGGCAGCTACACCTGCCAGTGTCTGCCTGGCTTTGAGCCCAACCCAAAGGACCCGAAGCTGTGCACAGGTAGAGGCCCCAGGAGGACCCCTGAGGGTGGACAGGAGCCTCGGGTGCAGCAGAGGCAAGTCCTGTGCCCAAGGAGGGAGAAGACCTGAGGTTCCCAAGGTCCAGGGGCTCAGGGTCCACCTGGGGAATCACCTCCCAGGAAGTCTCGCCACAGGGCAGGGTGGACGAAGGGCCTTTGAGCTCTGGGTCTATGTGGAGCCCCAGACCTCAGCCCCATCCTCATCATTCATGTGAGACTAGAAGAGTCGCTTTCAGTTCTGACAAGGAGCCTCCACCGTGGCCACGAAGAGGAAGACCAGAGTCCTTGGTCAGGAGGTTCCACCCCCTGGCTCGGTTTCCCTCCTGGATCCACCTCCTGTAAACTGGAGACCAGGGTCATCACTGTGCCCTTCATGCAGGGAGGCCACCTGAGGTGCTCTGAAGGTGAAGTTGAAGGTCACCAGTGAGGCACCTGCAGAGGTCCTTGGTTTGGGGCTGCGACAAGATGGAGAAGTGGGTGCAGTGAGCGGGGCATGGGAGCTGGTCAGGGGCGGGGACTGACCCCCTGCTTTGTCCTAGATGTGAATGAATGCACCTCTGGACAAAACCCGTGCCACAAATCCACCCACTGCCTCAACCAAGTGGGCGGCTACCAGTGCCGCTGCCGACCCGGCTGGAAGCCTATCCCCGGATCCCCCAACGGCCCCAACAGCACCGTGTGCGAAGGTGGGGCTCAGAGGCCACACTCAGAGGCCCAAAGTCCAGCAAGGATCGCAGCCCTCACGGGAAAACCGACCACGTCCAGTGCTGCAGCGCCTGCGCCTGCGCCAACTAATGCTCCAGGGGCTGGACGGGAAAGATGGGGTCCTGAGGGAGGAGCTGGGGTCTAACAGTAGGCTCCTGGGTCCTGGGCTACAGCTAGTGACTAACTGGGTGACGAGTTTCCGCAGCCTCACAACCTGTACCTGCACAGGCCTCGAACACCTCTTGACCTGGTGCCCACCTCGCAACGGTGTGGATCTCCAGGTGGCCGCACTGCAGCCCAGGCAGGGCACTAATGGCGGGAAGAAGGGGGTGGAGCTCGGACGGCAGAGTGCACCGGTCCTGGCTGAGGCGGGACTGACCCCTCTGTCTGTGTCCTTAGATATGGACGAGTGCAGCTCCGGGCAGCATCAGTGCCACCAGTCCACCATCTGCACCAACACCCTGGGGTCCTACCAGTGCCACTGCCGCCCAGGCTGGGAGCTGATTCCTGGGAGCGTCAATGGCCGGAACAGCACCATCTGCAAAGGTACCCTGCCTGCCCTGACCCCAGAACCTCCCCCACCCCACACACATGCACACCCACGTGCACATGCTCATACACACTCACGCACACACAAGTGCACTCCTCCTAATGAACCACTGTCCTGTCCCCACAGTCAAGCCCTTCTTCACCTGGTCTCCGCCCCCTGGAGTCCACAGCCAGGTGAGCGCCCCAGCCAGGACAGGGAGGTGGGGATCCCTGGGGCAGCACCCTGCCCACCCCTTGGCCCTGAGCTTCCCACCCACCCGTGACCCCTCATCTCACCTCCCCAGAGTCTCTCCCGCTTCTTTGACAAAGTCAATAATCTGCAAAAGGATTTCAAGCCAGTCGCGGCCACCGACACCATCCAGGTAAGGGCAGGATCCAGGGGGACCCCAGGATGGTGTGGGAAAGGCTGGGGGAGGCTTCCATGTGAATGGAGACAGCCCTTGACCCGAGCAGGGGCCAGGACACTCATGTGCCCACACATTCACCCATCTCCCGCACACAGACCTGTAGATGCACCCTGGTGTAAGCACGTGCACACACTAGGGTGCTAATGCAACAGATGGGAGCAGTCAATACCCTTGCTTTGGGCCACAGCAATGCAAACCTCCTCACTGCCACTTCTTGCTGTGTGACCTCAGGCAGTTGACTTCCCTTCTCGGGGCCCATTTCCTCATCTGTAACACAAGCATGAAAATGGTGTGGTTTCAGTGAACCCTACTGGTAGAAATAAAGCTTAGAGAACAGTGTCATACACGAGAAACATAATAGAAATACAATGTAAAAAGTAAAGGAAGAAAGAGAAAGGGGAAAGAAATGTGAATCACTTTAAAACATTTTAGTAATTACATTTTCAAAAAGTAAAAATAAGCTGAGTGCAGTGGTGCACACCTGGAATCCCAGCAGTTTGGGAGGCTGAGGCAGGAGGATCACAAGTTCAAAGGCAGCCTCAGCACTGAGGCCCTAAGCAACTCAGTGAGACTTTGTCTCTAAATAAAATATAAAAAGGGCTGGGGAGGTGGCTTGGTGGCTGAGTGCCCCTGAGTTCAATACCTGGTTGCCAGGTTTCAGTTCTCAAGACTAAAAGGCTTAGGGAGTCACTCCAGTTAAACTGGGCTGACCGAGCTGCACGAAACAACCACACAAGAGACACAAATACCTTTTTGTTTGGGGTCGTTGTGACGGCTCCTCTGACTTTAAGGGTCCGCAGAAAGAGAGAGAGCCAGAGCAGGCGATGACCCCTTTTATTGAGGAGAAGCTATTCAAATGAGGCAAGGGGTCAGGTTTCAGGGGGCTGAGTCTGTCTTCATGATGTCCACTGTCAGCAGGTTGACTGACTCCTGGGTAGGCCACACCCAAGGGCACAGTAAGAGAAGGGGACACACACAAGGCACTTCCATGGAAGATTCTATCCTAAACAGGGCAAGGGGTTATATTACAAAGCAACAGGTGAGCATAGCTTCACCCATGGGGCTGTAGGAAGACATACCCATGTACCAGACACGGACCCTCGGACCCAAGAAGGGTAGGGAAAGCTCTGCCACATTTCTGCGACTGAGTGCCTCAGCACCCAGCCGGGGAGTGTGACTCAGTCACGTGTAAGGTTGGTCTCCCACACCTGGTGGTAATAATAATAATAATGCCAAAGCAAGGCTCGGCAACTTAGCAAGATCCTATCTCAAAAGAAAAATAAAATAGGGCTGGGCTGTAGCTCAGTGGCAGCCTGGCATGTGTGAAGCGTTGGGTTCAATTCTCAGCACCACATAAAAATAAAATAAAGATCCATCAAAATATATTTAAAATAGAATAAGGTGGGCTGGGCTGCAGCTCAGTGCTGGTCCAGTCCCGGAGCTCCTTTAACTCAGCAGAGGATGCCAACCATCTCAACAGGGACCATGAGAGCAAGTTGAGCCCGTGTACCTTCAGTTTTTCCAACAGAACCTGGTGTGCGCCCCTTGGAGCAGGTTGGCGCCCCGTGCGCACAGCACCTGTGGTTGGTGGCCACCGCTGTGTGCAGCGCCCTGGGAACGGTGGCGGACAGCCGGACCTGAGTGCCGCTGGGAGATTTCCACCCGGCGTAGACTGATCCCTTGTTTTCTGTCCACTGTGTCCTCTCGACTCTCCCAGGCCTGTCCCCCGCCATCCACCTGGCCGTTCTCCACGTGTCGCTGGTCCTAGGGGAGGTCAGGTCCTTCAGGCCAGGTGGCCTCCTGGGGTCCAATAACCTACCTCTCATCTCTGTCACCTGCAGAACCTCATTGGGGCCATGGACCAGCTGCTGAAAGCCCCTGGGGACGTGGAGGACATTGCCCTGCCTGTCCGGCACCAGGTGGCCACGCAGTTGCTCCTGGGCCTGGAGCAATCTCTGAGGACCCTGGCGGAGTCTCTGCCTGAAGGCCCCTTCACCTACCGGTCCCCTTCAGGCACAGGTGAGGCTTCCTCCGCCCTCTCCAGCCTCCGCCAGGCAGTACTCCAGGTCCCCAGTCACCGCCCCTCTCTCCTCAGAGCTGTCCCTGATGAACCAGAAGCCAGGGAATGGAAATGTCACTTTGGGCCAGAGCCACGCACGGATCCACCTAGACTGGGCCACCGCAACTGGAGCCGGGAACTCCAGCACAGGTGGGGTCCCCAGAGGAGCCGCGGGGGGCGGGGGGTGGGGGGAGGTGGCACGGGGGTGGGGGGAGGCTGGGCAGGTCTAGAACGTGGGCGGCGGCTCCGGGCCTGGGGGGGGGGTGGCCGGGTCTGGACTGGGGTGTCCTGGGCGGAAGGAGAGGCATGGAGCACGTCTGTCCCCAGGCACCACTGTGGTGGGCATCCTGTCCAACCCGAACATGGGGAAGCTGCTGGCCAACGCCTCCCTGGTTCTGGACCCCGAGAAGGAAGAGGAGCTGCAGAAGGCCCACGAAGGCCCCCTGCGGGGCGCGCGCATCCAGATCCTCTCGCCCGTCAACTCCGTCTTTCTGACCAACAACGACACTGAGAAGCTCGCCTCCCCTGTGACCTTCGCCTTCTCCCACGATGTGAGTCCACAGGGGGGAGGAGGGGAGGGTCCTGCCGCTCACTCCACAGCCAAATCAAGTGCCCCGCAGTGCCTTCGTTTCCCCGCCTCCAGCCACCTGCTTCCTTCTCACATGAACCTCAGGACCTTTGCTCTTGCTGAGGCCCTGCCCGGGACACTTCCTCTACGGACCCCAGTCCTTTAACTGTTTCTAGTCTTTGCTCAAATGTCACCTTCTCATTGGTCCTCCCTGACCTCCTTATTTAAAATCAAAACGCATGGGCTGGGGGCATGGCTTCATGGTGGAGTGCTTGCCTAGCACGTGCAAGGCCTGGGCTTCATCCCCAGCATGGGAGGGGGGACTTAGTAGGTCTACGATTTATTCCTTATTTTTTAAAATCATGACATAATTTTTAAGCTGCAAAATAATATCCTATTTATTGATTTATTTTGAATTTGTATCTATACTTGGGCACAGTCTTTTATTTTTTTGTTTTTATTTTGTGGTGTTGAGCATTGAATATAATTCTCACATGCTCGAGGCAAGTGCTTTGCCACTCAGCCACAATCCCAGCCCAATATCCTATTTATTTTTTAAATTTTTTATTAGTTCTTTTTAGTTGTAGATGACACTAGAGTGTATTTTGACATATTATAAATACATGGAGTATAACTTCCCATTCTCCTGGTTGTTCAAGATGTGGAGTTTCACGGTGACATATTCATGTATGAACACAGGAAAGTTACGTCCCATTCATTCTGTCTTTTCTATTCCCATTCCCCCTCCCTTCCCTTCATTCCTCTTTGTCTAATCCAATGAACTTCTATTCTTGCCCCGCCCCATCCTTATTGTGTGTTAGCATCCACATATCAGAGAGAATATTCAGACTTTTTTGGGGGGATTGGCTTATTTCACTTAGCATGATAGTCTCCAGTTTCACCCATTTACCAGCAAATGTCACAGTCATTCTTCTTTATGGCTGAGTAATATTTCATTGTGTATACATACCACATTTTCTTTATCCGTTCATCTGTTGAAGGACACCTAGGTGGGTTCCATAGTTGAGCTATCGTGAATTGAGCTGCTGTAAACATTGATGTGGCTGTGTCACTGTAGTCTGCTGATTTTAAGTTCTTTGGGTATAAACCAAGGAGTGGGATAACTGGGTCAAATGGTGGTTCCAAGTTTTCTGAGGAATCTCCATTCTGCTTTCCAGAGTGGTTGCACTAATTTGCAGTCCCACCAGCAATGTCTGAGTGAACCTTTTCCCCCGCATCCTTGCCAGCATTTATTGTTACTTGTGTTCTTGATGATTGCCATTCTGACTGGAGTGAGGTGAAATCTCAGTGTTGTTTTAGTTTCCATTTCTCTAATTTCTAGAGATGTTGAACACTTTTTTAATATTTGTTGACCATTGTATTTCTTCTGTTCAGTTCCTTAGCCCGTGTATTGACTGGGTTATTTGTTTTTTGGGTGTTGAGTTCTTTGTCTATCCTGGGGGTTAATGCTCTGAGGTGCAGGTGGTAAAGATTTTCTCCCATTCTATAGGGTTTGTCTTCACGTTCTGGATAGTTTCCTTTGCTGTGAAGAAGCTTTTTAGTTGGATACATCCCACTTATTGATTCTGGATTGTACTTCTTGTGCTTGAGGAGTCTTGTTGAGAAAGTCAGTTTCTAGGCCGGCATGATGGAGAGTTGGGCCGACTTTTTCTTCTGGTAGGTGCAGGGTCTCTGGCCTCATGCCTTGACTCACTTTGAGTTGAGTTTAAGGCAGGGTGAGAGGCAGGGGTCTGATTTCATTTTGTTACCTATGGATTTCCAGTTTTCCCAGCATCACTTGTGGAAGAGGCTGTCTTTTCTCCAATGTACGTGTTTGGTACTTTCTGGTACGAGGTGACTGTGTTCATGTGGGATCGTCTCTGTGTCTTGATTCGGTACCGTGGTCTTCATGTCAGCTTCTGTGCCAGCACCGGGCGTTCTTGTTACCGTAGCTCTGCCGTGAAGGTTAAGGCCTGGCACTGGGCCCCCGCTTCCCTCTTCTCACTGAGCACTGCTCTGGCTGTTCTGAGGCCTATGATTTGTTGACCGTCTCCTTCACCATCACGTCATTTATTGTTACTTGTGTTCTTGATGATTGCCATTCTGACTGGAGTGAGGTGAAATCTCAGTGTAGTTTTAATTTGCATTTTTCTAATTTCTAGACATGTTGATTTTTTTTTTTTTAACATTTGTTGACTGATTGTATTTCTTCTGTGAAGTGCAGGGACTTGCGTCTGCCTTTTTCATTGTTATGTGCCCAAGCCTGGGGCACACAGTAGGTGCTTAGTAAATACCTGTCCAGTGAAAAGCAGACTACTTGGCTTAAGCCCCGGACCCAAGTGGGCACCAGGCCAACCTCTCTGCTCACCCCTCTGCCCCCAGGGGGAGATATCCGGGAAACGTAAAGAGCTGATCTGTGCCTTCTGGAAGATTGACAGTAACAAGAGTGGACACTGGGACACCACCGGCTGCTGGAAGCTGGGCAGCGGCAATAACAGCACCACCTGCCAATGCAACCACTTGAGTAGCTTTGCCATCCTCATGGCCCACTACGACATACAGGTAAGCGGCGGGGGACACCCTCAAAAGGCCACAGGTGCTGGCACAGTGGGGCACGTCTGTCATCCCAGGGACTTGGGAATCTGAGGCAAAAGGATCACTAGCTTGAGGCCAGCCTCAGCAACTAACCGAGGACCTAAACAACTTAGTAAGACCCTGTCTCAAAATTTTAAAAAAGGGTGGGGGGGCGGGGCTGGGGCTGTGGCTGAGTGGTTAAGTGGCTCTGGGTTCAATACCCAGCACCAAACAAAAACAGGGCTGAAGTAGCTGAATGGTAGAGCACCCCAGGTTCAATTTCCAGTGCTGCCCCCAAAAAAGAAAAGGGCCCACAGGTGTCGAGGTCAGGTTAGGCAAGACAGTCAGCTGGTTCTCCATGGTACATTCCATCTGGTTGTTCAAATATGTCCCTGTCCCTGTGGTTGCACAGTCAAGTGGCCCTATGCCACGCCCTCTGTCACCCTTTCTGGGACTTCATGACCCAGCAGCTGTGCTGCTTGGCACAGCCCTACTGCAGCCAGTGCCCCTCTGCCTGTGGAACTGGCACCAGTTGTGAAATGTTGCTAAAAACTCCCCACGTAGCCATTCGGGAGGCTGGGGCAGGAGGGTTGCAAGTTCGAGGCCAGCCTCAGCAACTAACCAAGGCCTTGAGCAACTTAGCAAGACCCTGTCTCAAAAAATAAAAAGGGCTGGGGGTGTGGCTCAGTAGTAGAGCCCCTCTGGGTTCCCAAAAAACAAAACAAAAACCTCCCCACGTAGAACACTCCAGGGTAGCACAGTTTTCTAAATGTGGCCTAAGGGGGGATCCATAGGTAGCTGGGCCAAAGTCACCCAAAATTAGCCAGACAGTGGGGGCTGGGGTCCAAGCCAGAGGCCCAGCAAGTACTACCCCGTGGATGGAGTGTGGCCCTCGGGTCCTGACGGGACTCCGCCCACCCATCCCACTCCTAGGACTGGAAGCTGGAGCTGATCACCAAGGTGGGACTGTGGCTGTCGCTCGTCTGCCTTCTGCTGTGCATCCTCACCTTCCTGCTGGTGCGGCCCATCAAGAGCTCTCGCACCACCGTGCACCTGCACCTCTGCGTCTGCCTGTTCGTGGGCTCCGTCGTCTTCCTGGCGGGCATCGAAAAGGAAACCCCAGACGGCGAGGTGAGGCCCGCCCCGCCCTCACCTGCGGTGGGGTTGGGAGACCCAGAAGCGGTGAGCCCCGCCCTCCCCTGGGACCCCCAGGCCAGGCCGCTCCGCCTGCCGCCGCGGTCTTGGCAAAGGGCGCCGGCCTTGGAGGCACGTGTCACCCCCAGGCCCACCCGCCAGGGCGGTGTCAGAGGCGACCCGGAAGCGCCTGACCACGCCCCCTGGCCCGGGGGAGGGGCTCGGGCGACGCGGCCCCGCCCCGCGCTGACGTCGCCCGGCCCCTCCTCTGCTCCCGCAGGCGGGGCTGCGCTGCCGCCTGGTGGCCGGGCTGCTGCACTACTGCTTCCTGGCCGCCTTCTGTTGGATGAGCCTGGAGGGCCTGGTGCTGTACTTCCTCGTGGTGCGCGTGTTCCAGGGCCAGGGCCTGAGCACACGCTGGCTCTGCCTGATCGGCTACGGCGTGCCCCTGCTCATCGTGGCCATCTCGGCGGCCACCGCCAGCGAGGGCTACGTCGGCGAGACCTAGTGAGTATGCTGGATGGGGCAAAGGCGGGGGCTGGGTTGCCAGGTGACAGCACCCCAGTTCCGTGCCCCTCTGGGGTCTGATGGGTCCCCTCCTCTCTCCCAGCTGCTGGTTGAGCAAAAAGCATGGCTTTTTCTGGAGCTTCGTAGGACCCCTGGCCTTAATCATTTTGGTAAGTGCCCCCTTTTTACAGAAAGCCTGAGTGACAGGGTCCCCACCTTCACCCCTCTCATCCACAATCTGTACCCCCCACCCAGTGCAATGCTGTGATCTTCGTGATTACCGTCTGGAGGCTCACTCAGAAGTTTTCTGAAATCAACCCAGACCTGAAGAAATTACGGAAGGCAAGGTGAGATGGCTGGAATCAGCGAAGGGGCTGGGACCTGAGGGGCCTGGAGGTGCAGGTTGTGGGTGGAGATAAGGGGCTGGGGTGAAGGGAGTGCGGGATGGAGGTCAGTATCTGTCCCTCTCTCCCCTGCAGGGTGCTGACCGTCACAGCCATTGCCCAGCTCTTTGTGTTGGGCTGTACCTGGGTCTTTGGCTTGTTCCTCTTTGAACCCTACAGCTCAGTGCTGACCTACATCTTCACCATCCTCAACTGCCTGCAGGGACTCTTCCTCTACGTCCTGCTCTGCCTTCTCAACAAGAAGGTGGGCCGGCAGGGGAGGCTGTGGGAGGAGCTATGCCTCAGTCCTGGGGTGGCCTCTCCCCTGACCTGGCACCTTGGGCTTGTAGGTGAGGGAAGAGTACCGCAAGTGGGCCTGCATGGTTGCTGGGAGCAAGTACTCAGAGTTTGCCTCTTCCACAACTGGCAGCAGCCACAATCAGACTCGGGTAAGGGACTGTGCCTGAGGCAGGGTACTTGGGAAGGCACCTGGTCAGGGGTCAAGTCCTCACAGGCTCCTCTCTCCCCAGGAGCTCAGGCCATCGGAGTCTGGTATGTAAAGGCAAGGATCACGCCAAGCCAGTGACTCCTGCACGTGCTGAAGGATACCCTCCTGCCGCTGTCCTCCCACCTTGGGGCCCCATTGCAGTAGAGCGGGCCACAGCTCATCTCATACTCAACCCCAGAACGGGGGAGCTGCCAGCGGTCCCGCTTCTGACCATCTCTGTGCCCCACGAAAGCTGTGGGGACACAAACTGGCCCAGGGTTGCAACCCACTGCTCTAGCACATACTGCCAGTTCTAAGGACAGACTGCAGACCCCGGTGCCCTTTACCCTCAGCTCTTTGCCACAGAACAGAAGGGGCCAGGATGCTGGGTTCAAGCTTGCCTATTAAGCCAAGACTGAAGTCAGAGGCAGAGAAGCTGGCTGCCGCTGACACTCACGGTACAGAGGCCTGGCTGCCCACCTGCAGGGGCAGAGGGGTCTCCCTGTTGTGAAGGTTGGATGTTGTGTAATGTCTTTTTATCTGTGTAAATCTCTCAGTGTTGACACTTAAAAAAATTAAATATCATGATACAGAAGGTGGCGCTGCTCATTGGCCAGGCCGTGTCCATGAAATGCTGACAGACGACAAAGAAACAGATGGGGTGGGAGTCAGGCTTCCATAATAAAAATTTATTCTTACACAAATCTACAGCTTTTGAACAGTAAAAAGAGACACCCATCTGTTGCCTAGAAAGAGGACATGAAGCAGCACGTGGGAAGCAGGGCGGCTGGGTCTTCAAGGCACGTGGTTACCGGCTCTGCTCGACTGCAAAGACAACAGGGGAGGCAGTGAGGGAGAGGTCCTCTGCCCGAGACCTGCATCCCCAAATGCTGGCCTTGCCCCAGCCACTTACTGTATGTGGAGATATCGATTTCTTCCGGAAGCTCAGCCACATTCACTTCAAACCGGTCCTGGACATCATTGAGAATTTTGGCATCATTTTCATCAGACACAAAAGTGATGGCCAGGCCTTTGGTGCCAAAGCGACCTGCGCGGGCCACCTGCAGGGAGGCAGGAACAGGGTCAGGCCATAGACACGCACTCAGGGTTTGATGATGAGCAGAGCCAGGTGCCCACCCACTGTCACCCCGGGAGGAGAACCTCTTACCCGGTGGAGGTAGGTGTCTGAGTCCTCGGGCATGTCATAGTTGAAGACGATGTTGACGCGCTCAATATCCATCCCTCGGCCAAAGAGATTGGTGGCCACCAAGATCCGCCGCTGGAAGTCCTTGAACTGCTGGTAGCGTGACAGACTGGGTGCAGGAGAAATAAGTGGAGGCTGTCAGACACGGGCTCCTGGGCGCTGCTCCCTCTGGCCACGGCAGGTGGCGTGCACTCACCGCTCCTCCTGGGCCATGCCCCGGTGAATGGCGATGGCTGGGAAGTTCTGCTCCACAAGGAGCTGGGCCAGGGCCATGCAGCGCTGCACGGATTTGACGAAGATCACCACCTGTGGGAGAGGCAGCGGTTAGGCCTGGCCGGGTACCTGCTCCTGAGGCCCAAAGCCCAGGACAGGCTGCGGGGCATCACCTGGTTAAACTCCAGCACATCCAGGAGGTCAAAGAGCTTTCGGTTCTTCTCGCTGTCCTTGAGCTTGACATAGTACTGCTGCAGCCCATGCAGCGTGAGCTTGGTCTCGTCGTCCACAAACACCTCCATGGGCTGTGTGGGAAGGGAAGCAGGAAGGGGCGAGCGGGGCTCACTTCTGGGCGTCTCGCCTGCCCAGAACCTTCCAGGGAGTGGCTCCTTTGCAGCGATGCTTCCCAGAGGGCCTGCTGTACCCAACCTCAGAAACAATTCTCTACCAAAAGCTGGATGTGAGCTCTGGTCTGGCTCAGGCGTGGACCACACTCGACTCTCAGTGTGACAAAACAGGGGAAAGAAGGAGCCTCAGCCGGCCTCCCAGCATCCTTCCAGCCGTGAGGGCAATGTGGGTGTCGTGGAGCGGCCCCAGGCCCCTGGGGAGGGCTGAAGCTGCTGCGCTGAGGTCTCAGCCACCACGGGCAGGCCGGGGCGTCACCCTACTCACATCCTGCATGAACTTCCTGCAGACTGGCCGGATCTCCTTGCTCAGGGTGGCACTGAACATCATGCACTGCTTCTCATGAGGCGTTAGGCGGAAGATCTCCTGCACATCCCGCCGCATGTCTGGGTGGGGAAGGCAAGAACCAGGGGGGCATGAGTATCTGCCAGACCACCAGCCCAGCCCAGTCAGTCCCAGCCCCTCCCACCTGTGTCAGGGAGTGGCAGGAGGGAGAGTCCCAGGTGCCTGAGGGGCTGGACTCAGGGGAGAGTGAGCGCAGGCGCGGGAGGAACTGCAGTCGACTTACACGCTGCCAGAGCGGAGCAGCTGTGCCAATGCGCCTCGGGCCGCGCTTCGGGGAGGGGAGCCTGAGGCAGAGATAGCCGCTGGGGTGAGAGCCGTAGCTGCTCCCAGGACACAAGCCCTTCTCCCACGGGTCCTGCCACAGCTGACTGAGGGCAGGTGGCACCCAGGACTAACCCAAAAGGTGGCAGAAACCGCTCTGCTCCTCCAGGTGCATGTAGGCATGCTCATGTGCCCAGGAAGGGCTAGCAGCTCGTTCGGGCACAGTGGTCCCATTGAGCTTGGCTTAGAAGCAGCACGTCCCACTCTGCCAGCACAGAACTTCCCTTAGAGCCATTTACCAGAGGCCTGTGTTCTGGCCATATCCATGTGACCCACTATGGGACCCTTAGAAACTGCCACAACCCACTTAGAAACTGACTCTGGAGTCTGGGGGCCTGCAAGGGTGGGAGGTGTGGCGGGCGGGCCCCAGGTAGCCCCACAGGCTTGGTAGGGACACTCACCCAGCTGCTCCAGCATCTTGTCACACTCGTCCAACACAAAGTGCTTCACGTTTTTTAAGTTGAGGCTCCTGTTCCGCACGAGGGCCAGGATCCTGCCTGGTGTCCCCACCACTACATGGGGACAATTCTTCTTCAACACTTCTTCATCTTTCTTGATGGAAAGGCCCCCAAAGAACACAGACACCTACAGGCATGAAGAGAAAGTTGCTTCCACATACCTGGGGCTGTCCATACTCACACGCCATCCTTGGTCTGGAGAGCTCAGGCCCCAGCAGTCCCAAGAGTGCCCAACACCCCAGCCTTGGTGCCTCAGAACCCAGTGCCAGTGAACGGCAGCCCCAGGCTGGGATGGGCACAGGCCCCTAGAGGCCATGCATAATTCATCAGGCTTTTAAAGGAGCATAAACCACCGCAAACCTCAAAGGCAGCTGCTGTAGCCAAGCTTGGTAAATGCTGGCTGGTCTAGTGCTGGGGCCAGCGAGGCTACAGAGACCATGGGGCACCCTGCTTGCTTGCCTGAGGCTCACCTTGACACTGGGCATGTATTTGGAGAAGCGCTCATATTCCTTGCTGATTTGGAAGGCCAACTCCCTCGTATGGCACATGACCAGGACTGTCACCTGGGGAATGAATATGTAAGAAATCCTTGAGGAAGGCAGCCTAAATTCTCCCTCTCCAGAGCTCATACCCACCACACCTAACTGGTCCCCCCCGACAGGGCACCAGCCACACCTCAGTGTCCTACACCTCAGGCCACTTGAAGGCACAGTCCAAATGCCTTGCGTCCCTCCACCTTCTCACAGCCCTTCATTGCCGCAAAACTCATAGCTACTGAGGCCTAATCTTTTGACGATAGGACCCGTAACAAAGCCAGACGGAGAAGGGACTGGGTAAAGGTAGAACCTGCCCACCCAGGGTGACAGAGGCTCCAAGTTAACAGCATCCTGCCTCTGCTCGAGCTGCACCTGCCTTCCTGCTCATGTCAAACACTGGTCACACCAGTCTTCCACCAAGACTCCATCCTTCAGGACTTGCCCCAAGACAAGGGTACAGGTCCCAACACACCACACAAGGATATGAAACCTGGCATGACTCTTGTTTGTTCTGTTTTTGCTGCTGAGGATGGAACCCAGGGCCTCAACACATGCTGGCCAAATGTGCTGCAATTGAGCTACACCTAGCACCCCTGTATTATTCGTAAGATCAAAACACCAGAATTCACCCAAGTTATCCCCCAGATAATGGAATTCAATGTTAATGACATGAGGTCTCCAGGCCTATCATCAGGAACAGCAGGAACAACCAGACAGGGCTATTCTACCTCCCAAAGCATAAGCTACGAGGGAAGCACCCACTGAAACAGCAGCAATATCTCTGAGTGGTTTATGAATTGCAGGTATTGCCTCATTGGCTTTTTAAATTTTAACTACTTAATTTCAAAAAGCCCACAAAAAGAATGTGGGAGCATAATTTTATCAAGGGGAGCTGGGGCTCTGCTGCCCCAGGCAGTGTGCACCTGGAATGGAAGCAGCACTCACCTGTCCGTTAACAGGCTCGATCTGCTGCAGAGTAGCCAGCACGAAGACAGCCGTCTTACCCATCCCAGACTTGGCCTGGCACAGGACATCCATGCCCAGGATGGCCTGGGGGATACACTCATGCTGGACTGAGGAAGGAGGACCATGTGAGTGACCAGAAAACAGTGCATTCCTTCTCTACAGATTCTCTACACCTTCCTGGGAAGGTGACTAAGGGGACCCCAGATGGGGCAACCACAGGTCAATCCTGGGCCAGACCACAGACATCTGCCTGTCTGGGGTATTCCCCCAGTTAGAGCAGACTGCCATGCTGCAGAACCTCCCAGGACAACTGCACAGCTGACCCACAGGGAAAGCAAACCCTCCCTCATCCAGGACACGCTAGAGGTTACACTGCTCTGAGCAGGCAAAGCTGGTTTTGGGGAGATGAGCTGGGGCACTGGGTGAACATCACCAGGGAGGCCTACCCTCGGATGGGTGTTCAAAACCACAGTCCACTATGGCCCTCAGGAGCTCTGGCTTCAGCAAAAAGTCTCGGAAGCCAGAGCTATGGATGGAGACGTAGGACCCCTTGACGTCTTTCTTAGGTGGAGCTGGAGTACTCTCTGGAGGAGCCTGGGGCTCTTCGTCTTCTTCGTAATCCAAGAGCTCGTTCTCCACATCCTGCTCTGCCATGGTACTGAGAACAGAAGAGAGAGGAAGGGCCAAGGGAAGTGACAAAGTGTAGGCAGGACAATCTACCCAGCAAGGGAGACCATGGCCTGGCAGCCATAAGCTGTTGACACAGACCCAAAAGAGGCCTTCATGGGAGGGCAAGCCCCATGAGGTGGCACAGAAAGTTAATGGAGCGCTGGGCATGGTGGTGCAGGCCTGTAATCCCAAGACTCAGGAGGCTGAGACAGGAGGATTACAAGTTCAAGGCCAGCCTCAGCAACTTGGAGAAGCCGTAAGTATCTTTTTAAAAATCGACAGAGCTGTAACTTCACCCTCAGATCCCTTTCTGCCTCAACACCGCCACCAGCTCCACCTGTGCAATACCACCCACCCAGCTTCAGCCCACGGTTCCCACTCCCACCACCCTCCTCCAAGCTACCAGGTCTTTCCTCATGTCCTCACATGCCCATCAACATCCTCCAGCTCCAAGGGCTCCCATAGCACCCAGTGAAATCCCAAATCTGCTCCACAGTCCTCACGACCCTCCAGGTCCAGCCCCTGCCTACCATATTGCATACCACCCTTGCTCTGTTCATCTGCGCAGACTCACAGAGCCCCTATGTCAAGCCTTCAAGCCCTGCTGCCCCCTGGGGGAACATTCTGCACAAAAACATCATTTTCAACATTCAAGTCTCAGTTCTTGAGACTTGTTCAAGACCTGCTTGGATCAATGAGCCCAAAGGAATCCCCCTTCCCCCCTCGCTCCTCAAGGACCCCAGACACCTGCAGGTGTAGCTGCCCAGATGCTGGAGAAAACCGAGGACGTGCGGTGGGGTTGTGGCTCACAGGTAGAGTGCTAGCCTGGCATGTGTAAGGCACTGGGTTTGAGCCTCAGCATCACATAAAATAAAGATGTTGTGTCCACTTATAATTAAAAGAAAACTGAGGATGTGAGGAAGCGAGAAGCGCCTGCTCAGCTCTGGTACCTTCTGCTACCTGTGGCCCACCCAGGGGAATAACTATTTTCATGAAAAGGCCTCCCACTAGGTGCTGGCCAATCAAAGAGCTGAGATGGTAAATGGAATTAATACAAAGTTCACTCATCTCCTTGCTATGTCTAGCAATAGACACTAAGTGCCAGGGACCCAACTGTGAATATGCTTTTGTCCCCCCTCCCCCACCCCCCATGGCAGCCTCCAGCTGAAGATGAGACAGTGCTTCTTCCTGGGCCAACACACTAAGGGTGCTAGGTGGACTTTATGGTTTTAACCATTTCTATGCTGATGGCCCCGTGTCTCTAGTCAAAACCCCTTCCCTAAACAGACCCAGTCACCAGGTGTCACTTTCACATCCTTGGGTGACACTAAAAGTTGAACTCAAAATGCCCAGAGCAAAATTCCCCATTTCCCCTGAAGACTTGCATCCCCATCTACAAAACAATTCCATTCTCTGAAGGAATCTTGTCTTCTCTCTCCCTCAACCTCCTTCTCTGATCAGCCAAGGAATCCCTCCACCACATCCATCCAGGGCCCCACCCGTGCTAGGCAGGTGCTACTTCTCACTCGTGCTACTACACTGACCCCAAGCTGCCACGCCGTTTTTAAAAGTAGAAGAGCTTTACAGAGATACTCATGTGTTACAGAACTCAAAGTACACAATTCAGTGGATTTTAGCACAAAGACATGTGTCAGGGCTGGGGATGTGGCTCAAGCGGTAGCGCGCTCGCCTGGCATGCGTGCGGCCTGGGTTCGATCCTCAGCACCACATACCAACAAAGATGTTGTGTCCGCCGAGAACTAAAAAATAAATATTAAAAAATTCTCTCTCTCTCTCTCACTCTCTCTTTAAAAAAAAAAAAACAAAAAAAAAACAAAGACATGTGTCACCATTACCAGTCAAGTTTAGAATGCTTCATCAGCTCAAAAAAGCCTCTGTACCATCAGAGGCTTCAGCCACCAACCCCGAGCCCAGAAAATCACTAATCTCTTGTCTCTACAGAGTTGCCTGTTTTGGACACTTCACATTAAAAGGCTCATACAACATATGGCCTTGTGTCTGGCTTTCTTCACTAAGCATCAAGTTCTCGAAGTTCATCCACTTTATAGCATGGATCAGTGCTTCACTCCTTTTTATAGCCATATAATATTCCCTTGTGTGGGCACATTAACACATCTTTGTTATCTGGGTGCCATCACTTCTTGGCTGGACTATGCCAACGGCCTCTTCAGTGGCTCCCTGTTCCCATCCCCTTCTACCCAAAACGGTCAAAGGGAGTCTGTTAAAGCTAAGTTGGGCCTGACATGTCACTATGCTGCTCAGAACCTGTCACGGGCTTCCACCATGCTCAGATAACACTCAAGTCAGCACCACAGCCCCCTCTCCATGCTGACTCTCCACCTACTCACCTCACCAGCCTTGCTGCATCTCAAACACACCTCAGCACTTGCTATCTCTGGCGTCTGGAACAGTAAAGAACTCCCCTGCCCGATACTTCTTTTGGACCCCCATTGCTCCAAAAGGGCAGTTCCTTACAGCCCCAACCTAAAAAGCACCCCCTCCAGTCAGTCCCCCCCTGTGCGGACTGGCACAGAGCAGATAAGCACTCAAAAGCAATGGCTGAATGAATGGAACAAGAATCAGGTCTTAAGGCAGAGTGTGCGAGTCTCTGAATCTGGAAGCAATCTGATACCAACCCTAAGAATTCTTACTGGCAAAGACAGGAGGGGTCCATTTTCCAAGCACCAGAGAAAAGACCAAGAGCCAAGAAAGAACAGGAGCCAAAAAAGATCAGTCCAAAAAGCACCAGATCTTTTGGGGTATGAAGAACAACTGGCTGGCTGAAGTACAGGCAGCAGACAAAGCTGGAATAGCTGGTCAGGCCCAGGGCACTTATGCTTAATTTACTAAGCAATAGGGAATCGCTGATTAGGTTTCAGAGTTGAGTGAGTCAATCAGCATTTACCCAAGAGGAATTTACTCCACAGACGCAGAGGAGGCTGACACCATGAGCCAGGAAAACCAGTCACCAAATGGAAGGGAATTAAAGCTGGATGGGGGCTGGCTAAGTAAGGAAGGAGAGGAGACCGCGGGACACCAAACAGGTCAGAGACAGGCATCACCTGGGCAACCCACAGATGGAAAAGAACCAGAGTTACCTCCTCTGACTTCCAAATCTGGGTGGCCAAGAGACGGCGTGTTTAAAACACACAGACCAAGCCAAGTTGTTTTGTGTTGATGTGGAGACATATTCGCAGCACAAATTTTTGCAGAAGGGGCGAGGGATGTAGCTCAGTGGTGGAGTGTTTTCCAAGCCAGTGCGAGGTCTTGGGTTCCAACTCCAGACCCGAGAGAGGAAGGGGGGGAAAAGGCAACTCCCAGAAGTGGCTGGCCAGAGTCCTATGCTCGAAACAAATCGGGTCATAAGGCAGGATTTGGTGTGGTCTAACAGCCCAGAAAGGCCGGCCGCGACAGCTGAGGTCCCAGGAGCAGCAGGGCTTGGAAGCCGACACCGGGGTAAATGACAACCCAGACATGCCACGCGCACCCATCTGCCCTCCATTGTCCTCAGATAGGCTTTTCACCCCGGCGTTGATTCCCTACTGGGAACTTCTAATTTCAAAAGAGGATGATTTCTGCCCTAAGTGTCTGGAACTCGAGTCCCGCCGATGAAGGGGGCAAGAACGAGGTGCAGTGGGGGTGGGAGGACGCCCTTCGGACCCGGAGAAACCAGTCCAGTCTGGTAGCTCTGGCTTCTCCCACCGCGGCCTCAAACTCCGGGGTAGCCCCCTCAGTCTCTCCCACAAAAGGCCCCAAGCCGCCCCGGGGTCTATTCTCTCCCCCAACTCGGGCCCAGCCCGCAGACAGACCGCCATGACACCCCCTCCCGGAAGCAGGCCCGCGCCCTGCGCGCCAACGGCCGGCCCGGTCCTGGCGCATGCGCCCCGGGGCCCAACGGCCACCACCGCGCGCCCCGGGAGCCCCAACCGCCCCGCCCCCCCTCCTGCTCCCCTTCAACCCGCGGTATCTGCTCTCGCCCGTTTATCCACAGGTCAGACGTCCCCGCACCGCGGCCCCGCGCCCCCGGCGCCGCCGCCTACCTGGGTCTCCGTTCGCCTCCGCGTGCTACGAGGAGAGCCGCCTGACTCCGGCTACCCGGCACGCGCCGCGACACGAGCTGCGGCGCTTCCTGCCTCCTCAGTAAGACTGTGGTTCTGCTCACAGGACACCTTGCTTTTCAGTCAAGAGAAGCGGAAGTGGTGATTGGATAATAAGGAAGGTGTCAGGAGGCTATTGGTGGAAAGGAGAAAAGAGGGCGTGCCTCAAGCCTCCGCTTCATTGGTCAATCTGAAAGTAGGCGCGCCAAAATGAGATCTACGCCGGGCGGCGCCCTGTCATGTGATCTGGGTTCACTCCTCCATGGGTGCCGCCATGTTTAGTGCTGGCAACTGAAGGACAGATAATTAGCCCTTGACTTGTGCCCCACCCTTTAGAATCGTGGCCTCGGTCCTTGACGCTAAATCCAGCGCTCCCGGAGTTAGCATTGCTCGCCGGCGTGGGGGCCCTCCACCCTGGAGGCTTTGAAAGGACTCCCAGGAGGCTTGGAGGCTTCCAGTGACTATTCTTGTCTGTTCTTGAATTTAACAGAAGTAGAATCCTGCAATAGGTTTGTCTTTGGTGTCTGGCTTCTTTAGCTTTTTTTGTGTGTGCCAGGGATTGAACCCAGAGGCGCTTTTACACTGCCACATCCCAGGCCTTTTTCTGTTTTAATTTAGAGTCAGGGATCGCTGACTTGCTGAAGCTGGCTTTGAACTCACAATCCTCCTGCCTCAGCCTCCTCAGCCCCAGGGGAGGGCTGTGTTGTGGTGTGTGCCACCACACCCGCCTGGCTTAGCTTCTTTTGCTTAGCAAAATGTCCATATGAGCGCAAATTGCTGGGCATACCAGCAGTTTGTTTTGTTTTCTCTCCTGGAGTAGTATTTATTGTGTGGCTATATTACAATAGAGCCAATATACTTTTTTCCATTCATCTGTTAATGATCATTTGGTTGTTGTTGATTTTGTGTATTTGAACAACACAACACCTTGTGCTGCCAGGCAAGCATACTGACATTGAGCTGCATGCACCCTGAGCCCCTGTTTTCCCTGCTGAGACAGCATTTTGTTGTTGCCCAGGATAGCCCTGCACCTCTGAGCTCAAGCGATCCTTCTGCCTCAGCCTCCCCAGTATCTGGGAACATTAGGCGAGTTACCACCACATCTCTTTTGGCCGGTGTTAATGAAGTTTGTACAAGTACCTTTGTGAACAGGTTTTTCCGGAGTCAAATTCCTAGGAGTAGAAAGGTAGACCACATACCATTGTGTATGCAAGGTTTGGGTTTAGTAGATTTACCACCCCCCAATACTGGGGATTGAACCCTGGTTGATCTGCCACTAAACTACATCCCCATCCCTTTTTAAAAAATTTGAGATAGGGCTGGGGAAGCTGGAGCAGGAGGATCCCACATTCAAAGCCAATCTCAGCAATTTAGCAAGAGCCGGTCTCAAATAAAAAGGACTGGTAATGTGCCTCAGTGTTTAAATGCCCTGGGTTCAATTCCCTGTTCACCTTCCACCACCACCAATACTTCATTAACACATTGTCTTTTCCTTTTGTTTTGTTTTTTATGTTACTGGGGATAGAACCCAGGGAAGCTTTATGACTGAGCTGCATTCTCCAGTCCTATTTTAAATTTTTGAAACAGGGTCTTGCTAAATTGCTCACACTGGCGCCTACAACTTGCCATCTTCCTGAGTAGCTAGGATTTCTGGCATATGCCACCATGTCCAGCACACATGGTGCATTTTGAATTTTATGCCCTAAGCCAGTTTCTCACTTCACCCCTAGTCCTGGGCTTAGGTGCTAGCCCTTATCCTGAGAAATCTAAACCTATCAAGAGATTCCATCAAACATTTAATCACCATGTGGAGCAAGTGAGGGGATGGTATTAGCATATTTTTTTGCCAGATACATGGCCTGAAACCTAGAGAGGATTAACCCCAGGCCCAATGTCACACAGTTGGCAGAGATCCAAGCCAGGCTGTGTCCCTTTCTTAGGCTGTACCCTCTGAAGGTGGAGACAGAGGCTGAGGCCAAGTAATTTGGCTGAGGATTTTTGTTTTGGTATGGTTTGGTTTTGGTGGTGCTAGGGGGGTCAAACCCAGTGCCTCATGCAGGCTAGGCAAGCACTCTACCACTGAGCCACATCCCCAAGGCCAAGTAACTTGGAAGCCTGGGGAAAATCAGTCCCCAGAGAGAGATGCCCCAGAGAAAGAGGTGGGAGGTGCACTTGGAGTAATTAGATCATCTGAAATGAGTTTATAGAGGCTGAAGCTAGTTGAGTCCTGTTGAGAAGTCTAGGGAAACAGTGGCTCACCATCCATGCAGCCTGTGAGAAGGTTCTACAAAAAAAAAAAAAAAAAAAAAAACTTACAGGAAAGATCAGAGCCTCCTAAAATACACCCACCACCCAAGATTAGCAAATGTTAACATTTGTCATATTGGCTCGATCCACTTCAGAATGTTTTAAGATAGAAAAGACTTAAAACACACCCACCCAGAGAGCTAAAAAGAAAGACTGACAGTATTGATGGCTGGAGAGCCTACGGTGCTGGCAGAACCCTCACCCACTGCTGGAGGCTGGTGAACCAGCAAAACCACTTTGGAAAATTTCTGGGCAGCCTTCATCTTAGCCAAGAGGCCCCAAAGTGGCTGAGCATTGTTTTTTGAGGGTTTTGTTTTCTATGGTGCCAGGGATAGAACCCAGTGCCTTGTACATGCTAGGCAAGAGCCCTGCTACGGAGCTGTACCTGCAGCCCCGGTTGGGGCAGTTCCTAATAAGGATCACGAGGCATTTTAACCTCAGCACCCTTGACTTTTCTTTCAGCTTGGTGTTGGGGACTATCTTGTGTACTGTAGGATGTTGATCAACCTTCCTGGCCTCTGTGTACCTGTGTTCCCTTCTCGTCATGATAACCAAAGATGTACCCAGACACTGTTCACGGCTCCCCCTGGAGGAAGGGGCAAAATCCTTCGCACTCTGGGACCCACCCTGCTCCCCTTGGTTAAACAGACCTGTGTCATGGCCAAGCAGTCTTCCTAGGTGAGGACCTAACAATCGATGAAATGCTTTTTTGTTCACAAAAGACATGAGCAAGGATCATACTTTTATTCATAATAGCCCCAAGCTAGAAATGACTCAAATGTCCACATGAAAAGTGAATGGATAAAAAAAAAAAAAAAAAAGTGAATGGAGAAGCAGGGCCTGTTGTGCACACCTTCAATCCCAGCTACTTGAGAGGCTGAGACAGGAGGATCACAGGTTTGAGGCCAATCTCAGCAACTTAGAGAGTCCCTGTCTTAAAATAAAAAAAAATAAAGGATTGGGGATGTATCTGAGTGCCCCTGGGCTCAATCCACAGTACCCAAAACAAATAAATAAATAAATAAAAAGCCCAAATGCATTGCATCTGTGCTGAGCATATACAGAATTTTTTCTTGTTATGATTCCCTAAACAATACAGTATAACAACTATTTACAGAGCATTTACATTGCTTTGGGTATTATAAGTCATCTGGAGACCATTGAAAGTATATGGGAAGAGCAGGGCACTCAGGCCCACACTCATAATCCCAGTGACTCAGGAGGCTGAGGTAGAGGATCCTAAGTTTAATGCCCACACGAGGAAATTAGCCAGACCCTGTCTCAAAACTGAAAACAAAAAGGGGCAAGGATATAGCTTAGTGGTAGAGCACCCCTGGGTTCAATCCCCAGAACTGGGGGGGGGGAGTCCATGGGAGGATGTACGTGGGTTCTATGCAAATGTGTCACCCTTTCCTAAAAGGGAGTTGAACTTGAACGGCCACGTGACTTGGTATTGGGAGGATCCTGAAACCAATCACCCTTGAAATTTAAATTGCTAGAAAATTTTTAAAAATCTAAGTAATGATACACACAACATTATAGATGAATCTCAAAGCCAACAGTTCTCTATAAATATAATCAAAATCACTGGATCATACACTTTTAGTTTTATTTACTTATTTAAATTTTTGTGGTATTGAGGGTTGAACTCAAGGATGTTTTCCTACATCCTACATCCTCGGCCCTTTTTTTTTTTTTAATTCTTTGAGACAGACAGTTTCACCAGTTTGCCTGGGCTGGCCTCAAATTTGGAATCCTCCTGACTCACCTCTGGTATAACAGGTGTGTGCGGGGCTGGGCATGTGGCTCAAGCGGTAGCGCGCTCGCCTGGCATGCGTGCGGCCGGGGTTCGATCCTCAGCACCACATACCAACAAAGATGTTGTGTCCGCCAAGAACTAAAAATAAATAAATATTTAAAAAAAAAAAAAAAAAAAAAAAAAAACAGGTGTGTGCCACTGCACCTGGCTCATGTTTTACTTTTATTATTATTATTTTTTTAAATTTTGAGAGAGAGAGTCTTGCTAAATTTTCCAGACTGGCCTCAAATTTGTAATACTGCCTCAGCCTGCAAGTTGCTGGGATTACAGGCATGCACCACCACACCCAGCAAGTCAAACACCTTTAAAAGCGTGAATTTTATGGTCTGTGAATTTAATCTCAATAGAAATAAATAAATAAATAAATAAATAAATTTAAAACATGTTGAGCAAAAAAAGCCAGTCACAAAAAAAGCACATGTGGATGATTCCAGGAAATACAAAGGTTCAAGGAAAACCTCAATCGATGGTAATAGAAATTATAGGAGGAATTTGCCTAGGCAGACTGGACCAAGTGGTGATCACCCAGGTATAGACGTATATGAAAATTAGCTGGGGCTGTAGCTCAGTGATAGAGCCCTTGCCTAGCATGTACCAGGCCCTGGATTCCATCCCCGCTGCAGGAAAAAAAAAAAAAATCATAGTTTCACACCCCCCACCCAAAGATCTGTTTATCTTACCATAGCTAAAATGTCCTTCAATCAAAATAATTAATAGTTTAAAACAAAAGAAATAACACATTATAAAGTCAAAGTACTCTTGTTCACCACCTGCTCTGCTACAGTAACAATACCCTAAATAAAAAACAATGCTACTGAATAATCATGGCCCTGTGTTCCAGAAGACTTAATTCATTCAAGCCTCCAGCCATCCTATGACTAGGGGCTGCTATTATCATCCTTTTTTAACAGATGAACAAACTGAAATACAGAACAGTAACCTGCCTGAGCTGTCCGTATTAGTGTGAGCTCCATAAGGCTCTCCTACCTTTACACATTATTGCTCTGTTTTATTAATCAATAGAAAATCATATCACACTGTACTTTTTTTAAAATATTTATTGCTGGGGATTGAACCCAGGGAAGTATTCGACCACTGAGGTCCATCCCCAGCCCTTTTTATTTTTGAGACAGGGTCTTACTAGGTTGCCCAGGCTGGCCTCCAATTTGTAATCCTCCTGCCTCAGCCTCCTAAGTAGCTGGGATGTATGGGCGTGGGCCACCACAATGGTCTCCCGGGAAATGTTTTTTTTTTTTTTTGAGATAGATTCATTGGTACATTTAGTTCTGCTCTCAGCTTAATCCACTCCCGTTTCTTTCTCTGGCTCCTGCTGGTCCACACTTGGTTTGCAAAGAACTTTATCTTTGGGAAATACAGTCTCATTCTGTTTCTCCCTGATAAGAATGTATCACTGGTTCTCACTGTCCTCAGGGTCAAATTGAAACTCCCACCACACCGTGGGCAGTGTCTGGAACTTGCTGCATCCACACTGAAGTTTATCAGCACTAAAAATTCCAGCCCAGCTGTATGATGTCTGGGTTGTATCCCCATTTATTAATTCAGCAGCTACTTTATTTATTATTTTACAGTGCTGGGGCTTGAACCCAGGGCCTAATGCATGCTTACAAGCTGGCTGTCAGTGAGCTACACCTCAAGCCCTCAGCAACTGTTTATTGAGCATCTAGTATGTGTCAGACCCTGTTTTAGGAGGCAGGAACCCAGCAGAGAACAAGACAAATGTTCGCCCTTAGATTATTGACATCTTTTTGGGGGAGATATATAAGGAACCGTAAAGAAAATTTATTAAAATTTGCATGAAAGAAAAATCAAGCCAAGTGAGGGATGAAATTTGGAAAGGATTTATTATAGATGGGGGAGCAATCAGAGAAACCTTCTCTAAGGAGGCGACATTTGCACAAAGATGGAAATGAGCCGTGTACAGTGGTGCATGCCTGTCATGCCAGTGATCCTGGAGACTGAGGTAGGAGGACTGCCACATTCGAGGTCAGCCTTGCACTTAGACTGTATCACAGAAAAGAAAAAAAAAAGAAAGAAAGAAAAAAGAAAAGAAAAAAGAAACTGGGTCTCAATAAGTTGCCAAGGCTAGCCTTGAACTTGCAATCCTCCTGCCTCAGCCTCCTGAATCCAAGCCTGGCACTGTCTCAAAATTAAAGTTAATAAATAAAAAGGGATGTAGCTTCATGGTAGAGGACCCCTGGCAGGGGACAGGCTATGCACCTTTGAGGCATGTGCCACCAGAGTGGAATGATCATGGAGTTGGTGGGAGAAGAGGATGGAGGACAGCTGCCCCCAGAGTGTGCCTGGTTTTCCTGACTCTTCTCTGGGCCTTTGCCCCTCTTTAACCACCTGGCGATTTTCTAATTCATCCTTTGGAATTCAACTTCAGTGCCAGCCCTTCTGGGAAGCCCATGCTGGCTGCTCCCCCCATGGGGTGGCTGACAAAAACACCTTGCAGGACAGGTAAGGGGTGAGAAGTTTTTTGTAAGACTGATGGGAAGCCAGGAGCAGGTTTTCCAGCAGGGACAGGTGGGAGATGGTATCTTTTAGGGATTCCAGGGCCCCAGAGTGGATTGATGAGTAGCCAGAAAAGTTACGCGGATGTGCTGCTAGCTCAGATATTACAGTTAGTCCTTTGTCTGCCTTTTAGATCCCCATTGCAACTCTGTTTCCAGTGCCACCGAAGTCCCCAGCGGGCATTGATAAATGTTCACTGAGTAAATGAATGCGGGAAGGTTGAAGAGAACATTTGGCTGATTTCCCCGGCTGCATCCAGGGAAGCAGCCTGGGACCTGGCAGGCAGGCAAGGGCTCGTCCCTGGGCAAGATGCTTTCTGCCAATCATCCTTGGCCTACCTGGAAACCTCTCTACCTTGGGCTCCCCTTCTGTTAAATGGGTGGGAGAAAACTAGATGGAGATGCTATGTCCATCAGTGCAAGGACCATAAATATCCTGTGTTTTTTGTGGGTTTTTTTTTTTTTTTGTCAGTACTGGAGATTGAACCCAGGAGTACTTTACCACTGAGCTATATCCCCCACTCTTTTCTATGTTTTGTTTTGAGACAGGATCTCATTAAGTTGCTTAGAGCCTTCCTAAATTGCTAAGACTGGCCTTGAACGTGTGATCTTCTTGCCTCAGCCTCAGGAGTTCTGGGATTACAGGTATGCCTGGCAAATATCCTATCTTGATTATTAGAGTAAGAGGCTTCTCAGGGTTTTTGTTTGTATCTGCTAATAACTAGGAGCAAAATAACTAGCTTGAAGAGTTATTGAATTCATTCAACAAACATCTGAGGAACAGCTAGGAAGCCAATTGGCTGGAGGGAATGAAGAGGAGAGATGGGAGGAGGAAGTAAGGGCTTATTGTGCAGGGTCTGGTGAGTTGGGCGCCAGGTTCTATGCAGAAGAGAGATACACCCCAACTCAGGTGTCCACGGGATCCCTTGGGAGAACAGACTGAGGGGGATGAGGACGAGTCTTTGAGAAGAGGGAGAAGGCAACTACTGGTCCAGATGAGTGGTGTGAGGGCTGGATCTGGAGAGGGTGGCAGGAGGGTGGAAGTGAGCGGATTCTCTATCAACACGCTTCTGCTCCTCCTTTCTTTGTTAAAATCCTCCGAAGAGTTGCCCAGAAGCAAACAAGAGAAAACACCGCAGCCTGATCTCTGGGACGACAGACACCCGTAGAGCTGCGCGGCTGGTAACCAAGATACCCACAACCCCGCGTTCTGGCCGGTCCCGGGAGGGCGCCGAAGTGCGAGCACCGCCTCCACGGAGCGCTCCCCGCCGGGAGCCCAGAGCACCAAGGTTTGGCTTCTTCACGGGATTCCTGAGGGGGAGAGGGGGCCGGCGGCGGCCACAAACCAAGTTGCACTCCCCGGGGGACTCCAGCACCTTGGAGAAATTCTGCAGAAACCTCCACATTTCGCTTGGGTACTAGTCTGCATTTACGGAAAAAGAGCCCGGTCCCCACTTCACAGCGGGGGGAGGAAACTGAAGCTCAGAAGCTCCCGAGGTTCACAGTGGCAGCCAGTCCGAGGCCGTGTTGCGATTCGAACCCCTTTGAATAATGGTGACAGTAGCTTTAAAAGTGACGATGGCCAACACTTACTGAGCATTTACTGTGTTCTCAGCACTTAGCATGCACTTGGCACTTAATTTTTACCGACACCCGAGAGGTGAGTAAACCCTTCCCATTTCACGCACGAAGCGGCTTTGGGGCTCCCTGGACATCGTTCGCTGGGATTCGAACTCAGACCCGCCCAGAGTTCGTCTGCAGGCAATGGGGAAACTTCCAACCACCGACCAGGGGACCGTGGGTTCAGGCGGCCTGAGCTTGCAATGCTGGGGGATAAGTGGTCGTTTTTGCTTTTACAGTGGTCCCGGGAGCCCCAGAGGCCTCTGCACTGCCCGCTTTAACGAGGCCCATCCATCTCTTTGGGGTTCCCGCGCGCTTGGATGTGGGAACCCTGCGCAGAGCGCGGTCTCCGCGGGATCCGGAAGGAGGCAAGCAGGGGTGCCAGGAGGCGCTCTGGGCTGGAGGGAAGGGGACCCCGCAGCCCCGGGGGCCGCCGGGAGCCCCGCCCCTCGGCCCCGCCCCCTCCCCGGGCGCCGACCTCCGCGGTCACGTGACCCGGCCCGGCGGCCGCTGGGGCCGGAGGGCGCGGCGCGCGGACGCGGCGGCCTGGCCAGGCGGGGCCGGAGTGGAGCAGGCCAGAGCGGGCCGCGCGCCTGGGGAGGGTCGCGCCGCGCCCGCGCCCGCCCCCTCCCCGCCCCGCACGGGGCGCACGCGCGCTCCTCTCGCCGCCCCTCCCTCCGCGCGGGGACCCCTGGCGGGCGGCAGGAGGACATGGCCAGCGACGCCGTGCAGGTAGGCGCACCTGCGTCCGCACCCGCGGGGCGGCGGGACGGCGCTGGGGACCCCCGCCCGGGAGCTGCCGGGGCTCCCCGGACGCGGGCAGCGAGGGCGGGGACCCCCCTAGCGCCTGGTGTCCTCTCCCTTGGCCGGGACCGGAGAGCCAGCGCGGCCCCCTTCTTGGCAGGTGGAGGCACAGACGTGGTCCGTGGAGGGGGTGCTGGCCCAGAGGCTCTTACCGCACCTCCAGTCTCGGCCCCTCCCTAGAATTTGTGGGGGCGCAGTGGAGACCCCCCCTTGGGTGTCTGTGGCTGGCTGTGCATCCCGATGTCTCTGGTCTGCGTTTCATCCCCCTCCTCAGCATTCGATTCCTGGCAGGTGCCGCTTCACCTGGGACAGGTGTCTGGCGCCGTGCCCCTGAGGGGAGGAGGCTGCCCAGCTCGTGCCCCTCCCCCGCACAACAAAGCTCCAGCCACCCCGCCTCCAGACTGAGCTTTACTATGGTCCCGACGCCACCCAGATAGGCACCTGTTGGTGGAAGTGCCCGAGTCACTTCATTAGATTAGGGGATTGGGGACCCCCACACCCACCCTTCAGGCTGCCAGAGGCTGCCTGCTGGAACCTTATCCCAGGTGGGGAGTGTCCGTATCTACGGACCGGGATGCTCCCGTACTTAGAATCCTACACATATGCGTGGGTGGCACTGCCGGGTCACCCTCGAACCCCCTACACACAGAGACACAGTGACTGGCACCAGCCTGCTGCTCAACCAGGTTGCCTGGTGCCACTTGGTGGACATCACTGCCCTGGACTCACCTTCCCCTCCCATCACAATCTGGGGCCACGGTGACCTCTGACCCTCTTGGTTCAAGGACCCAAATCTGAGAAGTGTGTGTCGCTCTGCCTCCACTGGTGCTTCACCATCCAGTCCATTGTCCTGTGGTTGCTGTGTAACCAGGTTTTCATCTTCTATACCTGCCTCGGTCCCCTCTGTGTCTTCCCTGTGCCCCCTTCCCCCCAGTCCTGCTGATGGCCTGCCAGCCTTGCCGAGGAGCTGGGCGGATCTGGTGTTGCCGATCACACAAGGTCAGACCTCGGGGCTGGGATGGGCCTGGGTCCCTGCCTCCACCCACAGGCCAGGAAGGGCTGTGTAGGAGTCCCCTGGCGCATGCATGCGCTTGGCGTGTGCCACACATGACCCACACGGAGGCTGTGATTCCTGGAATGAGGCTGGACCCATGCCCTGGTCCCTGTCCCTGCCACTTGCCCACTTTCTTCTCCCTTCCTGGTCATCCCTTTCTTGTGGCTGCTTGGGCTTGCTGCCCTGTCCCTCTGTCCCAATGTGTGCCTGTCTGTTCTGTGTCTGGCGAACGGATGTCCTGTTCAGATTCCTGAACCGCCCAAGGCATTGAAATCTCAGGACGTGGGGGTCTAGGTCCCTGGCTGCTCTGGGAAGAGGGGAATTCTGGGAGGTGGGCACTCTGGGTCTGGTGTCTCCTGCTCCCGGGTGAGAGGTGGAGGAGTAGGGATTCTCTGAGGTCATGCCAGGCCTGGTTCCTGGGTTCCCCTTCTGGCCCTCAGGTGACCCTTTGCCCCTGGGTAGCAGTGGTAGGAGGACCCAGGAGGCCCGGCCTCCCTCCTTCCCAAGCTTCCTCCCTGCTTTGCATATTCTCAGGCCTCAGCTGTTGGGGGTGGGGCTAGGGAGGTCACTCCTCCTCTCTGCCTGGACTTCCCCCATTTGAGCTGGCCCTGCTCCTGGCTATGTCTGCTGTGCCTGCTGGGGACAGGGTGGGGCTGGCAGCAGGGTGGTGGGTGGAGCCCAGTTGGGCCAGGGTGGTATTAGGTGAGCCTAGGTTTCAATTCCAGCACTGTCCCTTCCTAACTGGATGCTCTGCACCAAATGCCTTCCCTTCTCGGAGCCTCCATTCTGCCGGGGGGAGCCGGGCCTAGAGAGCTGGAGGGAGAAACAGGCATGGGCCACACTCGGTGGGCAGAGGCCTTCTTTGGGGCTGGGTCCTTCTTTGTGGTGGGGGCTGTCCTGTGCACCATGGATAGATGCCACCTCCACACCCCCAGAGGTGACAACCAAACTGTCTCCAGACATTGCCAAGTGTCGTGTCCCCTGGGGTGAGGACAAAATCAGTTTCCTCCGGTGTAAAATGGGGGAGCAATGGCAGCAGCTCAGGGGTGTCCTGGGAGATGGTAGGGTCATGGAGTTAAGTTCTTGGCCTGTGATGGTCCATCCTGGGGGCAGCTGCCCTTGAGGTCAGGTACCAAGGAGGACTTTCCTCACCTATGAAACAGAGTCTCGGAGCCAGGGGTATAATGCAGTGGGGACCTCCAGCTCTCGTGGGGTTTCTGAGTGCTCTTTAAATCTTGGCCCTGCTTCTGTTGACTGTGGGCAAGTGCTCTGGACCTCAGTTTCTTCATCTTGGAGATGGGTTGATAATAGCACCTATGTCACAGGACTGTGCTAGCTGAGACCTGGGGGAGGTTTGTAGTATCTGCTGTTGCTATTTTTGGTGGTGCTGGGGATGGAACCTGGGGCCTTGCGCATGGTAGACCAGCGCTCGGCCACCAGCTCTGCCCCAGCCTGCATCTATTATGGATAGGTGAGCTTTTTACTGTGTGCTCAGCAAGTGGTTTGTGGGCTGCTTGTTGGGAGGACTTGTTGTCCCTGCCCCCCAGTGCTATTTTCTCATGGTGCTGGCCTCAGGGAGGTACCCCTGGGCCTCAGGGCTGTGGCCAGCAGCAGTTGCTGTCTGGACAGGGAGGAAGCAGGAAGTCAGGACAGCCTGTCTGCAGGAAGGGGGCCTGGCCTCTGCAGGACTGCCTGTTCTGACCCCAAAGGGGAAGCTGGGGACACAAGGCCAGTGGGAGGGTGTGCCTGGGTAGGTAGTGCTGGGGCTAGAGGCCGTGGTGCCTGGGGAAGTGTGCGTGTGGCGTGAGCACGTGAGCTGTGTGCACTCGGGCAGGTGGAGTATGTATCGTGTGGGGTCTGGAGTGACCCAGATAAGAATTCATAGGCATTTGCATATGAGTGTGCATGCAGGTGGGAGTAGGAGTGTCACAGGTGAGCCTGGGCGCACACCTGAAGGTGTGGAAGGGAAGTATACTCATAGTTATGAGCCCTGTCCTATTCACACATACATAGGTGTGCATGTGTGTACCTGTGAGCCTGCACATATTTGTGAACCTGTTGTGTGTGTGTGTGTGTGTGTGTGTGTGTGTGTGTGTGTGTGTGTGATGTTGGGGATGGAACCCGCTGCCCTCTGCATGCTGGGCAAGCCAGCACCAGGCCAGCCCCAGCCTGTTGAGGGCCTATAGTAACTGCTGTTCCATGTACACGTCTGTGTTCCATGTACACACCTGCAGACCTGTAAGTGTGTGCATCTTGTGACCCTGTGCTGTGTGCACCCTCCTTTAGATGTATGAAAGCATGAGCACACCCATTGTTCTCTGGAGCCTGTGTGCCCTCACGGGAACCCTTTTGCCATGTGCAAACTTTGGGTATCCACACTGTGGACATCTGCAGGGAGCCAGGGCTGTCTCTGGGGTGCCCTGAAAAAGCAGGCATGACCCTGAGGGCCTCTCAGATGCCCCTGAGCTGGCCTGGCGCAGGGGGTGCTGGGAGCTGGCAGGAAAGAGGAAGTGGTGGCCCAGAGGCCCTGGCAGGGCTGAGGTTCAGGAAGAGGGCGGGGCCCTCAGCCTGGACCCAGGATGGCGGAGGCTGATTTCCCTAAGGAGCAGGAGCTGGAGGTGGGAGCTGGGGTGTGGAAGGGGACCCCGAGTGACACCAGCTGGAGGCCCTGCCCTGGGTACCTCTTGGTTGGGGACTGTGGAGGGGACGCGGTGTGGCTGTCAGTTCTGTGCGGAGGGTAAACGTATCTGGGCCTCCAGGGCTCGGAGGTTGGGGAGACAGGAAGAAGGAGACGGGCTCTGCTCTGTGGAGTCCCAGTTTTAGGAGGCAGAGGGAAGGGTCTACTTTTGAGACCTCCTAGTTTGGGGGTACATTAGCATGTGAGGCTTGTCCCTGGGATTTCCTAGTTTGGGGTACAGTAGAGGGAACACAGGGCCTTCCTCAGGACCTCCTAGTTGGGGGTGCAGCCATGGGAGAAGGCATCTTCCCTCAGGCCCCTCCACGGGGCAGTAGGGCTGCCCCTGGACCCCACTGCATATAGGACAGGTGAAGGGAAGCGGGACTGTACCTGGGGTCCCCAGGTCTAGCGGACAGGGAGAGAGGAAGGCCTTGCTCTTGACCTGCTCTCCAACGTTCAGTTTGGGGGACAGGAAGCAGTTTGGGGTCAGAGGTGGGGTAAGTGCTGGAAGGCCGCTGAGGGTGGACACAGGCCAGGGCGGCTGTGCGGTGGGGGCTGCACCCAGAGTCCCCCTCACCCCCCGCCTGCTGTGTCCCCCTCAGAGCGAGCCACGCAGCTGGTCCCTGTTGGAGCAGCTGGGCCTGGCTGGGGCAGACCTGGCAGCCCCCGGGGTGCAGCAGCAGCTGGAGCTGGAGCGGGAGCGGCTGCGGCGCGAGATCCGCAAGGAGCTGAAGCTGAAGGAGGGGGCCGAGAACCTCCGGCGGGCCACCACCGACCTGGGGCGCAGCCTGGGCCCCGTGGAGCTGCTTCTGCGCGGCTCCTCGCGCCGCCTGGACCTGCTGCACCAGCAGCTGCAGGAGCTGCACGCCCACGTGGTGCTGCCAGACCCTGCTGGAGGTGAGGCAGGGACACAGGGCGTCAGCCGGCCGCCTCCAGGGGGACACACCGGCACTACACCTGTCCATGTCAGCACACAGCCACAGCAAGCGTCCAGCCCCACACGGTCACCAACACCCAGAGACAGGCACGCCCGGTCACACCTGTGCCCGACACCACCCAAGGATGCACACTGCATCACATAGCCACCGTGACACCCAGATGACACCCAGACAACACCCGGAGACTCATGGTGCCACAGCCACACCGACACAGAGACAACACCACTACACAAGTGCCTGAAAACAGGCTGGGGAGGTGGCTCAGTGGTGGAGGGCCTGAGTTCAGTCCCCAGTACCGGAAAATAGAAAAATAAAAACCCAGACATGTCAACACCTGGGCAATGCCTGGTGACACACTGTCACGTGAACACCCGGCAGCTTTCACCAGTCACACCCCCCCACACACAAGGATGTGCACACTGTCACACAAATACCCCGGAGACACCACATAATGCTTGCATGATCCCAGGGACTTTATTTTTCATTTCTCATTTCTGTGGTGCTGGGCCTGGACCCCAGGTCCTCGAGCATGCCAGGCAAGTATTCTGCCACTGAGCTCCACCCAACCCATTTTTTTTAATGTTTAAAAAAATTATATTTTTATTTTTAATTGTTAAAAAAATGTAAAACTTACCACATTAAGTACAGTTTATTGAGTTACATATGCTCACACTGCTGTAACAGGTCTCTAGAACTCTTCATCACACAACACCTAGATGGCACCCCAGAACTTACACCCTGTCATATAACTCCCCAGAAAAACACACAATCAATCACAACACCCTTGCGACACCAAGGACTTAGACATTCTTATATGACTTTTTTGGGGGGGTACCGAGGATGGAATCCAGGGCCACTTAACCACTGAGCCCCATCCCCACCCTTTTTATATTTTTTTTAGAGACAGGGTCTCACTGATTTGCTTAGGACCTCGCTAAGTTTCTGAGGCTGGCTTTGAACTCACCATCCTCCTGCCTCAGCTTCCCAAGCCGCTGGAATTATAGGCATGTGCTATTGCACCCAGCTACACACTATCATGTGAATCCCAGAGACTGTCACTTAGTTATGACAACACCCACACTTACTGCTACCAGCACCTAGAGAAACACAGATGACACACAGAGACCTGCACACGTGCTACACCAGCTCCCAGAGACACACACCAACCCTTGCAAACTTCCACAGTCCCCTGGACAGCCAGAGAGGGACATCTGTGACCAAACAAGACCGAGAGACGCACACTCCCACACCAGTGCCCAGCACCTCACGCACAGAGCCTGTCACCGTGTCCTGCATGTAGGCACAGAGTTCAGCCAACACCCGGATCTCACGCAGTTGCTTCTGCGGCTCCAATGCCTGTGTCCCACCACCCTTCAGAGACTCCTGCAGACGCCCCAAGGCACCAGCACAGCCACACCAGCCCACCACACCCAAACAGAGTGGTGTTGTGGACAGAACAGCCAACACCAGGGCCTCCCAGTGTCTCACAGCTGTGCCAGCATTGGGGGTGACACCTGCGGTTCACCAACATAAGCACACTCACCCCGTGGGCTCACCCACAGCCGTGTGAATACCTGGGGGCCTTTCCTACCAGTGAACCCCACAGGCAGGCACTCACCTGGATGTGGGCCATCTTCATTCATTCTGGGTCCTGACCCCAGTCCTAAGGGGTTTCCCGGGAGGGCTGGGTGACAGGACCTCTGGGCCCTGGTGTCTGGCCCTCTGTGTGGTGGCAGCAGCTCCTCCGCCCCTCTGCCCCTGGGTAACATCCGATGTCCCAGGTGGGCTGAGGATGGATGCTCATGGCTGGGGCAACATGTCCTAGACAGAGCTAGGTGACAGTAGTGGTAACTGCTTTTCCTCTTGTTCCCTCCAGATGGCCCCCAATCCCCAGGTATGGGCGGCCCTGCCTGTTCGGCCACCAACCTGAGCCTGGTGGCAGGTCTGGAGAAGCAGCTGGCCATTGAGCAGAAGGTGAAGCAGGGGGCGGAGAACATGATCCAGACCTACAGCAACGGCAGCACCAAGGTGGGTGTCGGGTGCACATGGGCCTGTGTGCACACTCACGAGCGCAGACCCTCCCCACGGGCACACACGGACACGCCTGCATGTGTGTGCACACATGATCACACACATTTTCTTCCTCCATTTTCAGTTGCTATAACTGAAAACCACAGACTGCTTATTTATTATTTTTGGTACCAGGGAGTGAACCCAGGGGCCCTCGACCACTGAGCCACAACCCCAGCCCTACTTTGTGTTTTATTTAGTGACAGGGTCTCACTGAGTTGCTTAGCGCCTCACTGTTGCTGAGGATGGTTTTGAACTTGCAATCCTCCTGCCTCGGCCTCCCTAGCCCCTGGGATTCGAGGTGTGCGCCACTGAACCCGGCTAAACCACAGACTGGATAATTTATTTAAAAAAAAATGACTTTAGGTCAGTTTGGAGGTGCAGCGCGGGCCTGGCATTTGCTCGGCTTCTGGGGAGGACCTCATGGCAGAACAGTAAGGGGAGGCAGAACCTGAGAGGTCACATGGGGGAGGCCGGGGGAGGTGCCAGGATAGTTTTGTACTGAGTCTCACAAGGACAGACCCCAAGCACAGCATAGTAGAAATCACCCTGGGGCTTGGGGTGCATCCCAGTTGCAGAACATGTACTTAGCATGTGAAAGGCCCTGGGTTCCCCCAAGTGCTGCAAAAGAATCAAAAACTCGTCTAGTGTCCAAGCATTCATCATTTTTTTAAACCATTTTATATATTTACCTACTTATTTTTGTGATACTTGAGGTTGAACCCAAGATTACTCTACCACTGAACTTCATCCCCAGCCCTTTTTAAAAAATTTTTATTTTGAGGCAGAGTCTCACCAGGTTACCCAGGCTGGCCTTGAATTTGTAATCCTCCTGCCTCAGCCTCCTGAGTCACTGGGATTACAGGCATGCGCCACAGCACCAGCTCACCATGGTACCCATTTTAAAGTGCACAGGTTAGTGGCATTATGTGCACTCCATGTAGTGCAACCAGCACCTCTGTCTAGTTCCAGAACATTTCAGGGGGCACCCTAAAAGGAAACTGTCTTAATTAGTAGTCAGCCCCCCTCCCTTCCCTCAGCCCCTGGCAACAGCGAATCTCCATTCTGTGTGTATGGACACCTGTTCTGGATGCTTCACGTAAATACAATGCGTTGCCTTTTGTGTGTGGCCTTGGGGACCGCCTCCCCACATGCCCGTCACTCTGAGGGCTAATGCAGGCATTAGCAGGCTTGGCTCTGCGCTCTGCACACAAACCAGCTCCTTCAGTCATCGGGCCAGTGGAGACGAGTGCCATTAGTACTCTGAAGATCAGGCAACTGGAGCCCAGAGAGGTGGAGTGGCAGAGTGAGGACTCAAACCCCATGGACTATATTAATCACCTCCCAGGACTCTATGGGAGTGTGCGCTGCTGTTGTACCTACACATGAACACTCACTGTCACACAGCCTTCCAGGGTCTGCGTGGTGTGGACAGAAGCAGCTCTCCAGACTTCCTCTCACAACCCCTCTCTGCCTCCAGGACCGCAAGCTGCTGCTGACAGCCCAGCAGATGCTGCAGGACAGCAAGACCAAGATTGACATCATCCGCATGCAGCTCCGCCGGGCACTGCAGGCTGGCCAGCTGGAGAGCCAGGTGGCTCCAGAGGAGGCCCAAGGCAAGTCCCTCACCCTGAGATAGCTTGGCCTGCATTCCACCCTGCAGGCTTCAATCTGCAGCTCCACAAAGCATTCTTTTCTGGGGCAAGGAGGCAGGTACCATGACCCTGCTGTGTGACTGTAACCTGTTCCTGACCTTCTCTGGGTCTGTTTGAAATTTTGTCCCATTTTAAAATTTGGACTAAATCAGGTATCAGTCAACTCTCATCCTTAGGACAAATCCGTGTGTGTGTGTGTGTGTGTGTGTGTGTGTGTGTGTATGTGTGTATGTGTGTGTGTACACGCACGCACGTGTCTGAGCATGAGCCTGCATGTCTGGGTCTGCAGGTACGAATGAGCTGAAGTGTTGAGACTGCCAGCCCCAAGTGCAGGCAGGATCTTGTTGTATTGTGTGCGGCGGTTGTACCACTGATGGGGGCCAGGAGCTGATGTTCAGTTGGCCCCCCATATCCCTGGGTTCCCTGTCTGTAAATTCAGCCAATACAGGTTGAAGATATTTCAAGGAAAAATTGTGCCTCTGATGAACACGTTCAGACCTTTGTTTCTTGTTATTAGTCTGTAAATGACGCGGCGTGACATCTACGTACACCGCGTTCACATTGAATTTTAAGTCACCCAAGGGTGCTTTGAGGTTTATGGGAGGGTGTGCGTATGTTCTATGCAAATGCTACTCAATTTTATAAATGAGACTTGATGTTGGTACCAGAGGAGGATCCTGGGATCAGTCTCCTGTGGATATCAAGGGACAACTATATGTCTAGTGTGTCACAGGAGAGGTAACGGAGGGTCAGCTGTTGGCCTGTGACTGGTGGCAGCATGTGTGTCTGGGGCCTGTGTGCATCTGTGGTGTGTCTGTGTGCTTCTCGGTGACGTGCTGTGTGAGTGTGGCCCTTTGCCTCTGGGTGTTGTCACCGTGAGTGGCTTGTAGTTTTATCCCTGAGTCTCTGTGGCATATTGAGCATTGTGCACCAGCATGCCTGGGAACCCCTGTGTGACTGTAAGATGACATGCTGGGAACATCAGCGTCCCTGTGACTAGTTTCTGTCTAGGAGAGTGCCACGCACCTGTGGGCACAGTGTGACTGACAGGGCTCTGTGATAAAATGCGAGGGTCTGAGCTGGGACATTACCCAGGACTATAGGACCATCCTAGCGACTGACAGCCGTAGCCAAGTGAGCTGTGACCCTTGCCTGTGAGTGATGAAATTCCTACTCCTGTGTCACAGGATGTGCTCCTCGAGCCATTGGGTGGCTCTTTCCTATGTTGGGATGTGGCTTGTCCCTGTGCCTCCATCTGCATTGACACCCAGTCTTTCTCTGTGACACTGAGTCTCTGTGGGCTCAGTGATACAGCCCCACCTCTGAGGAGTGTGGTGGCATTTCTTGGCCGTCCCCATGCCTTGCCCTTGTGGTGGTGTGATCATGCTTCTGTGACTCCCGGGCTGGAGTTAGTTCCTGGATTTTTGCTGCAGTGTAACTGTGTCCCTTTTCTTGGCTCTGGGCTTGGGCATAAAGTCATTCCTGTCTTTTGACCAGGTCTCTCTGCCCCTGTGATGGTGTGTCCCTGTGCCAAGTTGATGGCCTGTGTCTGTATGGTGACAGAGTCTATTGTGTTGGTGTCCCTGTGTGCCAGTGTGATTGTGTCTTTGTGACCTGTGTGTTCCACTGCAGGTGACAGGTGGTGATGGCATTCTGTCCCTGTGGGCAACAGGGTGCCCGCAGGTCCGCCTTGGGCTGGGCTGCCGCCGCAGGACTGCAAACCAGAGGCTGAAATGAACACATTTGTTTTCCCACAGTCCTGGGGTGACATCAGGGTGACAGCGTGGTGGGCAGGGGCTTTCTTCCTGACTTGCGGAGGGCCACCTTCTGGCCATGTCCTGAGGTGGGGAGGAGGGGAAGGCAGCATGTGCTCAAGTGAGCACACATGGCAGGCTCTTGGTCTCTGTCCCTCTGTCTTTTTGGCCATGCTGGGGACGGACGGGGTCTCGGCTTGCCAGCCAAGTGCTGTACCACTGGGCCGCACCCAGCCCGGGTCTCTCCCCTTTGAGGGCCTCAGTGCTATCCCAAGTGCCCCTCACAACTCCACTCATCCTCGTCACCTCCCAAGGCTCCCGCTCCAACGTGCCCCATGGGGGTCGGAGCATCCAGGACTCTGTCTTAGGATGGCTGTTGCTCCAGCGTCGTGAGTGCAGTGTCATTGAATCCCTGTGGCTGTCCAAATGCCCACAGGTGACCCTGTGCCTGGTTAAGGATGTGACAGCAGGATGGTGACTGTTCACTGGGGAGTGAAGTGTGTCAACACCTTATGACAGCATGATTTATGTCCCTGTCCCTGTGGGTGACAGTCCCTGGGTGAAAAATGTAATGTCTTATTTGGATGACAGTGACTGACTCTAGCTAATTCTGTGACTGCCCTGGATTACCGCATGCCTGTCCCCCCCCCCCCTCTGGAATGAAGACCGGCAATTACAGTGGGACTGTCCCTAAGCCCAGGTTGACAGCATGCCTGTGTTTCATTACAGTGACTCCTGCTATGTCCTTAGGACGCTCTCTGTGAGTGGTGGTGTTTGGATAAGAATGACTGAGTCTGGCTGAGTGTGGCCTGCCTGCGAGTGGCAGCGTGACTGTTAAGTGACTGCCCCTGGGGAGAAGCAGGATGCGTCCTGGAGGTGCTATGTCTGTGGCCAGCGCCTGTGCCTCTGCATGGCTTTGTGTCTGGGGCCAGGTTGCCCGGGGACCTGCAGGTCAGCCTCACTGTCCGAAGTTCCATCCCAACAGGGGACCCAGACCTGGGAGCAGTAGAGCTCCGCATCGAGGAGCTACGACATCACTTCCGAGTGGAGCATGCTGTGGCCGAGGGTGCCAAAAATGTGTTGCGCCTGCTCAGCGCGGCCAAGACCCCAGACCGCAAGGCCCTTGGAGAGGTGAGGGGTTGGAGCGTCAGCGGTGGGCGGAGCTACAGTGAGGGGCAGTGACAACTTGAACAGGCCCTGGTGAGGGTGGAGCCTCAATGAGGGAGGGGCGGGGCCTCAGCAGGGCTGTTCATTAGCGTGGGGTGGGGCCTCAGCAATGGGTGGGGCTTGGACTAGGAATGGGGCCACTATAGGGCGGGGCCTCAGTGAGGGGCGGGGCCTCGGCCTGGATGAACTGGTAAGAGGTGCGGCCTCTGCAAGGGATGGGCCTTAGTAAGGGGCAGGGTCTGGTCTACAGGGAGTTCAAGGGCGGGAAGAGTGGTTTGAAATTTAAACCCCTAGAGAGAAGGAACCCAAGCTGGGGGAGTACCTAGATCTGTGCTTGGGTAGGCCGCCCAGTCCCGCCCTCAGCCCTGCCTTCCCACTGCAGGCGCAGGAGAAATTGACCGAGTCCAACCAGAAGCTGGGGCTGCTTCGAGAGGCGCTGGAGCGGAGGCTCACGGAGCTGCCTGCCGACCACCCCAAGGGGCGGCTGCTGCGGGAGGAGCTCGCTGTGGCCTCGTCTGCCGCCTTCAGCGCGCTCCTGACTGGGCCCTTCCCCGCCATGCACTACAGCACCCTGTGCAAGCCTGCGCCGCTCACAGGTGCGCCCCAGCTCTGCCGTGCCCTGGCGGCTCTGGGCCTCTGACCCCTGATATTGCCCCAGCCCTGAGACCACTGAACTGGATCCAGGCTTTCCAATCAGAGTCTTGTCCCTCTGTCCTCTCCCTTTCCCTGCCACCTGTCTCTCTCATCCTGCACCCCATGTCCGCAGGCCAGACAGCCCTCTGCAGGTGGGCTCCCACCTGTTTGGTTTTTTTTGGTGCTGGAGATTGAGCCCAGGGACGCTTAGTCACCGAGCCACATCCCAGCCCTTTTAATATTTTGAGACAGGGTCTCACTGAGTTGCTTAGGGCCTCGCTAGGTTACTGAAACTGACCTCGAACTTGCAGCCCTCCTCTTGCAGCTTGATTACAGGGAGTCGCTGGATTACAGGCGTGCACTACCAAGCCTGGCTTCCCACCCCACTTTGCTTTCTGATTCTAGATTTTTGCCCCATCCCCTCCTCTCCACCTGGCTCCTGGCCCATCAAACCCCTCAGCCCTGAACCTCTAACCTCTGCCTCAGCCCCTCTCAAACCTCAAGTCAGCTCACCAGATCCTACCCCAGACCCCTGGGTCCTAGCGAGTTCCTCGAGACCCTCTAGAGTACCTCTCCCTATTCTCATATCTGGGCACAGCCATCGATTGCCCCACCCCGATTGTCCTTTATGGGCTCCCACTTGTATGCTGGGATGTGTCCCTTCCCTTATGGGCCCCGTAGCCTGCTCCTTCGGTGGCCCCTGATGATCCTGCCCCTCCTGCAGGAACCCTGGAGGTGCGTGTGGTGGGCTGCAGAGACCTCCCAGAGACCATCCCCTGGAACCCCTCACCCTCCATGGGGGTACCTGGGACCCCCGACGGCCGTACCACCTTCCTGAGCCGCCCAGCTCGGGGCCTTTACAGCCGAAGTGGAAGCCTCAGCGGCCGGAGCAGCCTCAAAGCAGAAGCTGAGAACACGAGTGAGTGGGCACCGGGCCTGAGGGTGGGGCATGGATGGGGCCCTGGACGCCCGCATTTGTGACACTTTAAACAGTGCACATGTGGCACACGGCTATAATCCCAGCTGTGTGGGAGGCCAACTGAATACCTGAGCCAGACCCCATCTCCAGAAAACAAAGCAAAGAAGCCAAAACAAGGGAAAAAAAACAAAAACAAAAAACACTAAAACAACCAACCAACATCCCCTCCCCCCAGTTCATCTGTTATCACAATGCAGTGACAGCCACAACAGAGCAGAGTGTTGTGTTGGTGAGGACCTGGAGAAGCTGGAACCTCTGTGCACAGTTGGTGGGAATGTGAAGGGCACACTGTGGAGAACTCCGTGGCTCCTCAGAACACGGAGCATGGCCTGGGCGGTGGCTCAGGTAGAGCACTGGCCTAGCACCTGTGAGGTCCCAGGTTGCATCCCCAGTGCCACAAAGAAATAAAGTTATATGATCCAGTGATTCTGTTTCTGGGTATTCATCCAAAAGAATTGGAAACAAGGGCTGGGGCTGGGGCTCAGTGGTGGAGCGCTAGTCTTGCATGTGTGAGGCACTGGGTTTGATTCTCAGCACCACATATAAATAAATAAAAGTAAAATCCTATCAACAAAAATTTTTAAAAAATTGGAAATAAGATCTTAGAAGAAATTTTTTTTTTTTTTTTTTTTTTTTTTGGTAACTGGGATTGAACCCAGGGGAACTTTACCACTGAGCAACATCCTCAGCCCTTTTTTATTTTGTACAGTGTGATTGTCTCCCTAAATTGCTCAGGGCCTCGATAAGTTGCTGAGGCTGGCTTTGAACTTGCGATCTTCCTGCCTCAGCCTCCCAAGCCATGGGGATTACAGGTGCTTGCCACCGCACCTGGCAAATAAAACAAGATCGTCAAGAGGCATTGTGTACCCACATTTACAGCAGTATAATTTATTTATTTATATTTTAGTACCAGGAATTAAACCCAGGGGCATTGAACCACTGAGCTACATCCCCACTCCTTTTTTTAAAAAATTTTTTTAGTTGTTGATGGACATTTATTTTATTTATTTATATGTGGTGCTGAGAATCAAACCCAGTGACTCCCACATGTGCGGAAGGCGCTCAGCCACTGAGCCACTACCCTAGCCCTTCCCACTTCTTTTTTATTTTAAATTCTGAGACAAGGTCTCACTAAGTGTCATGGAGCCTCCCTAAGTTGCTAAGGTTGGCCTTGGACTTGTGATCCTCCTGTCTCAGCCTCCTAAGCCACTGGGATGACAGGCATGCATTACCTTGCCCAGCCATGGCAGCATTATTCACAGTAGCCAAAAGGTGGAAGCATCCAGGTGTCCACCGGTGGATGAGTGGAGAAGCACAGTGTGCTGTAGCCGTACGGGGAACATGGTTCAGCCTTAGAAAGAGGAGATCCTGTCCCCTACTACAACATGGAGGACCTTCAGGCAACGTTCTAAGTGAAGTAAGCCAGTCACACAGAGTCCAACACCGTGTGACTTCCTCATGAGTCCAATTCATAAAGGCAGAATTAGAAGGCAGGTATCAGAGACTTGAAAGGTGAGCGGGGAGTTTGTGGGGACAGAGTTTCAGTTGGGTAAGATGAAAAAGAGCTCTGGAGATGGTGGTGGTGATCGTGGTACTGCGCAATGCCACAGAGCTGCCTACTCAACAATGATCAGGGTGGTGAATTTGATGTGCATTTTGGTTTAATTTTAAAAAGAAAGAAAGAAAAAAGATGTACCCATGTACAAAAACGTGAGTATAAGGCTGGGCGTGGCTCAGTGGGGGAGTGCTTGCCTAGCTCAGGGGCCTGGGTTCCACCCCTAGCACTGCAAAAACAAAACCCAACAACCCAAAACAAGAGAAATCAAAAGAATAACAATAAAGCAAACACCCATCTTACCACCTCCCAGGCCCAGAAATAGACTGTTGCCATCTGTATTCCCAACGACTCTGGAAACTGAGGCAGGAGGGTTACAAGTCTGAGGCCAGCCTCAGCAACTTAGCAATTTAGCTAAGACCCTGTCTCAAAATAAAAAAATTAAAAAGGGCTGGGGGATGTGGCTCAGTGGTAGAGCACCCCTGGGTTCAATTAATATCAAAAAAAGAAAGAAAAAGAAATAGAATATTGCTAGCCTTCCAGAATTCCTCTCCCCAGTTCAATTCTAATCCCTTTATCCTCGGATAGCTAGACTTCTTTTTTTTTTTTTTAAATATTTTTTAGTTGTCAATGGACCTTTATTTTTATTTATTTATTTATATGTGGTGCTGAGAATTGAACCCAGTGCCTCACACATACTAGGCAAGCGCTCTACCACTGAGCCACAACCCCAGCCTCAGGTAGCTGGCCTTCTGATGCTTATGATTGTAATTTCCTTTCCTTGTTTTCCTTTGTAGTTTTAGCACCTGTTTGTCTCCAACAATATAGATTTTTTTTATTATGGAGAATTTGCATAATGAAATATCTTGGGAATGTGACCCAAGTCAAAACACAAAATTCATTTATGTCTCATATACTCTATGCACATAGCCCAAAGGTAATTTCATATATTTTTAGTGATCTTGGACATGAAACTAAGTTCAAAAATGAAGGTTAGGTTGGTGCTCAAAAAGTTTTAGATTTTGGAGCATTACAGATTTGGGATTTTCATATTAGGGGTATGCAACCTATATTCTCCTATTAGTGGACAGTGAGATGTTTCTTGATTTAGGTCCACTATATAAGTAGCATATGTATGCATCTCCTGAAGTATAACGCCTGCATGCATTTATCTAGGGTAGGAGTATACTGCTGGCACTTCTGAATAGAATAAAAGTGAATCTGCCTGGAAGTGGTGGTGTACAACTATTATCTCAGCTACTTGGGAGGCTGAGGCAGGAGGATTGCAAGTTGAGGCCAGCCTGCGCAATTTACTGAGACCCTGTCTCAAAATTAAAAAAAAAAAAAATTTAAAAGCGTTTGGGATGTAACTCAGTGGTAGAGTGTCCCTGGGTTCCATCCTCAGTACCGTACCCACACAAAGTGAATTTGGATCCCTGCCTCACACCATATGAAAAAGTCAACTGGATCAAAGCCTTTAACATCACAGGCAAAACTTGGAACTTTGCCAATATAGTAAAGCGAAATGTTACTGGGATTTCTTTAAGAAGACCCTAGAGACCCCCCACGGTTTCCTGACCTGCTCTCCTGTTGCAGGTGAGGTCAGCACCGTGCTCAAGCTTGACAACACAGTGGTGGGACAGACTTCCTGGAAGCCGTGTGGCCCCAACGCTTGGGACCAGAGCTTCACCCTGGAGCTGGAGAGGGTGAGCTGTGTTGGACAGACGGGGTCAGCGGAGTTCTGGGCTCCAGACACCCCAGGTGATAGCCCTGTTCCTGTCCCCCGAGGCGCGGGAGCTGGAGCTGGCGGTGTTCTGGAGGGACCAGCGGGGCCTGTGTGCCCTCAAGTTCCTGAAGTTGGAGGACTTCCTGGACAACGAGAGGCATGAGGTGCAGCTGGACATGGAGCCCCAAGGCTGCCTGGTGGCTGAGGTACAGCCCCCCGACCCCTCCGACCCCGACCCTGAGAAAATCCTTCCTGCCCCCCGCCCCCCGTTTCCTGGGAGGGTAGGACGCACTTTGGATGGGCCTCGGCCCCTTACTCAGTCTCTTCAGTGATGCTGGTTGGTTCGGTTCTGAGGCAGAGGACAGACCACGTAGACAAGGGGGACCCCATAAGATGACATCGCTCAGTGACCACGTGGCCACCTTACGTGGTTTTTCCTGATTTTACCATCTTTTGTGTGAAGTGCGCTCACGGCGTCTGCACAGGGATGGAAATGTCTGTTTCTCTGAAAAAGGCTGGGGGTGCAGCTCGGGGGAGCGCTGGCTGGTGTGCAGGAGGCACTGAGCGGGGAAGAAAATCACAAAGTTTTATCAAGCCGCAAAGAAAGCAAGGGTGGAGCCTGCCCCAGAGCCTCGCAGGAGGCGGAGGCTCCTCCCACAGATGCCTTAGGTTAGGGTCTAAAGCAGGGTCCCTCCCTGCCACTGCTGACTGGGGACTGGATCCTCCTCGTTCTCTGTGGCAGGGCATCCTGTGTACAGTAGCAGAGTAGGGCGCTTCCTGGTCTCCCCTACAGGGTGCCAGTAGCACCTCTGCCCACTCCTGTTCCTTTTTTTTGTTTTTTCAGTTCCAGGGATTGAACTCATGGGCACTCGACCACTGAGCCCCAACCCCATTTTGTGTAAAATATACAATGGTATTTTATTTAGAGATAGTCTCCCTTAGCGCTTTGCTTTTGCTGAGGCTGGCTTTGAACTTGATCCTCCTGCCTCAGCCTCCCAAGCCACTGGGATAACAGGCGTGGTGTGCCACCTTGCCCAGGCCTGTTCCAGTTCTGACAGTCAAAAATATCTCCATCAGGGCGTCGTGGCACATGCCTTAATCCCCGTGACTAGGGAGGCAAAGGCTGAGGCAGGAGGATCTCAAGTTCCAGACCAACTTAGCAAGACCCTCAGCAAAGACCCCGTCTCTAAAAATAAGAAGGACTGAGGATGTAGTTCTGTGATGAAGTGTCCTTGGGTTTAATCCCTAGTACCAAACAAAAAAAGCACATGTCTATCCAGACAGGAGGCCCCTGGTGGAGAACAGGTGGAATTAATAATGGTTTTAGCAGATCCCAGGAGTGTGGAGCCAGACTCGTATTGAGACCTTGCTGATGTGAACTTGTCACATCTTAGAGCAGCCCCACAGAGGACCATTATTAATTGGATTTGACAGAGGGGGAAACTCAGGCACAGAGAAGGAAAGTCTCTGACCCCCCTCATTGGCCAGATTTTTCTCAAAAACTTTTTGTTCCTATTTATTTAGTTGTAGATGAACACACAGGATCTTTATTTATTTATTTTTCTGTGGTGCTGGGGATGGAACCCAGGGCCTCACACACGCAAGGAAGCACTTTCACTGAGCCCCACCCACCCCCTCAAAAACTCTTCTTATATGCACCTACGTGTGTGTATTCCTTTTCTCTTCTTTTCTGGTGGGGCTTTGCTCCTGAGTGACCCCCCAGCATGGATCTGTGACGCTGGGAGAAAGAACACATGCAGTGGAAACCCTGTGTCACCTGCTAGTATAGCTGTGCTGACCTTGACCCTCAGTACCATAGTCAATAATCACCTGAACTAGTCGATGCCTTTTGATTAAATAGATGTGCGGTGGAGGGTTCTGCTCAACTGCAGGCGTGGGGTGGGGGGGTAGTTCTGGCAGGAGTTTGGCAGCGAGGCAGAGGATGACGTTTGGGGGCATTCAGTGCATCATAGCTTACGACATTTCAACCTCATATTGGGGTGTAATTCCACCAGAAGTAGAGGAACGAGCTGGGTGCAGTGGCACAGGCCAGTAATCCCAGCGGCTCCGGAGGCTGAGGCAGGAGGATGGCAAGTTCAAAGCCAGCCTCAGCAAAAGCAAGGCCCTAAGCAACTCAATGAGACCCTGTCTCTAAATGAAATACAAAATAGGGCTGGGGATGTGGCTCAGTGGTAGAGTGCCCCTGAGTTCAATCTCTGGTACCCTCCCCTCCAAAAAAGAAGTAGGGAAGGAGCTGGGATGGGACCCGCCGGGATGGGACCCGGTGGTAGCTCGTGCTTAACATGAGTGAGGCCCTGGTCCCTTCACAGCATAGCAAAAACCAAAACAAAACAAAACAAAAAACAAAACCCTTTACTTCCCTGTGTCTGAGTCTGTCTCCTGTCTCACACCCTCACCTGGACACTCTTAGGTAACCTGGTCACTGGAGGAAAGGCGATTTCAGTGGTGGGCAGTGTAATGGTTCTGGGCTGAGCCGAGGCCCTGGGCTCCATCCCCAGCTCCCCCAAAACCAAACACAAACAAGAGAAACAGCAGATGGAGGGGCTGGAGGCAGCGCACGGGGAGGCTTCCCGCCTGCCTCTGTCTGTGTCGGAGGCCCCTGAAGCTCCAGCCACAGAACTTGCTGCCGCTCTGTTGTCGCAGAGCCACAGTCACTGGATTCTGTTGTGGCTGGAGTGTTCCTATCTGAAGCGTGGCAGTGTGACTGAGGAACCAAAGTTTTAATGGTACTTAAGTTTCAACTAATTTAAATTTAAGTCACCATGTGTGGTGACCATGTAGGACACTGTGGTTCTGGACTTCAGAACCTGCGAGAAGCTGTTGGAGGTGGGAAGATTGAGCCAAACCGTGGTTTCCCGTGTGGGAGGACCTTGGCCTCCTGGCGGGCCTTACCCCCAGTGCTTCTGGTTTGGTAGTCCATGATGGGGGCCTGAGAGTCTGTATTTCAAGCAAGTTCCCAGGTGTTAGTCAACTCTTCCGCTGTGACAAAATACCTGTGGTGGTCAACTTAAAAGACAAAAGAGGTGTTTGTCTCATAGCTTTGGTCAGTGGCTGCTTGGCACCGTTGCTCCGGGCCTGTGGGGCACAGCACATCTTGCCAGGGGCACGTGGTAGATGGTCCTGTTCTCCTCATGGCAGCTGGAAGCCCCGCAAGAGCAGAACGGGCTGGGGCTGGGCCCTGGTGTCCTGGATTGGGGCCCTGGTGTCCCAGGCTGGGGCGTGTCCCTCGACCTGATGGCCTTGCCCCAGGCCCCGCCTCCCAGGAGCTCCGCCCCCCAGTACTGCACAGGCAGGGGACCAGCCTTTAACACAGGCCGTTCCAGATTAGACCACAGCGTCCGTGCTACCAGGTCAGCTGGCCTGGGCCACACCTGGGGAATCAGGGCAGTGGGTGCTGCCGGACCTCAGTTGGCTGGCTCAGATGTCAGTCCCATGGGCCGGACCCTCCCCCTCCGGGGGCCTGGTCCCCTGCTCCTTCCCTTTCCAGGCAGGAGGCAGGTGGGGACGGCCAGTGTCCTGTCACCGGGCTCTCTGCGGTTGAGCGCAGTGCATGGTGATCAGAACCCACAGAGCACGGGTGGACACAGCTGGTCTCCTGAGGGTCCTCACTAGGCTGCCCTCAGTGAGCAGGGGTCCTCGCCTTCCCCCGGCCAGGTCACCTTCCGCAACCCCGTTATTGAGAGGATCCCGCGGCTCCGGAGGCAAAAGAAGATATTCTCCAAGCAGCAAGGTGAGGTTGGCCTGGGGCGGGGGGAGGCGGCCCGGAAGGTCCCAGGGAGTGACAGCCCCTGGTCTTGTCTCAGGAAAGGCCTTCCAGCGTGCCAGGCAGATGAACATCGACGTCGCCACGTGGGTGCGGCTGCTTCGGAGGCTCATTCCCAACGCCGCCGCCACGGGCACCTTCAGTCCCGGGCCTTCTCCAGGGTCCGAGGCCCGAACCACAGGGTAAGGAGGCGCCCCGGGCTGCCAGCCGCCTCTCACTGCGCAGCCGCTGCCGGGTCCCACACACCCTCCTCCCCTCTAGCAGTGATGTCTCCGTGGAGAAGCTGAACCTCGAAGCTGACTCGGACAGCTCGCCCCAGAAGAGCCTCCAGGGGACTCTTTCCAGCCCGTCAAGCCTGGTAGGCGTCTGTCCCCTCTCCCACTAGGCCCCAGCTGCGCTGGGCATCCTGGTCCATTATCAGAGACAGCCAGGAATTTCCCTGGGCTGGCACAGCATGTCCCTAGTAGAACTGGAGCCTGGCTTTCTATCCTTGCGTTCAGGGGCTGGGAGTGTAGCTCAGTGGCAGAGCACTTGCAAGGCCTGGGGACCATCCCCAGTCCTAAAAAAAAGGGAATGGGGAGCCCGGCTGCTTGCATTCCCCCTCATTGCTGCATGTCCTGCGCCGAGTAGCTTCGCCTCTGGGCCCTGCACAGCTCCTGTGAATGACAGAGGTCAGGATCTTGCCATTCTCCAGATAGGGGTCACTCACAGAAGAGTGACAGGGGAGCCTCCAAGGTGACGGCATTGTCCTGGGTCTGGCTCTAGGTCAGAAGTTGGCAGGCACACACAGTGTGTCCAGTGTATGCAGGGCAGGGACGCCAAGCAGCTGGCGGGGTGTGCGCAAGACGGGTGTGGGAAAAGCCGGGACAGAGGGGTCCAGGTCAGGTGGCATCCGGCCCCCCACCTGACCTCCTCTCTCCTCCGTAGAGTTCCCCCACCCAGGAAACTGTCAGCACTCCTGAGCTGCCCCCGGAAACCCAGGAGACCCCGGGCCCCGCCCTGTGCAGGTGACGCCTCTCTCCAGTCCCCACTCCCAGCCCTGCCCCCCCCTCCCTGTCCCCACCAGTGCCCTCTCTCCACAGCCCTCTGAGGAAGTCACCTCTGACCCTCGAGGACTTCAAGTTCCTGGCAGTACTTGGCCGGGGTCACTTTGGGAAGGTGAGTGCAGGGCAAGGATTTGGGGGCTGGGGGTCCTGTCCGGCTGGGTCCTGGGCTGGCCACTCAGGCTACCTGTGGTTCCAGGTGCTGCTTTCTGAATTCCGGTCCAGCGGGGAACTGTTTGCCATCAAGGCTTTGAAGAAAGGGGACATTGTGGCCCGAGACGAGGTAGAGAGGTGAGAACCCTGCTGTGACCCTCTGGGGACCTCTGTCTTTTCTTCTGGGAAATGAGAGACAGAGCCATCCTGTTTTGGGAGCCGTAGTGAGAGTGACTCATAACAGCCACTGGAACTTATGACTCTTGTATTTAAGATAATAGTGACAACTTAAAGAGCAGTTATTCTCTCAAGTATAAATGCTGTTGTAGTCCCTTTCTGCTGATGGCACACAGAGGTTGAGCAATTTGTCAAAGCCACACGGCCAGTAAGCAGCAGGTCCAGCTCTGAACCTAGGGCCTCAGCTCCGAAGCTGGTGCTACTGCACTGCCTCTGCTTTGGGGTCAGGGCCCCAGGTTGAAATCCCGGCTCTGCTGGATGTGCTTGGAGAACCTGAGTTCTCCCTTCAGTACTGCAGTCTCCTGATCTGTCAAAGGGGAATGATAACATTCTTGCAGGGTAAATGAGAGGATTCATCTGAAGTACTCTAAACAGAGCTTAATCCCTATAAACACTCAACAGAGGCACTGGGATTGTCCCCAGCCTTCCCAATAATAATAATCAGGAACTCAGCTTAGAAAGGTTTAAACAAACAAAAGAATTCATTGAGCTGGACCAGAAAAGTCCTGGGGTGAGTGCCTTCAGGCATGGCTGTATCCAGGTGCTCAGATGAGGTTTCTCAGTTCTGTGTTCCTATGTGCCGGCTTGACTTGCAGTCCCCTCCAGAGGGCAAAGATACCTCTGTACTCCAACAGCTTGAGATTCACCCAGCTTTAGCCTTCATTCCTTAATAATTCCGGTGGAAACCCTGGCAATCCAGTGGTGGAAGCAGAGTCCCTGTGGGGGCGCCTCAGCCACTGGGCACAGCCAGAGCCCCCTCCCAAACTAGTCTATCCCTCTCTCTACCCTCTGACCCCACAGGGACCTCAATCCAAGTCCCTTGATTAGGCTTGCCCATCCCTGAACCAATCTCTGGCCAAAGAGTTGGAGCACCCCAGTGGCCTGGGCCTTGTGCCCAGCCCTGCGGTTCCCCAAAGGAAGGTCATGGGGCAGTTACTGAAAGACAGATGGGTGCTGGGTGCCTCTTTAGCAGATCAGGTTGTTGAGGTTCAGAGATTGTAAGCAACTTATCTGAAGTGCACAGCTGTATCTGGGGTGGACTGAGGACTCCGGGGAGAGTGGGGGTTGGGGGTGTCCATGACCTGTGCCCCCCACCCCCTGTCCCTTCCCAGCCTGATGTGTGAGAAGCGGATCTTGGCAGCGGTGACCAGCGCGGGACACCCGTTCCTGGTGAACCTCTTCGGCTGCTTCCAGACGCCGGAGCACGTGTGCTTCGTGATGGAGTACTCCGCAGGCGGCGACCTCATGCTGCACATCCACAGCGACGTGTTCTCCGAGCCCCGAGCCGTGTGAGCCCCTGCCCAGGCTTTCAGCCCGGGCGCCACCCTCCACCCCTGGGCCCTGCCTGCCCGGCCGGCCTCCGGGAGCTCTTGGGGGCTGGGGGCCCAAGGGTGCGGGTTCCAGGCTCCCAGGACCCGCCCACTCTCTCCGCAGCTTCTACTCGGCCTGCGTGGTTCTGGGGCTGCAGTTCCTCCACGAACACAAGATCGTCTACAGGTGTGTGCTGCGGGGCGCCTCGGCCCTGGCACAGCCAGAGCCCCCCCAAACCAGCCTGTCCCTCTCTGTACCTCTGACCCCACAGGGACCTCAAGTTGGACAATTTGCTCCTGGACACTGAGGGCTACGTCAAGATCGCAGACTTTGGCCTCTGCAAAGAGGGTGAGGAGCGGAGCCTGGGGTCGGACACGGAGGGGGCAGCCGGCTGTGTGGACCACGGTGGCGGTGCTGGGCCACCCGCTAAGCTCGCCTGGCCCTGCTGCTCCAGGCATGGGCTATGGGGACCGGACCAGCACCTTCTGCGGGACCCCGGAGTTCCTGGCGCCCGAGGTGCTGACAGACACGTCCTACACCCGGGCCGTGGACTGGTGGGGGCTGGGCGTGCTGCTCTACGAGATGCTGGTCGGTGAGGTGAGGCCCCAGGGCGCCCCCACCGGGCCTGGAGTGTGCCTGTGCCCAGGGCTAGGAGGCAACTCTGCCTCGGCCCCAGCTGGGTGAGGAGGGCAGGTGGCTTTGCCCCTGGACCTCAGTGCCCAATCTGTGAAATGGGATACTCGCCCCTTTTCAAGCCAGCCCCTGTGGGGACGCACCGCCAAAGCAAGGGTTCGGGTGGAACTGGGTGTGGTATCCCGGAGAGGGGCCTCGTTCACCCCACCCCTGTCCCCAGTCGCCATTCCCAGGGGATGATGAGGAGGAGGTGTTTGACAGCATCGTCAATGATGAGGTCCGCTACCCGCGCTTCCTGTCTGCGGAGGCCATCGGCATCATGCGGAGGGTGAGGACTCCCAGGCAGGGACGTCCCAGACAGGGGCTCTGGGTCAGGGGCTCTGGGTCAGGGCCTCGGCGGGAGACAGACCTGACGCAGCTTTGCACTTGCAGCTGCTGCGGAGGAATCCAGAGCGGAGGTTGGGGTCCAGTGAGCGAGATGCAGAGGACGTGAAGAAGCAGCCATTCTTCAGGGTGAGACCCCAGGAGCCAGGCGCCCTTCCCACCCCAGGGGCCCGTAGCCACGGCTGTGTCCTCCCCTCCCCTCCCACACGCCCGTGGAGGCCCAGTCACTCCTTCTGGCCTGGTGGGCCGTGTCCCGGGTGAGCCAGTTCCCCCTGCCCCATCCTCACCCGTCTTCTTCCACCTTGTGCTGAGCCCACAAACCCAGGACCCGCCTCTCTCAGCCACGCCTGCCCCGAGCCTCCCATCCTGACCTCCCTCTCCTGCCTTCCCAGACACTGGGCTGGGAAGCCCTGCTGGCCCGGCGCCTGCCCCCACCCTTCGTGCCCACGCTCTCGGGGCGCACGGATGTCAGCAACTTCGACGAGGAGTTCACCGGCGAGGCCCCCACGCTGAGCCCACCCCGCGACGCAAGGCCCCTCACTGCCACTGAGCAGGCAGCCTTCCAGGACTTCGACTTCGTGGCCGGCGGCTGCTAGCCCATCCCCGCCCCTGCCCCGAGCTCTTAGTTTTTAAAAAGGCCTCCGGGGTCTGCCCCAGCCCTGCATCCTGGCCCTTCTTGTGCGCCGAGAGGGGGTTGGGGGATGGACGTACTTGGAGGTAGGGCCAGGTGATGGGGCAGATCGGTGGGGGTTCATTTGAAGAGGGTCGGGGGAGGGTGGGACTGAGGGCTGTTGTGGTGGGAGGAGTGGTGAGCCGCGATGGGAGGGGCGTCAGGGTCCTGTTGGAGGCTTTGGGAGTTCGAGGCCATGATGGTGCATGGCTTGGGCATAGGTCTTGGGACTGTTTGGGAGGAGCTCAGGATCTAATGAACAGAATCTGTCTTGGCGGCCGCAGTGACAGAAAGTGTCCCCCAAACACTCTTGCTCTAGTCACTGCGGAGCTGGGGCCCTGGCGTTGAGCGCATGCTCCTGTGGCTTTGGCTCTGGATTCCCAGCTGGACAACTGAGCGTCGGGTGTCTGCGCCCTCGCGTGGCAAGCCTCGGAACTGCACCGGTCTCGAGGCGCACACGGATCCTCTGCCGCCCCCACGCGGCCCCAGTGTGTGCTGCAGCCCCGACGGGACAAAACTCTGGTTCCTCAAAGGCGCTGGCTGCGCTGAGCACTTTGGATGGCTTAGCCTTCGGGCGCACTCAGAAGTGGCTGAGACCACTCTGCCGGGAACTGCGCAGAGAGCTGGCCTCCCAGGCGCTCCGGGTTAGGCCCAACTCCGCGGGGCCGCCCTTGGCGCCAGCCCTTGAAGGCAGAAGGCGAAGCACTTGGCGCAGCACGGCCTGGCGCAGCAGGATGTACACCCAGGGGTCCAGGATCTGGTTCCAGGAAGCAAGGCGCACGGCCAGAAATAGCGGCCGCTGCAGCGAGCTGGAGTTCCAGCCCCCGATGGCCAGCACCACCAACACCTGCGGGGAAAGCTGGTGTGAGCCGTGCGACGGGTGTTAGAGAAGGGGCGGGAGGGTGAGGCTGGGGTGGGTGGGGCATGGCTGGAAGGAGGTTGGGGGAGGGGCAGAGTGTCATGGGGACCTTAAATGGTTATCTATGTGGGAAAGAGCTGTGGAAGGAGGGGTGCAGAAGCAAAGGCCTCCAGAAGTGGGGGCGTCGGCCAGAAGGGATACAAGGGCCAAGTCTCCCCAAGCACACAGGAGAAAGGGAAGCCACGAAAGAGGGAGGAGGCGGCTAGGGGAGAGGGGCTTGGGGGCCGGTGTAGGTCGGGGCGGCTCACACAGACCCCTGGAAGGACCAAGAGAACGGGGCTGGGAGAACGGACGCCAACGAGAAGGCAAAGGGTCGCCTTCCTGGCAGGTGGGGTCTTAAAGGGGTGGAGCCTTGGCTGGGTGAGGGTCTATAGGGATAGAGAAGAGTGGGTGGGGCCGGGGAAGGCATGTGACTTGAGGGGCTCTTGTGCCCCTCACCAGCAGCGGGCTCCAGCAGATGCACGACACCATCATGATGCCCACGAGCTGGCCCACCATCTCCACGTCGTGGGCGCGGGTTCTGCGTGCTGAGCCTCCGCCCCGGGAACTGCGGAGGGCTGGGGAGGCTGAAGCGATGGATGAGGCAGATGAGGCGGAGGCCGAGCGGAGGCCTCGTGACCCCCAGCGTCGGCGGCTATCTGGGCGGGAGGCCTGGGGAAAACGTCCGGAGTGGCGGCGCCAGCGGGCGCGCAGCAGGGCCAGGCCGCTGAGAGTGTTGCACACTAGCGCAGCGAGTAGCGCAGCCAGGCCGAGGCCTGCGAAGAGGCCGGCAAGCAGCGCCTGACGCCAGCCGCCGGGTGGCCCGAGGCCAATAAAACACCAGGTGCCAGGGTACTGCAGCTCATAGCGACCCACGCGTGCTAGCGGGAGCAGCGCCACCGCCAAGGCCACAGCGGCCAATGCGGCCAGCGCAAAGCGCGCGCGGGCCACCGAGACGCGCGCGGCATGGAGCAGAGGCCAGGTGACACCCACACAGCGCTCCACTGCCATGCCGCAGCCCAGCAGGAGCGGGCACAGGCCGAAGAAGACCATGCAACCACCCAGGAAGTGGCAGGCCCCCCCGGCCGGTGTGCGCCCCGCAGCATACAGGCGCAGCACTAGTGCGCCCGGGATCACGTGGCCCGCCAGGTCGATGGCCAGCAGACTAGCGACGAACAACAGGAAGGTGGCGGCCGAGCGGCGGCGCCGCAGGCGGCCTGCGGCCTGAGCCAGCAGCGCCAGTGCCAGCACGTTGGACACTGCACCCAGCGTCATGGAGAAGATGGGCAGCGCTGGTGATCCGCCCGTACCACCCAAGGGCGGCACCGCCGACACGTTGGGGATCCCGGGCGCCGAGCATGTGGTAGCCTCGCCGGCCAGGCTCCGGTTAAGGGGCCCGCAAAGACTCATGTCAGGCGCCAGGAGGGCTGGGTAGAGGAGATGAAGGCAAGTGAGGCGGGAGGGACACCGCGGGAGACCGCGGATTGACTGTCCCATCTCACCAGAACCCATCTGACCCCAAGGCCCTTTTGCCTGTGGCAACTCCAGATGACCCTAGCTGTTCTGATGCCCCCGCCCCTCACTAGCCCATCTCTTGCTCCTCCTTCCTTTCTGCCGCCTCCTTCCCATATGCCCACCACTCTAAGGCTGCCCTGGACCAGCACCCCAGGTCTCTGCCCCACTTCTGCACTCCAGAGATCCACCTCTGACCCCCATTTTCCATTTTTACAGCACAGCAAACTCCTGGCCCAGGCCCCATCTGGGACACCTATTTCTGACCCCAGGGACAGGCTGCTCGAAGGTGCCCGCACTGACCTTCACCATGTCACCTTCACTTCAGTCCCATTCTTGATGTCCCCAGCTCCAACTTCACTATCACAGACATCCCCTTCCCCATGGACCCATCTCTGACCCCCCATGGCACTGTCTCTGTCCCCATAACCCTCCCCCCACAGCCCCATCTCTTGTCTGTGGACCATCTCTGTTTCTCACAGCCTGGTCCCATTTTTTGCTTTGATGGCGTTGTATCTTTATAGTCATGTCTTTGTCCCCACAGTCCCATCTCTGGCTTCCATGGCACTCTCCCAGAACCTCGTCTCTGGGCCCTGGGGTCATATCTGTGCCCATGGCCAACTCGGTCCTCCACGGTGGTCTCTGGGCTCCACTGCTCTCTCACCGAGCACCATCCCTGACCACCACCTCACCTGGAGGCCCACAACCCCTCCCTGTCCCAGAGACCTCAGGGAGACCCACATCCTGCCTCCCTCTCCCCCTCCCACTCCACCACACTCTGGTGGTGGGGGGTAAAAGGCTGGATTTCACCCTGGGCCAGAGGGAAAGGTGGATGGACAGAGTAAGACCCAAGGACAGACACACAGGGACTGAGATCCAGGGAACACAGCAGTATCAACCAAAGTAGCCAAGGCCCCATGCTCATCCCCAAACCCAACCCTGAACCCAGCCTTCTTACCCAGCGCTGGGACGCTGGGTCCCCATGGCCCACCGCTCAGGCCCGGCTGCCCACGCCCGCTGCGCCTGGCTCTCTGGGCGGCCGCTCCCTCCCTCCCTCTTCCTGGGGCGGCTCCTCGCCTCCACCGGCAGCCCTGCTGGCCTCCAGGGACCGCTCCACCCCTTGTACGCCTGCTGGGGGCCTGGAGTGGCAGAGACCCCCAGTCTGTCCTCCTGGCAATGGGTGGAGACCACTGGGGGCCCCAGCTCCTCCTCTATGAGGAGGGAGGCTCCTGAGAGTCGGCCTGGTCCCCTTGACCCCCTCCTCCCAGTGGGGCGGGAGCAGCCCCTTTCCCCCAGGGCTCGGGCCTCTTGCCTGCCTCATTAATAAAGCGGATAAAATCTAAACACTGGAAAATATGAGCGTCGCCCAGGGCAAGCTGGGCGGGCTGCAGGGGTGGTGCTGTCTCCACCAGGTTTGAGGGTTGGGGGGCTGGCCTAATATGTGGTGGAGGGCAGCAACTATTCCCTGACCTGCCAGAACCTTTGTGGGCATCAAGATGGGTGGTTGTGGTCAGTGCCTTGGACGGACTGGCTTGGGTCAGGCCCAGCCTGGTCAGGGGACCCGCCCACTATTTACACAGGGGCTTAAGCCCAGGCCAGGGCGGCGGGGAGTCACACCCTCCGAGACAGGGAGGAGGCTGAGGGCCCAGGGGAGCCAGGAAGCCTGGAGATGAGGCCAGCCTCTGCACCCTGCTTTAGGGTGAGTTGAGCACATGTGGGGCCCCCAAGGCACGAAGACGCACCCTGGACCGACTGCGGCCTCACCTCGTGCCCTGAGATGGGCACCCCTGGGGGCCCACCACACAGCCTCACCCTGAGACCTAGCCACTGCTGCCTCCTGGCCCCACTCAGAGGCGTCATCCTAGCACCCAGCCCCCCTGCAGCACCCTCCTGGAGGACTGAGGGGAAGGGAGGGAGGGGCAGGACCCCGGCCAGAGCTGGAGAGAGGGGAGAGGACTGGAGGGGAGCTGCGTCAGAGGTCCCTGCGGTTATGTATGGGGGCGTTGAGATGCCGCAGGAAAGTCTGACCCCCTGTGACACCAGCCGCTTCCCTTGACACCTCAAAACACAGCCCCCTGAAATGACCTTTCCAACACACCCCTTAGCATCGAGGACCTGAGACTCTGCGAGAGTCCCTGTCACTCCAGGCCATGGGAAGACATTCCCTAGCAATACGAGGACCCACAGGCACATTCCAAGACGCAAGGAGGGGCACCCCTGGAAACGGTGAGGCCACCTCCCAGCTCCTACTCCAACAGCTCAGCCAGACACCCCCACCCATACCGTGCACCTGCAGTCCTGCTCAACATGGTCACCAGCCATCAACACGGACAGAACCCAAGACCAGCCACACCCCTCACCCTGGAGCTGTCCCCTGGCACTGCCACACCGAGTCCTCAAGTGCCCAGGGACGTCCCAAGGCCGTGCCTGTGCCTCCGCCCGGCCCCCTGGCTCCTTCCCCACCCGCTTCGCACCTCCGCTCACCCCCAAACATTCCTGCTGAGACCTCTGGCCCCGCTCCCCTCCTTCAACCCTCTCCCTTCTCTCCAGGTCTGGCCAGGGTCCCACCCTCCCCTTCCTTGATCCCCTCAATCCTCTGGGATGAAGTGGGTTGTCAAAACAAGCCACGGGTTTATGTCCGTGGGAGGGGTCACGTGCCAGGGGCCTGTGGACCCTGCGCGTCCAGGCCCAACACTGGCTTGGGAGATGCGGGCGGGGGCCAGGAGCTGAGCCCCTAGTAGGCCAGGAATCTCCGCACTGCCTGGAAGCCTGGTGGCTGGAGGCCAGGAGCCTCGTCAGGGCAGTGGGAGGGGGCGGTGGCCCGGCCAGCTCCTAATTCAATTTGGAGCCCGGGGAAGATAGATTTCAGCTGCTGTGCTCTTCCCTAACGGCCCACCTCCCCCCCACCCGAGGCCACCAGGTCCAATACCAGATAGATTCTTTATGTTCCAGACGCAAATTCAGATACAAAGCCCCTCCCTCCCGCTCTGGTTTGGGGCCTGGCCATGAGGGTGTGGGGAGGTGGGGGTTCACAGCAGACTCTTCAAATGCGGAGGTAACAGAATCCAGGTTGAGGGGCTCCTCTCAGAGGGGAGGGTATTATTGCATTTGCTGGCAGTGGGGGGTGCCCCCCTTCTGCATTCCCTGCAGCAGGAAACTGGAGAGGTCACAGCCCCCAGAGACCCTGGGACCAGTCTGGCAGCCATGGTGGGGACTGCTGGGGGCAGGGGCAGCCGCCCAATTGGGCCATCCCTCCCACGCACCTGGCCCGGCTGAGGTAGATGGGGAACCGGACAGGGAGGCTGGGGACCCCAGCCGGGCTGGGAAGCAGGGAGGGTGGTGGTACCGATTGGCTTGGGGCCGGGGCAGGCCCCAATTCTGCTCCGCATTGTCCTCGGGTTGCTGAGCTACTGCCCCAGGCTGAGAACTTGGGCCCAGGCCCTGGTGTCCTTCTGGGGATCCCCACCAGGCTGGGCCCAGGTCATCACATGAGGTCCAGTGGAGTCCTAGTAGCGTCCAACCTTAGCGTCCCCAATGGCACCCCACACGTCAAAGACGAACTCATCCGGGAAGGCAAAGTCACCAAGCCGTTCATCCAGGGCCTCCGCCAGCTCGTCTGGGTTCCTTTTGTCCTTCCCCAGCTCAACCATGGTGGCAGCTGTGTGGGGGAGGAGATGAGGTGGAGGCACAGATGGTTGGAGAAGCCCCCTCCCCAAGACCCTCCCAGGCCGGGACCCTCCCTACCCAGCGGCTTACCCAGCTCCGTGTCTCTGATTCCCATGTAGCTCTCCAGCAAGTCATCCACCTTTTCAATGGCCTTCTCCTCGAAGGCTGAGGGCTGGGGGGGGGGGGGGAGCAGGGACAGGGACGTCATCATAACAGGAACAGAACTGTCACGGTACTTATTTAGTGCCTTTAAAAGTGCCCTTTTCAGGGCTTCACATATCTTTTCATCCATGACATTTGCTATTACGACTCCCATTTCACAGTGGGGAAACCGAGGCCCACTGGTGTGAGTTCCCCGAGTTCAGGGGGGGCAGGAGTGGATGTGAATCCAGGCAGGCTGCCCAGAGTCCCCTCACCAGCCACGACATGAAGGGCTAGGGGCTGGGGCTGGGTAGATCACTCACCAGATCCTCCACTGTGGCAGGGCCCCGGGATCGGAGCCGGAGGGTCCCTCGACCGGTGCCCAGCTGTGGGCCGGAGCCGGGGCGGCCCCCCCCTGACCGCTGGCTGATCATGTCTGTGGGAGGCAGGGAAGAGGAGAGGGGGAGGAGGGGAGATGGAATTCAGCAGGCCCTGGCCAGAGACCAGCCTTCTGGCCTCAGCGAACCCCCTCCCCACCTTCTCCAAGCTTCTCCAGGACCCCGGGGTCGGGGGCCGGAGCCCAGGCCTGGAGAAAGCGAGAGGAGACCAGGGGGGCCACTTCTCCTCCCCGAGGAATAGAGAGGGGATGGGAACTGGCCTGAGTACTGTCCCCACGGCCTGGGGGTGGGGGCCATAGCTGCCGGCCACAGACCGGCCCCGTCTGCCCAGGGAAAGGCTTCAGAGTCCTCCACCCCCCCCCCAGGGGCCTGGGGCCCATTCCTGGGAGTTAGTGAAGCCAGATGGAGAAGTGGGGGTGCGGGCACAGGGCAGCCAAGCCTGGCTTCTCAGGGCTGGGGGCGCTTGGCTGGGCTCATGGTTCCTGGAAGCGGGGTGTGGGGGCAACTTCCTCCTACCCCCCCTGGCCCCTGCTCCCCGGCTGGGCGGGGAGCCAGCGCCCTCTCCTGGGGCGGGGCGGAGCTTCCCGCCCTCCCCTGCAGCCAGCCAGGCACGGCCGCCATCTGCTGGTGGCTCCGGGCACTGCAGGCGGAGGGGGCCGAGAGCAGGGTCAGGGCGGGCGGGGTGCAGGAGGCAGCCCCTCACCGAAGGCCTTGCGAGGCTCCGTGAGCTTCAGGGTGAAGGTGCGGCCTCGGGGGAGCTCCTTGAGTAGCCGGGCCACCTCGTAGTGCCGGCAGCCCAGCAGGCTCTGCCCATTAATGGCCTCGATCATGTCGCCCACACTGATGAGCTGCATGTGGTCGATGACGCTGCCCTCCTTGATGCGCTGGGAAGGAGAGGGGTCATCAGCCCTGGCGGTTCTACCTGGGGCCCATGGCCTGCCCTGGGCCCAGGACTTGGTGCCCGGACCACCCAGGCACCTTGATGAAGGCATAGCCAGCGCCGTTGTCTGTGATGGTGAGCCCCAGAGCGTCCTCCGACTTGAACACTTCCACCTCCTTGCGCTGCCCCTTGACGTGAGCAAAGATGAAGTCCTCCAGCCCGATCTGGCCCCCCAGGAGCTTGTCCATGTCCACCTTGTGGGTGTTGAGGGTGCAGAACATCACCTGCAGGGTGGGAGATGCTCGTCCCTGGCTTCCCTCCCCGGGCCCCTCTGCTAACACCTGGGGGGGAGGGCGGGGGTTGGCAAAGGGCTAGGGGTCTCCACCCCAGGGCCCGGGCGCCCTCTGAGCTCTAGGACTTCTGTCCTAACAACAACTCCCTCCTGCTGCCAGGGACTGGAGCCGGGCACAGGGTGCAACTCGGTGAGTGCCTGGGGAGTGAATCAAGGGGCAGACCCCCTCCTCCCTGCCTGTGCCCACTTACTGCCCAGCCCACCGCTGTCTCCTTGCCAGCCTCTCTTCTGCCCCCACAGCCCCGGGGTCAGGCCTCCAGCCCACACAGTCTCTGGGGGCACAGACCTGGAAAGGCCTGACAGGAGTGCGGCTTCCACCAGTGACCCCGGCTCCCCACCATCGAGGGGGACACCACCTCTGCACCCACAGCGGTGGCACCTGAGCCCCGGCTCACCGCTAGGGACCCTGGCGCCCTGCTCGGCCCTCCACAGGTACCTCGGCGGCTGGCAGCCGGAAGGCCTCGGCGATCTTGCCGTACAGCTCTTTGACGTTGGTGAAGCCCTCGATGCGGCCCGTGGGGCTGCCGTGGGCCAGCTGGGTGTGGAACACGAGGCGGGGCCGCAGGGCCGGGGGTGGGGGGGGCAAGCCCATTTGGGGCCCCCCTGCCCCACCTCCGCCCAGGGGCCCCGGCTCCCCCACGCCCAGCCCGCCACGGCCGGGCTCAGCCTCCTCATTTTCCACCAGGGGTGGTGCCTTTTTCCGCCGCCCCAGTCCCAGCGGCATGAGCAGGGAGAAGTGGGGGTACACCCAGGAGATCTGCAGACGGGAGGCAGGGCTCAGGGGCCGGTAGGACTCGGGTGCCCCCCCACGAGTACCACCCGATGTGCACTTGCCCCTCAGTATCGTGGGGACTGGTTCCAGGACCCCTCGATGACATTGAGCCCCTTGGATGCTCAAGTCCCGGATATAAAATGGAGTTTCTTTGCACAGGCCCATCCTTCCATATCTTATTTTTAACTATTTATTTTTATATTTTATGGTGCTGGGGATGGGACACAGGGCCCTGTGCCTGCCAGGTGCCTGCTCTACTGCTGAGCGACACCCCAGCCTCTCCCCAGCCTCTCCTGAGACTTTCAATCAACTGTAGATGACTTAAAATACCTTACAAGATACCAGTGCTATAAAAATCATTGTTACAGCTGGGTGTGGTGACACACACGCCTGTAATTCCAGCAGCTCAGGAGGCTGAAGCAGAAGGATTGAAAGTTCATGGCCAGCCTCAGCAATTTAGTGAGGCCCTAAGCAACTTAAGGAGAGGAAATAAAAAAAGGTGAGGCTGTGGCTCAGTGGTCAAGCACTCCTGGGTTCAATCTCTGGTTCCAAAAAAAAAGTTGTTACATTATATATACATATGTTTTTGGTACCAGGGATTTGAACTCAGGGGCACTCCACCACTGAGCCAATCCCCAGCCTTATTTTGTATTTTATTTAGACACAGGGTCTCACTGAGTTGCTTAGTGCCTCGCTAAATTGCTGAGGCTAGCCTTGAACTCGAGATCCTCCTGCCTCAGCCTCCAGAGCCACTGGGATGACAGGTGTGTGACACCGCACCTGGCAGTTTGTTGCATTATATTATTTAGGGAATAAGTTAGAGTCTGTGTCCAGTTGTTCAGTATAGACGCCAACTTTTTCCCCAGGTATTCCATCCACTATTGGTGGAATCGGTGGACGTAGAACCCATGGACATGGCGGAGCGACTCTTCAGAACACAGATGAGTCTTGGTCGGAATTCTCGACTTGGTGTTGAACTGTACAGAAGTAACCCCAGCTAGTATCTACCACGACTCTGTGCAACTGCCTGCGACCTCAGTCCTCACCCCACACTACAACGCAGAGACCACATCATGTGATAATCACGTCCACTTAACAGATGGGGAGAATGGAGGCTGGAAACGAGGCCTTCCTTCATCTTCCTATCAGTCACAGTCATCAATGAGGTGTGCAAAAAGTTGGGGTCTCCCCCATCAAAGCACACAGGCAGATGGCACTTACTGATCCTCCTGGGATGGGACAGGCACAGGACTGCCTCTGGCCAATGAGTTATAAGAGGAAGCAATATGTGACATTCTGAGCTGGAGCATTTAATTCATGGGGTCATCAGCCTCGGGCAGGGTGATCGGCCACATGTGATATGGTGGCAACTCCGTGAGGCCAGGCTCTGGGAGACTACAATAAATACAACCTCTTGCTGAGCTCCAGTGGATGCACAGCAAGAACAAAACCTAAACCTTGGTTGGTCCAACCACTAATATTTGGGGGATGTTTGTTATGGCAGCAAAACCTGTCCCGATGGACTTATGGTCATGTGATGCATGACATTTCAGTGGACAAAGAAACACATATACAATAGTGGTCCCTCAAGATAAGATCACCTAGGGGCATCATAGTCTGTGTAAGTGAAACCGCTGTTTGCACAATGACAGAATTGCCTAATGATGTGTGTCTCAGGAAGTATCCTCACTGTTAAGTGGATATGACTATCTTCTTCTTTATTCTTCCTGTTTGTTTATTTCTCTCTTTCTCCCTCCCTTTAAGGAAACATTTGGAGGGGGTACTTAGTACATTCCACTTATCATTTTAATAAGACCAGGGCAGGAACACCAGGGCACTTCTACAGGTTGTCTATTGGGCAAAAGTACTAAACCAAGATATCAGGCAGGACTGAGTTTCAGTCTGCCTTCTGTCTGCCAAACTACATACCTGGTGTGGCGGTGTCTGCCAGGAGAAAGGCGGGTCTTTTTCCCATTCACCTACGGGAGCTACTTAAGCTAGCTGGGGCTCTGACCATACTCCTCAGAAAACACAGTCTAGAGCCAGCCAGTGTGGGAACCCCTACTGTCAGTTCTAATATGCTAATTCACATTGACAGACTTGCCTAATGAAGAGGGTCTCAGGGAGTATCCTCACTGTTAAGTGGACATGACTGTATGCCGGGCATGGACATGTCTGTAACCCCAGTGACACGGGAGACTGAGGCACGAGGATCGGGTCGCAAATTTGAGTCCTAATCTCAGCAACTTAGTGACGCTAAGTGGCCCTAATAGTGCTAGGAAGACAATAAATCAAGACTAATTCTGAGCACAAGGTCGAGGAGGGCCTCTGAGCAAGTGAAGGTGAACGTGAGGGACAGGAGGAAGCCCCCTGAGAAGATCTGGGGCAAGAATGTTCAGGAACTGGTGCAAAGGCCCAGAGGTGGGGACATGCTTGGCCTGTTTGGGGAATGGGGAGGAGGCCTGTGTGGGTCAGCACAGGGGAGGGGAGGGCAGAGAGGTGACAGGGCACACAGCACACAGGGCCTCTGGACCTCAGGAGATGGGAGGGGTCTGAGCCACAGAGTAAATGGGAGGAGGTGAGAGGAGAAGAGGTAACCCGAGCAGGAGCAGCCGCCTGGTCATTTGGGGCAGGGCTCAGGTTTCACTTTTTTGTTTGTTTTGTGGTTCTGGGGACTGAACCCAGGGGCGCTCTACCACTGAGCTGCGTCCCAGCCCTTTCTATTTTAGTTCTAACATTTTTTAAATTATTTTTTTAATTTATATTTGACAGTGGGATGCATGACAATTCTTACTACGCACACAGAGCACCATTTTTCATTTTTCTGGTGGTATACAAGTATATTCACACCAATCCGTGTCTTCATACATGGACTCTGGATAGTGATGTCCAACACATTCCACCATCATTTCTAACCCCATATCTAGTTTCTAATTTTTTAAGATTTTTTTAATTGTAGATAAACACGATGCCTTTATTTTATTGACTTATTTTGATGTGGTGCTGAGGATCGAACCGAGTGCCTGTGCCTCACATGTACGAGGCAAGCACTCTACTGCTGAGCTACAGCCCCAGCACTTTTAATTTTGATTTTGAGACAGGATCTAGCTAAATTGCCCAGGCTGACCCGGAACTTGCAATCCTCCTGCCTCAGCCTCCCAGGTCACCGGGATTACAGGCCAGTGCCACGGCACCCAGCTAGATTTTACTTTTAAGTCCCATGTCCAAAGTCGCAGAGCCAAGAGGCACCTGCAGTCTGACTCCCAAACCCAAGTTCACGACCATGAATCTGTCCCCCGAGGGCTCCACCTCCCTGGGCCTCGGCTGCTGATCCTCAAGGGGAACGTCCTACCCACCTCATGGGTCGGTGCCCATCTGCTGGTGCCACTCCCTGTCCACCCTTGCTCAGGCACTCCCCGCGCCCCTGGCCGCACCCTCACTCACCCACACCACAGGCTGCCTCCTGGGGCCTCTGGTCTGCCCTCGCCCCGCAGAGCCTTGTCAAGACAGCAGCCAAATGACCTGTGAAACAGATGTCACCTCACACCCATCCTCTGCCACCTTCCCCTGTGGCCCACAGACCTGTCACCCCCTCCCTCCCTTCGACACAGTCCAGCCTTGGGCCCTCCACTGGCCGCTCCCCCTGCTGTGACTCACTCCCTCTGTCTTTCAGGCGGAATACGCATTTTGTCCACAGACCCTGTCACTGTCTGTCTTCTGGAAGGGCGGGACGCAGCTGTATTGTCCCCTCTACACTCAGTGCCCAGAGCGGAGTCTGGTTCCGAGCGGGCACTCAGGAAACACCTGTCGGAGGAACGAGTGACCCCAAGCTCCCTGGCTCCACAGTCCCCGGGCCTGGCTCTGTGACACTGAAGGGCTGCGGGCTGGAGACCCTGCCCCAAGAGGGTCTTGTCTCCCCCGCAAAGGCACAAGTCCCACGTGTGTGGCCCCCCGGCCCCTTGCTCGCAGTTTGCCTGGCACGTCTCCCTCAGCCTCCCCGTGGATCCGTTTGCACTCCCCTGGCGACCAGGGCGCACACACCTTCCCAGACACTTACTGGGCCTCGGGACTGGCCTTGGTGACCTGCCTGCGTAAGCCTTGGCCCCCTCCCCTTTAATGCACGGTCGGTTTAAACTGTGTGGCCTAGTTCTGTTCTTACTGATTTGGGGGAACTCTTTTTTTAATATTTATTGTTTAGTTGTAGTTGGACCCGACACCTTTATTTCACTTATTTTTATGTGGTGCTGAGGATCGAACCCAGGGCCTCGCACGTGCGAGGCGAGCGCTCTACCCCGGAGCCCCAGCCCCAGCCTGGGGGAACTCTTTATATACTCTGGATACCAGTCTTTTATTGCTCCCCTCATTTCTCTACCACAACAGCCATCACAGAGTCCAGCACACAGTAGGCACTCACTAAATATTTGACCAAAAAAAAAATCTCAATGAAAAAAACAGTACTGCGCCCTCATGTTATTTCCGCAAACTTAATGATGAGAAAGAAAGGAAGGAAAACGGGAAGGAATGGAGAAAAAAGTAAAAAACCCACCCTTCACCAATTGTCATCGTCACTACCCCCGATCCATCTGCTGGAAGGTAGGATGCTGAGAACATGTGTCTGGCACCTGGCTTCCCCTCTCACTAGCTGTGTGATTCGGGGCAAGTAGCTTAACCTCTCTGAGCTATAAGGAAACTACGCATGTGCTTGGAACAGTTCTTGGCACATAATAAAGGTCTATAAGTATTGATGATTATTAAACAATTTCCATCAATACCGTCCTTCAGTCAGTCACCATGACCCAAATTTCCAACTTCCAGGATCCCCACTTCCCAAGTGTCACACACCCTTCCCAACCTCCTTACTCTTTCTGACCACACCACAGCCCTGGGGTCGGCCAGCCCGGTGTCCTATGCAAGGGGAGCACTGGTGGAGAGGGAAACGGGGCCATTAGAGGCATCCTGGTCTGGATTCAAATCCCACCCCTGCCACTTACCAGCCACGCGGCCGTGGGTAAGTCACTTCACTTCATGGGGCCTCAGTTTCCTCACCTGAAAAACGGGCAGAATTCCTGTCTCTGGGAGTGCTTCTAGGAATCCGCGCGTGTGCCCGCACGTGACCCGCTGGCACTTTGTTCTGCCACTTAGGGAAGCTGGGATCGTTGGCGGAGCCTCGCGCGAGCTGGGCAAGCATTCCACCCTGGAGCTAGACCCCAGCCACTGCTGTCCTTCCTACTGTTCAAAGGCTTTCCCTCCTCTGCCCAGGAGCACCCCTGTCCTCTGTGTCTGCTGAGGCTTACTCGAAGCACCTCCTCCAGGCAGCCTTCCTGGCTTGCTCTAGCCTGCTGGACCAGCCTCTATGGTCCAGTCGGCTCAGGCCTGCGGACTTAATTACATGCTGCCCTGACACAACTGCTGTCCTCCAGCATCAGGCTGTTATTTAACTTTGTGTCTCTATTTTAAAATGTAAACCAGATGACATTGCTCCTCTGCCTCAGATCTTACAACAGGATCCCACCTTACAGGGGGAAAAGAGCACACACAACAAAACCCCCACCCGGACCCACAGACTCCTGCAGAATCACCCCTCTGACTCCATCTTCTGCCCAAGCACACTGTTCCTGGATCCGCGCAGCCCCGAGGCTGCGCCCCGCCTGTGCCTGATCTTTGCCTGATCTCTGCGGGGCTGACCCCTTCTTGTTCAGGTCTCAACTCCAAAAGCCACCTTCTTCACCTGCCACGGCACACGCCTGATCCCAGCAACTCGGGAGGCTGAGGTAGGAGAATCACAAGTTCAAGGCCAACCTTAGCAACTTAATGTAGACTCCATCTCAAAATCAAAAAACAAAAAGGGTGTGCAGGTGTGGCTCAGGGGTAGAGCACCCCTGGGTTCCATCCCACTGCCACCAAAAAAGCCACCTTCTTGGAGCACACCCCCAGCCCATAGCTACTCTCTATGATGCCACTCCTTCATATTTTATTCATAGCACTTAAGCCAGACCTGAAGTGATCTCCTCTATGTTCTTATTAACTTGTCTGTTGCCTGTTCTGCCTCCACTAGAAGGCCCCTCCCCGAAAGCAGGATTTTCGTGGTGCTCACCATGGTATCCTTTGGAGCCAACCTCAGTGCCTAACACACAGTAGGTGTTCAATAAATACTTGTAAGGGCTGGGGATCTAGCTCCGAGGTACAGCACTTGCCTAGTATGTGCAAGGTTCTGGCTTCCATCCCAGCACTGCCAGAAAAGCCCCCCAAACCTTAGGATGAATGAACGTGTGTCTTATAGCCTCACTTCACTGCCTGGGCCCCACCCTCACGTGCCTGCTGTGAGCCAGGTAGTTCCCACAACACCAATTACCCATGAAGAGGAGCTTTTGGGCATCAAACAGGTTGAGCGGAATTCCAGCACACCCCCACCCTCTCGTCTCTGGGAAGGCCCTGAAACTTAGCAACTAGACCACCCAGAAGCAAAGTGCGGGGAGCAGGAAGTAGGGAAGGGGTTCCCAGGAGCCCATGTGAGCTGGTGGGGGGCACACCACACCCTGGCTCCCCCCTCCAGCAATGTATTGCTTTGGAGAGGAGGAAGGCAGGAGGCCTCTGATTCATTCTTGAAAAACCGGCCCCTGAGTGGTTCCGGGGAAACCGCCCACTGCCCAGTCCTGGCGCAGGCTGCCCAGAGGCCAGGAGGCCTTGCATGCCCGGGACTCCAGCATCTTGGCTCCCTGCCCATTTCCTTGGACATTGGTCTCTCTCAGGACCCCCAGGTACTCAGGCCTTTCCTTTGCAGCCCAGGGGAGAAGGGACACGAGCCAGCTTCTTGTTTGAGTGCTGGTGTCTGGAGAGCTCTGGGAGCTCTGGGTGGGCAGAAAGCGTAGACTAGCAGGTGTAGCCCAGATGTGAGTGTGGGGTGGGGCTGAGCTCAGGAGCTGGTCACGAACACCTAAGCCCTGGAGTCACTGGGCATCTGGGCTAGTGGACGAGACTCTAGTTCTGGACCCTAAGGCACGGTTCGGAGACCCAGATCTGCCACTTACTAGCTGTGTGACCTTGGGCACATCACTCCACCTCTCTGGGCATGCTACCGCACCTCTGAAAGAAGTTGAAAGCCCCTCCCATGAGGTGTTTGGATTCAGTGATCCTCATGTAAATGGCTGACAAGGAAGTCTCAGTAAGGCTGGCTAGGGTGAGTTTCATCATCATCATCACCATCATCATCCAGACCTCGGTCCTCGCCGCGTCCCCCCAGCTTTGGAACGGTATCCCGGGAAGAGTCAGAAATACCGACCCCCGCCTGTCTACACCAGAACCAGACGATCCAGCCAAGGAAAGAATGGCAAGGGCACGGCGGGAGCCCCCAGTCCAGCGGCGGGAGGCGCTGGTCCCCTGCCACCAGCCGGAAGGGAGTTGTCCCGCTGCGAAGGGGTCTGGGGCATCCCCGCGCCCAGTTTCGACCTCCAGCTGCGTCCACGCAGCCGGCCCCTCCTCGCACGATCTGCTGGATCCTCGCGGGTCCGCGACCCCAGGGTCGGCGCTGCACCCCACCCCCGACGGGGCGGCGGCACCTCGCAGGCGGGGGACACTCACCTGAGCCGCGCCGTCGCCCTGCGCGTGCCTGGCTCGGCCCTCCGCAAACTCTGGCCCGGGCCTCTCGGGCGGCCGCGGCGAGGGGGCGGGGCCGGCGCCCAGAGGCAGCCAATCGGAGGCGCCTCCCTGCGTCCGCGGCCAATCCGCGCTGCCCCGCTTTGGGTGGACCCGACGGAAACATTCCAGGGGGATCCCTCCGCCTCTCCCGGCTCTTCCCGAACCCCCTGCGCGGCGGTTAGTGGACCATCCCGCCCCGCCTAAGCCGCGGCGGGCTGTACTACTGCAGGGCTGCGGAGGGGGGAGCTGCAACTGGGCTCCGGCCAATCGCCGGGGAGAAAGGAGACAAGCAGCCAATAAAAAGCTGGGACCCCTGCACCGCGTGCTGTCGGCGGAGTGTTAGTCCGGGGAGCCCCCGGTGTTAAGGCGCGGGGGACTGGCCGTGGGAGTCAGGTGACCCAGGCCGAGTTTCGGGGACAGGACACAAACTCCAGAAGAGCAGACCCTCGAGGGGGCGGGGGAGGTGACAGCCCCCAACCCAGTTTCCCGCCCTGCTTTCTCTGCCCCAGCCCTGCCGTCCTGCAAGCGAATGAAAAGATGCATTCATCCCCGGCGGGCGGCGGACGATGGACAGAGAAGAATAGGGAGGGTCCCGGGTGTCCCTGCTTCTTGGGGTGTACAATGGACAAAGGCAGTCATTCATTCATTCATTCGTTCAGTCAGTCGTCAGATATTTAATGTGCCCCCTCCTCCGTGCCAGGCCGTGGTCTACCTCCACAGACAGATCAATGAACAGCTGAACGTGCTCCCAGTGGAGGGAACAGCCTGAGCGGAAAGGTGCAGGCCAGAGAGAGGACCACACTAGGAAAGGCCAAGAAAGGCAGAATGGAACAGAAGACAAAGCAAGTTTTCTTTTGGTTAGTTGAGCACCTACTATGTGATAGATCGAAGGCGGGAACCAACTAGCCCAGTTTCTGCTCTCAGGAAGTTGACCCCTCCATCTAACCGAATTCCCTGAGGGCCAAGGCTGAGTTTCCCTTGCCAACCACATCCCCCACCCCCACCCCACACGCTTCACCCTCCAGGCTGGCCCAGAACAGGATCTCAACCACCCCGTGTGGATGGATGAGTCGGGTAGAGTTTATCAGCCCTCAGGTGGGCTCAGATCCAAGAAAGAAAGACACAAACTCACCTGGAGCCGGCTAGGACGCTCAGTTTCCAGGACAGATGAGGTTCCTCCGTTCTGGTTCCAAGGCGGCCACTGGAGCAGCAGTTTGCTGTGTGTTCAGGGAATCGTATTGAATGACAGGGTCTTTGCAGTCACCAGGGGGAATTGCTGGGCATCCCAGCCTCACCAGACCTGGAGAAGGGCAGAGAGAAACAGGGGCATGGGCCTTGGGCTTAGCTGTAAAGCCTCCCGGCTGGTCCCACCCAGCTAGCAAACAAGGATCTGCCATGGCCAGGGCGATGGGCACAGCCACTGTCCCTCCCTTCCTGTTCTGCTGACCTCTGCCACCCCTACTGGGTGAGAGTGGCCTTGGCTGGGCCTGTGCCCCATGCCCTGCTTGAGCCTGGCATCAGAATTGCCCCCCTGCACACCTGGAGAGGGCAGATGTGAGGCCTCAGGGACAAGGAACCCAGGCTGTAGAGTCCTGAGCCCCATCCGCCTGCCTCCCGTTGACTGATAAGGAAGTGCCCAGAGAAGAGGGTTATGGGATGGCCCGAGGGCAGAGAACAGGGCTGGGCATCTACCTCGGTTTTATAGCTCAGGAGGCTTCCTGAAAACTGAGACTGGGGAGGAGCTCAAACTTGAGTGTCACCTCCATCCCTTTGGAGGAAAAAAAAAAAAAAAATCCCATTCTGAAATGCGCCTGATACATGCAGAGACAAAGGTTGTTTTAGAAAAATCACCATTTGCAGCTTCCAGAGAAATCATTGATTCAACGAAAGACACATCAAGGATTAGCTCAGAGATTACATTTTTCAATCAGGACCGGGAAAAGGGAACGTATACGGGTGTTTCTCTGACAAAGTTTCGACTTCCAATGTTTTGGGTTTCTGATGGTGTGAAAGCAATGCACGTTCAGTAGGAGCCACACACAGAACGGAGGAGAAACCTGTCAGTCACTGTTTTAACCAAGCCTTCCAGGCTAATTTAGGTACCTGAGCTAGGTGATCAAAGTGCCAGCCTCACATGCCCTCTGCTGTCACGCACTGAGAACCAAACATTGCCTTTGAAGTACATGGTTCCCCCAGAAGAGTTGACCTTGAACCTCTTTTTAAAAAAATTTTTTAGATGTTGACGGACCTTTATTGTGTTCATTTATTTGTATGTGGTGCTGAGAATCGAACCCAGTGCCTCACACATGCTAGGCAAGCGCTCTACCACTGGCCACCACTCCAGCCCCAACCTTGAATCTTAATCATGAGGAAACAATCAGATGCATCCAGATCCAGAGCCATTCTGCAAAGCCACTGGCCTGGACTCTTCAGACAGATCAAAGCTGTAAGCTGCATCAGCAACGGATTCACTATGTGAATGAATGACTGGGCCAAAGCTGAGGCGACAGTCCTACATGGGAGGAAACAGAGAGAGGCGTGATTGCCAGGCTCCCTTTCACAGGATCTTTAATAAAGGTTCCAAAGAAGATAAAACAGATATGAAGGATGTTCTCGGGACAATTGGGGAAATTTGAATTGTAAGTGGCTGTTGGAGAATGGCATCGTACCTGTGTTATGTGTCCTGAGTGCTGTCATTGTCCTGTGTGAAATGCTCTCGTCCTCAGGAGGAGGATTCTTTGGGGTAAACTTGCCATGAGTGCATATGCCAGATGACTCAGAAAAAAGGTGTGTGTACAGAATGTCATAGCTAATACACTATAGTATGTATATATGGGGGGGCAAAGAGAAAGCAAATTTGGCAAAATATTAACCCTTGCTGGAACCAGGAGGGTGGTCTGTGGGTATTCATTTTCTTAATCTGTTTTAAAAAATATTTTTAGTCCTAGCTGGACCCAATACCTTTATTTTATTGGTTTATTTTTACATGGCACTGAGTCTTGAACCCAGTGCCTCACATGTGCAAGGCAAGTGCTCTACCACTGAGCCACACCCACAGCCCCATTTTCTTATATTTTTAAGTTTGTGACAGGTTTGAAAATTGCAAAATAACACGGGGGTGGGAAATACCTACATTTCTCTCCCATCCCAGAGGGGACCCTCTGGTGGGTTTGGTGTGTATCTTTCCAGTTGTGTGTTTCCTTGAAAATGTGCATTGTTTCAATGGTTGTTCTGTTATAATATTTGAATTATTTTTTCCTCACTCAGCACTGTATTGCTGTGCATTTTAGCATTGCGCCTTGATAATCCACCTATATTGCTAATTTCTGCAGTTCCATATTTTTTTTTCTTTTTTGCAGTGCTGGGGATGGGACCCAGGGTCTCATGCATGCTAAACCTGTGCTATATCTATAAGCTTCACCTCCAGCCCTCTACTTTCAAAATACCTCTTAAATCCAGCTACTCTGGAGGCTGTGGCAGGAGGATTGCAAATTAGAGGCCAGCCTTGGCAACTTGGTGAGACCTTGTGTCAAAACAAAACAAAACAAAAATTAAAAGAAAAGACTGGAGAGTAGCTCAGTGGTAAAGCATCCCTGGCTTCAGTCCTCAGTGTCAAAGACAAACAACAAAACAAAACAAAACACCTCTTGAATCCTGCCCTGCACTCCCCCCACAGCCCTCCTGGGTTCAATTCCATCACGTCCTGCCTGGATCCTGGGCTCCTCCGCAGCCTGTTCCACCCACAGCTGCCAGAGGGCGCCTGTGAGCACCTGAATCAGATCAGGACCCTCCTCTGCTGAGGGTCCCCCAGCAAGCCTCCTGCCCTCCAAGAACAGAAAGGCTCTGTGAGCAGAAGGGTTTCTCCTGGAGTCAAGCTTCGCCGCACAGATGCCCGGCATCGCTTTCCCGGGGAAATTTGGGTCCCAAACCGCCCAGGTCCCGTCTCCACCTCCCAGGGAAAAGCCACCCCAGCTGTGTCCCTTCTGACTCAAACTCTCACAACCGGCTTCTCTTGGTCCTCAGGCACGCAGGGCCTGCCTCAGCAGGACCCTGACGCCGGGCCTGTGTCATCTCTGGGCACACCCTGCCCTGCTCACTCTGTTTAAGCCTCAACAGGTCTGAGGTGGGGGCGGGGGAGGGATCCTCATTGGGTCCCCATCTGCCTTGGAGGCCCATCCTTGACCCCTGACCAACCCCTGTGACTCTCCCGTGGGCGCAGGGTCTATCAGGCTCATAGCAGTGCCTTGGTTGGCATAGTGGGCTGAATGCCGCGTCTTCCCCACCAGAAGGTATGTCCCCATCCCAGGACCTGTGGGTGCCACATTCTTTGGAATAAGGCTGTGGGCAGGTGCGATTTATTTATTTATTTGTTTTTACAGCGTTGGGGATGGAACCCAGAGCCTCACTCATGCTGAGCGTCTGTTCTGCCACTGAGCTGCAGCCCGGCCTGTGAAGATGCAGTCTAGTGAAGAATCTTGAAACCGTCCAGGATTAGGCTGGGCCTGCAATCCAATGAAAGAAGCCTTTGTAGGAAACAGAGAGGGAGGAGCACAGAGACACACTGAGGGGAGGGCATGTGAAGATGTTGGCAGCGAGATGTCTGCAGCAGCCACCAGCCATGGGATGCATGCCCCTGTAGAGTTCCCAGGAGGGTAAGTCTCCTGACACTTTGATTTTGCACTTCTGGACTCCAGAACAAGAGGCAATAGATTTCCGTTTTTTAAACCACTCGGTTTGTGGTTTTTTGTGACGGGAGCCACGGGAATCTGGGATCTCCGGTCCGTGTTTCCCGGGAGGTTGTGAGCTTTCTGAGGCTGCTCCAAGATTGCCATTTGTTACCTAAAGGGTCTCCCAGGTCTGGCCTGAGCTGTTCCTCAAGAACTGTGCCCAGTGACTCATCCATGAACCAGGAAGTAGGAGCAGGGTCCCCAGGAAAGAGGGGCTCTCCTTGAGCCAGAAAAAAAAACAAACTTGGAATGTGGGTCACGGGGGACTTCCGCAGCCCCCGGGGTTGGTCGAGCTTCTTCTGCACATTCCTTGACATGAGTGATCAGAGGACAAATGTGAGTGCTCTTGTCAGAGTCACTTTGTCACTTAATTACTTAGTCAAGGAACGCTATGAGAGTCAGTTATGGACCAGAGTCACTCTGGGCACTGGCGATGCAAAGCTCATTAGGACATGGTTGGTGACCTCAGGGACACTCTGGAAGGGGCCCTTCTGAGTGGTGCCCTGAGGTTGTCGCTCCTTCCCTCCTGACAGGGAGATGTGCATTTGAATAATCGGAGTTTGAGAACTCTAGGCCTCTCGGGGATGGAATTAGCCAACCATGAAAGCATTTTTAAGATCTGGGGGAGAAAAAATGAGTACAGGAACTTGAAAGCCTAGATCTAAATGGAAAAGAATCTAGATGTTTATTGTCCGCATTGTGCTGTTTTGAGATGGAATTTTGGTGCAGTGAGATCTCAAGACACCGATGACCTATCTCAGGGATTTGAAGTCATCGTGTAAAAGGATTCACACCCACACTCCTCCTTCAGCCCCTGCTACATGCAAAGGAAAACAAAAGAAACTCAAAATGCTGGCAGACTCTGAATACACTCAGAGTGAAAACCACAGTTTGCTTGGCAGCCCAACAGGCTCTGCATCATCTGCCTGATCACCTCCCTGCCCTCTCCTCCTCCAACTCTCACACCATTCCCTGTGCTCCAACCTCACTGGTCCCTTGACTGGCTCCTTCAACAACTCAAGCATGTCCCAGCCTCAGGGCCTTTGCACAGGCTATTCCCTGTTCTTGGATGCCTTTCCCTCAGTATCCACACAGCTGCTCCTGACTTCCTTTGTCTACTCAAATGTCACTTTTTTGGCAGGCCATTTGCTGTGCTATTTTAAAATGTACCCAACACTTTCCACCCACTAGTTTTCTATTTCTCCATTATCTAGCACATTTTACATTTTATTTATTTATGCTTATTTTCTTTTTACCCTTACTTACCATCAGCTCCACAGGGATAGGGATTTTATTTTGTGTGTGCTGGGGTGGAACCCAGGGCCTGGCACACGCTAAGCTAGCACTCTACCACTGAGCTGCACCTCAGCCCAAGGACAGGAATTTTTAACTTCTGTGTTCCCAGAATCAAGACCTGGCCAACACACAAGAGGTGCTCAATAAATGCTTATTAAATGGATGAGTGCTAACTAAGTGACTGGCACTGTCATTAGCAATGAGAACAACAAATATTTAAGATAGGTTTTCTGCAAGGTACTTTAGATATATTTGCTATTTTTTTCCCACAGGGGTGGGGGGAATCCATCCCAGGGTCTTGTGCAGGCTAAGTGCCTGCTGTGCCGCTAGGCTACCCCTCGCCTGGGAGCTGCGTTGTCACTGTGCTTCCCTCATGCATCCCCTCACTAGTTGTTACAGCATCCCTAAAAGACCTGCACCTGCGTTTCTCCCATTTTTGAAAGGAGGCCACTGAGAATCAGATGTCACTTGCCCAAGGATACACAGCAGCAGAGTGATAAAGCCCGGATCTAAACCCAGGCCGCTGAGCTCTGGAGCCCAGTGCTCTTCTATTGAATGAGTGGGTTGTCAGGAGAGGCCTCAGGAGGGAGCCTGCTAAGTTTAGGGGCTTCCTCAGGCTGGCTGATTTGGCTCCTGGAACTCAGCAGAGCACTGACCCAAATGACTCCAGACTCACCTTCTTTGGGGTTACAAGCTGTGGGCCAAGAACCCTTCACATCCCCGAGGAATGATGACAAGAGCTGGGACACAGCGCTCGCTCTAGCCGGTGCCTCCCTAGTGTGCACATGCCTGTCTCTAGACAGGACATTCTACAGACCCAGGAGAGAGGTACTATCTCGTGCCCATTTTATACCTGAAGAAATGAAGGCCAGAGAGGGTAGGTCACTTGCACAAGGTCACCTAGCTAGAAAGTCATCAAGCTGAGGCTCAAACCTGGAAGCAGGAATAATGGCTGCAGAACAATCAGGGGCCACCAAAATGATGGACTGAAACTTCACACGATATGGGTAGAGTTGACAAGATGGCTGCGTTACCCTGTCGTATCACATGGGGGGCGGGAGGGGGTGTAGGGTACATAGCATTTGAGTTAAAACAAAAAAACTGCATTCCCTGCGGCACCTCAGCAAAGTACTTGAGAAAGTGGGAACCTTGGGGGTGGAGGTGAACGCTGCGGCTGAGGGAGGATCTTACGCCCTGAACCTTTTGCAGTTTTTATTCCTGTGCAGCCACAAAAATCAAACTCAAAAATGAGCAGTTATGCTCGTGCTTATGTAAGCACACCCTTGGATCCACACCAAAAAAGTGTCGCACCACTGCCTGCCTGTCCTGGTGAAGTGGGAAAGGGAGGGTCGGAGCTCAGCTCCACCACATGGACATTTCGAGGTTATACCATTTGTTTTTGAGGTGCCGGGGTGGAACCTGGGGCCCTGCAGGTGCGTGCAAGCGCTCTGCTGCTGAGCCACACACCCCGCCCCTTACTACAAGGAGTTTCCCATCTCCTACCCTCCTCTCCTGGTCACCAGGCAGCTCAGCCACACTGTTTGTGGAAGTTCCTAGAACTTCAGGAACATTGTGGTCACCTGCAGCACTTCAATATGAAATCCACAGGGACCTGTTTCAGAAAGACAACTCTGGCAGGGGTATGGGGGACACCCCCCCCCCCAACTGAGGCCTGGGTCAGTTCTGTAGCAAATGTGGCCCGGGGGCCTGGGCTGGTGAACAGCTTTCAATACTTCCTTTTGGCTCCAGTCTCAGGCTCACTTTCTGCCTGGGGGAGCCTCTCCTGGCTCCAGGAAACCGTTCGTGGGTATTATACCTGGTAAAAAACCCTCTAGACCTGCACCATCCAACAGATGCCACTAGCCACAAACACATGGTGGCTGAACCCTTCATTTGTGATTGGAGCACTGCAACTATCTTAACCTTCACGCTGTTCCCACTGTTGGAGAGTTGCCTTGGGCAGTGCTGTCTGAGACTGTGGCCAGCGATCATTTCAATGGGAAGGGGAAGCTGTTCTTAGCTCCAAGCAGTGTGATTTTTTTTTTTTTTTTTAAACTAAATAGCATCTCCTGCCTTGCTCATGAGGCAGCAGGGATTAGCATACAAGAGGCCCTGGTTTTATCCTCCACTATTGCCAAAAACAAAGTACCACTTTGTAGCTAAATAGAATTGCATTTTTGTAAGCCTGTATAATTACTTACCTTATAATAAAACCAGTTCCTTAAAAAGTTACAAAGTAAAAGCCTCAGTAGCCAACAAATAGGAGGCAGGAAATGGATCTTCCCAGGGCGGGGTCAGCTCCTGGGAGGCCAGAATTCTAGTTCTGGTTTGGCAGAACCTGTCAGACAGCCTGCCCTGGCAGAAAGCCTGACAGGGCATTAGAAATACAGATCACACCTCTCCTTGGCCCCGGTGACCAGGTCACCAGGCAAAGCCAGAGTCCTAACTGGAAGACAGGCAAGAACATCTAGGAGCCAGCCCCTACCCCAGCTTTGGCCCTAACCTTCACCAAATGAGCAGCATCCACCGTACTTGAGTCTTGCTGTTTGGATGGGTTAGCGTTCCCTAACCCAGCAAGGCAGACTTATCTTTGCCCTGCAGAGGATGCCCTCCTGCCTCCTGCCCACCCCGCCCTCTCCCTGACTGCCTTTGGAGGGATGCCCAGGCCCCCACCCCATCCCCAGAACCAGCAGAGCCCTCAAACAGAGTCGCAGGACCGCTCCCCTGAGGTTTAGCATCAGTCTTTAATGCTGTCACGCTGCATAATGACAAGTCACACACTTTGGTCTCGTGTAGGCAGTGGCAACTTACAATAAGTCTAAAGGTCTGAGCACCAGACTGGTCTCCAGAGAACAGACATTTTTTTTGTTCCAACTTTCCCACTCCCAAGGTTTCTTCCGATTCTTGGCTCTGTACAGAGAGCAGCAGCTGCCATGGACTGTTTTCATTTGAGTGCACACCAACTTTACATGGAATTATAAAAACATATTTACAGACGTTCCACAGTGCTCCTGTAATCAGAAGCAAAGACCCTTTTATCAAAAGGGATTATATCTAGGGCTGTGCAAAATTCAAAGGGATCAGATCCCTTTGAGAAGAGTCCAGAGTCCATTAAACAAAAAAATTACCTGGGCCACTGGTTAAGCCTCAGGTGTGCCAAAGGATTGCTTTATGGACAAAGAAAAGAGTGTGACCCATAAATCAGCACTTTCAGTGTCACCAGAGCCAGAGGTCAGGAGGACCCCCTGCTCCAGCCAGGCCACCAGGACCTGGGGGGAGAGGTGGGTGCGAGACTCACTCCCTGAAGGCTGGCTCCCTTGGTCCTGCTGGAACGAGGTATTGCTGTGGTGCCAGCCAGGCAGTTCTGCAGAACTGATTTAGGTTCTCAATTTGAGATGGTCAAAGAGAAGAGAGAATTCTTCAGGGGACAAGCAAGGTGTGGGAGGCAAATACAGAATAAAACACGAACCGATCATACAACACAAACTGAGGAGTGCACAGGGTCTGGTGACCAAGATGGCAGGTTGACACCATCTAACAGCAGGAAGCAAAGGGTCTACAGAGGGATCAAGTCCAGCTGTGGGCCTGTCTCTCGCCCCTGGGCAGGGACTGGAGGAGCAGAAGGTGGGCCCATCCCAGGAGGGCTGCAGGAACCAGTAGGGCAGACTGTAATGCCCTTCTCTGCTGTGCCCACCACCTGCCGCTCTATCGCTCGAAAAACCACTTAAGTCTAGTGCACGACTTTGAAAGATTGTAATATATTCTCTGGAAAACATTCAGCAGTACGAAAGCCCTCCCTGGGCCCTCCCGCCTCTCTCTGTCCACAACTGGTGAACGGTCCGGAAATCCTTGAGCTGTGGAAAGGTCCCTGGTTAGTCCTTGGGGAACGCAGGTGACTATATTGGAAGAACCTGCTCAAGTACGGTTCTTGACGTCTGGGGAATCCTTTCTGGGAAGATCACTTCAAACTCGATAATGAGGTCCCCGCGTTTCTCGGGCGTTTTGGGGAGGGGGAGGCCTTCTCCAGGAACTTTTCGCCGCATGCCAGGCCTGATGACATCTTTGAATACGACGGGTATGGTCCTGCCGTCCAGAGTGGGGACGTTTACTGTACAGCCACACAAAGCCTTGGAAAACAAATGGACAGCATTAGATAAACACAGCTTAGGAAGCTCAACTCTTGCCTACAGGTTTTTTGGTGCAGGGTCAGATCCATCAGGCCTCTGAAGCTAAGACCCTGCCCCAAATCTGCCCATATCACCAGCAGGGAAGCTCAAGCTCTGGTCAGTCTTGCTCTGTGCCTCCAAGTCTGGCATAAACCACATGCTCAGAAATACTTATAGAACAAAAACTGAATGGCTTCAAAAAGCAGCTGCCTCCCTGCACAGGGCCCCACCTAGTCCCTTACCTCTCGAAGGGTAATCCTGGCAGGATAAATGACGTCAGAACCATCTCTCTTAAAGATATTGTGTGGCTTGTCCTTTAAAACAAAGACAATGTCAGCTGGAATGTTGTTGGAGGTCTGGTCTCCTTCCTTGGGGAAGGTGATTTTGGTCCCTTCTTTCCACCCCCTCTTCACTTCAATGGTCAAAATTTTGTCTTCGTTTCGAATGCTCTTTCCATCGGGGTTCAGCCGCTTGTGTGAGATTTTCATCTTCTTGGTACAGCCGCTGTAAATTTCTTCAAGGGAGACCCTCAGGTCGTGGGTGACAGGGGGATCTTGCTTCTTCCGGGTGGGCTCTTGGGGAGGGCGGGAGCGACCAAAGTTCATGTTGGTGAAGCCACCCATGCCCATGGGAAAACTGGAGAATGGGTCATCGATGTCCATGCCTTCCTCTCCGTTCCGCTGCCCAAAAAAGGTATCAAAGGGATTTCTGCCACCAAAGAATTCAGCAAACATGGCATGAGGGTCTCCATGGAATGTGTAGCTGAAAGAGGTACCGTTAGCACCTCCGCTGCTACCGCCACTGGGGCCACCGCCCTTTAGGCCTGAAAAGCAAAATCAGAATCTGTCAGTTGGTTGACCAGGTGCTTCTCTCTAGCTTTCCTTAAGAGAGAAAACAAACAAACAAACAAAAAACAAAAACAAAAACTTGGGAACCCTGGACCAAGAATTCTTTAAAGACTATCAAGGAAGAATCCTAAGCTTTACCACTTTCAGCAGCAGCAGCAGCAGCAGCAATAAAAAGACCACCCACTCTACTTCACTGTGACATGTCAGTGGCAAAGGGCTTAAGCTCTGAGTTGGCCACCTCCAGGTGCCACTCAGGTCCTTCCACTTATTGACTGACCCATCCTCCCAGTTGTTACAAGGTTTTACAAAAAACTCACTAAAAGAAGGGTAAGAAAAAGGCACGATTCAGAGGAGCATTCAGAGGGGCCTACTCCAAACGCCCGAGGGCTGGAGATGTGCTGAGAGTAGGAATCAATGAAGGTAGGCACACCGACAGTTTTCAAGTTCTCTCTGCTATCAATCGCCATCACCCCGAAACACAAAGTCAGTTTATTTCTTAGGCTCAAGCCCAGAGGTCAGTCTGAGTCATCGGCGGCCAGCGGACGACAGGGTCGCGGACCGGCCCCAGGCGCGCTGCCGGCTCCCGCACCTGGACAGCGGCCTCGCGCCCCGCCCCGTACGTGCGTGGCGCGGAGCTGGGTCAGCGTCTCGCAGGGATTACCTCACCCGGCCGCAGGGCCCCGCCGCGCCGCCCGCACCCTCCCCGGCTCCCGCGCCCCGGGCCGCTCGGGGACGTGGGCGGCACCCCGAGAGGGGCGGCCCCAGACCTACTAGAAGCTTCTGAGCGAGCGGCGCGTCCAGGACTCCTCCTCCCACCCGGAGGCCGCCAATCCGAGGGCGGAGGCCGCGCGGCCAGAGGGCGGGGGCCACTCGCCCCGGGCCCGCTTAGTCCCCCGGGGGCCGGAGAGCATTCGGCGTGCCTCGGTTTCCCCGCCTGTCAAACGGCGGGGGCGCACCCGCACCGCGCGCGCACACGCACCTTCCTCCCCGTAGCGGTCGAAGATCTCGCGCTTGCGCGGGTCGCTGAGCACGTCGTAGGCCTCGGCGATCTCCTTGAACTTCTCCTCGGCGCCGGGCTCCTTGTTCTTGTCCGGGTGGTAGCGCAGTGCCTGGCGGCGGTAGGCCCGCTTGATCTCGTCATCCGACGCGCCGCGGGCCAGGCCCAGCGTCTGATAGTAGTCCTTGCCCATGGCCCCCACCTGCGGCCCGCCGCCCAGCTGTCGCCGTCCCCCGGCTCCGCCGCCGCCCCGTCCTGGACTCTATATACCCGTCCGGCGGAAGCTTCCAGAGCCCGCCAGCCCCCTCCAGAACCTTCCGCCCCGCCCCTCGCGCGGCGACGGCCAATCGCCGGTGCTCAGCCCGTGACGCGCGACATCCGGGGCGGGGCCAAGCCGCCAACGGCCGACCGCGCGGCGATACGCCCCTTCCCACTGTGCTTTGGGCAACGCCTCCCAGTGGCGCGCGCACAGGCCGACGGAGTCCCGCCCACCCTCCAGAGAGAGCCAATCGCGATCTTCTTTCCGTATCTCCGATAACAGGGCCCGTCTTGCGCCCAGTCCCTACCCATAGGTTACGAGGCGTTCCTGAACCTCGGCCGAACGCGCCCCTCCGGGAAGGGGCGGGGCCTGAGGCGACCCCACTCCTCGAGGCTGCCCCGCCTCTTCGGAAGGTGACAGTCTGACTGCTGCGCTCTCTCACTGCTGGCAGTGGCTCTGGGCACACTACCCGACCTCTCCGCCCAGGTTCTCCTGCTGTAACACGGGCTAAAAGTACGCTCTCGCCCTCCTCTCGTGGCTGTAGGGATGCAACCGAGAGCCCCAAGACTGTGCCTTGTCCAGTCAAGCGAGTTGAAGACCCGGGACCAAAGCTCACCTCCCTGAGGAGACCTTCACAGTCCTGCCCTTCAGGCCTTTCACTTTACAGTCTTCTAAAGAGCTAAATCTGAAATTAGCTTGTTCTTGGCTTTCATGCTGAATGTCACCTTCCTCCAGTCTGGGATTGCCACGAGGCAGGCACTGGCCCCCGTGTTGGGTCTCCAGTACCTGCAGCAGGGTCTGGCACAGTTGCAGTGCACACTTCATAAATACACCTAGTGGTTTTTTTTTTTTTTAATATTTATTTTTTAGTTCTCGGCAGACACAACATCTTTGTTGGTATGTGGTGCTGAGGATCGAACCCGGGTCGCACGCATGCAAGGCGGGCGCGATACCGCTTGAGCCACATCCCCAGCCACACCTAGTGGTTTTTACACACGTGCTTCTTTTTCTCTTCCCACTACCTTTATGATCTGGGGATCATCTGTAGGTTACGTGGTGATCTTGTTTGGTTCTGAAAGTCTGGGGTGCCCCTGGTCAAGGACACCACACTGATGATGAGGGAAAAGAGGCTTAGAAGGGGGCACCACTTGAGAAGGACCTACAGGAGTGGTGTAAGCAGTGGTGGTTCCCAAAGGGGAGATGCTCCTGAACGAAAGGGCTGACAATCCCCTGCTTCCAGCATTCCCTAGCTGCGTGATCTTGGGCTGGTTACTTAGCTGCCACCCTGGGCTCAGCTTCCTCCTCTGTACAGCGGGGATGGAAACTGTACCCACCTCAAGAAGCCTTTGAAGTTTACATGAGTCAATATTTGTAAAGTGCTCAAAACAGGCCTCACACAAAGGAAGCCTTGTCTAAGGGGTGACTGTCTTGTTAGTGGTGGGCTGCTGAGCCACACCCTTCCTGGCAGCTCCATAGTAGAAAGATTCTGGTGACCACTGCCCTTAGCAGGATGGGACGACTGAGAAAGAGGATCAGGGCCTTTTCCTGCTGTCCAGCTGGGGCATTCTGGCTCTCCCTACCCACTGAGGAAACAGAATCAGTCAGGACTCTGAACTAGGATGGATGCACACAGGCCCACCGGGACCATGGGGCCAGCTGGGGCTGGGTGCCCAGTAGCCCAGCATAGTAGAAGGGGTCCTGGACCAATCTCAAGGGACAGAGGATGATATTTAAAGTTACATTAATAAAAAGCAAGAGAGTCATCATCATGGGGGAAAACCCAGAGCCTGTGGACTTCCTCATCTGATTACTCCAGTATTTCATAGCACAGCTTTAATTTAGAATTACAGAAAGGGCTCTAGATGGGCCTATCTGGTTGTAGTAAAATTTCTTGTAACACTGGAGGGCAACATCTTACTAAAAGGGATATCCTCATATTTGGGGGCAACCTTAGGGCTGGTACTCCCTTCTCCTTGAGTAAGCCCGGATCATATTTGGGAGATTTCAACTGTTAATTCCCAAGCCTGTGGAAATGTATTTGGTGGGTGAGTGTGTATTTATTAGCATGTGCAAGGCCCTGGGTTTGATCCCCAGCACCAAACAACCACCACCACCACTGCCACCACCACTACCAAAACACCAAGCCAACTCAATGACTCTGTTTATGTTTTTTTTTTTTTTTTTTTAATACCAGGGATTGAGCCCAGGGGAACTTAACCACTGAGCCATACCAAAGCCCTTTTTATTTAATTCTTAAAACTTGAGATAGGGTCCAAGTTGCTGAAAGCCTTGCTAAGTTGCTGAGGCTGGCTTTGAACTTGCAATCCTCCTGCCTCAGGCACCCAAGCCACTGGGATTACAGGCATGTGCCACCGCACTGGCCCTTATGGTACTTTGACCTGGTAAGAACTGGGCACTTCAGACTGGAAAAATGGCCTTTTCAGAAACCTCAACAAATATGGACTGTCAACTCTGAGAAGTTACGATAGTGCATCAGCTTGGTTAGGCTCTGGAATCTATTCAATTAAACATGAATCTAGTGTTGCTGTGAAGGTAGTTTTGTAGATGTGGTTAGGTTAACACCTATGATCAGTTGACTGTAAGTACAGGAGATGACCCTTGATGATGTGATTGAGCTGTACTCAGTCAGTCAAGAGGCCTTAAAAGCAAACATCAGGGATCCCCACAGAAGGCAACAGCTTCTTTTCAAGAGTTCCCAGCCTGCTGGCTTGCAGATTTCAAACTTGTTTAGTCAGTCTCTACAATCATGCAAGCTAATTCACTGAAATCAATCTCCTCTCTTTTTTTTGCAGTGCTAGGGATGGAACCAGGGCCTTATTCATGCTAGGGAAGCACTGAGCTACATCCCTAGCTCCTGAAATAAATCTCCTCTCTGTCCTCCCATGACATTTACTCTGTTTCTTTGGTAAAATCCTGATGATATTGGAACTAAGCAGGTGAGTGTGGTGTGACTTGCTTCAGTTCAAACCCTATACCCACTATTTACTTATTCACTGTGTGATATTGCGCAATTGCTTGATCCCTGGTAGGTCTATACTCTAAGAGTAGACTTTAGTTGGACATGGTGTCACATACCTGTAATCCCAGAAATTTGTGAGGCTGAGGCAGGAGAATCGCTAGTTCAAAGCCAGCCTTATGGTGAGGTGCTAAGCAACTCAGTGAGACCCTGTCTCTCAATAAAATACAAAAATAGAGCTGGGGATGTGGTTCAGTGGTCAAGTGACCCTGAGTTCAATCCCTGGTACGCCCGTCCCCCCCCAAAAAAAGAATAGCTAACACTGGGCTGTGGTTGTGGCTTAGTGTTAGAGCGCTTGCCTGGCACAATTGAGGCACCGGGTTGGATCCATAGCACCACATAAAAATAAATAATATAGGTATTATATCTATCTACAATTTAAAAATATTTAAAAAAATAGCTAACATTGACATGGCAAAGCTTATTCTAAGTGCTCAACATATATTAACTCTTTTTAATTTTCTTTTTCTGTGGTGCTGGGAATGGCACCCAGGCCTTGTGTATCCTAGGCAAGTGCTCTACCACCAAGCTACACCCCCAGCTCCTATTCTTTCTTTCTCTCTCTCTCTCTCTCTTTTTTTTTGGTACCTGGGATTCAACTCAGGGCCGCTCGACCATTGAGCCACAACCCTAGCCGTATTTTGTATTTTATTTGGAGACAGGGTCTCACTGAGTTACTTAGCACCTCAATTTTGCTGAGGCTGGCTTTGAACCCACGATCTTCCTATCTCAGCTTCCTGTGCTGCTGGGATCACAGGCCTGCGCCACTGTGCCTGGCTACCCCCAGCTCCTATTAACTCATTTAATCATCACAACAACCCAAAGGGGTTGGACTGTCATTACACATATTTTACAGTCAGGGAAACTGAGGCTCTAAGAAGTCATGTGACTTGCTCAAGGTCACCCAATGAGTAAAATGCTGAAGTGTTTAGCACACTTAGCATTTATGGTAAACACTCAGCCTGTTCATAATGTGACATAAATGATTATGAAGCCTTAATTTAAAAAATACCCGTCTTCAACTCTACCAGTCCATCAAAAAAATCTTCAAAAGCATGATGGCCACCTGAGCCAGCAATTCCACTCCTAGTGGGATACCCTTATGCAATGAAAAGAACTGCCCAGGAAACAAATAGGGCTACATGAGAAATTCCCGACAAACTTAAATGTCCTTCCATGGGTGAATGGATAAACAAACTGTGATCCATCTATACAATGGAATATTATTTAGACATAAAAAGAAGTGAACTATGGACACAGAAAACAATACAGATACACTTCAAATGCATTATGTTAGTGAAAGAAGCCAGACTCAAAAGGCTGTGTGATTCCATTTTCTGTGACCTTCTGGAAAAGACAAAAGTATTGGAACAGAAAGCAGATTAGTTGTTGCCGGGGGTTGGCAAATGGAGCAGGAGAATTTTTTATGATGGAAATGTTCTATATCTTGATTGTGGGGGACGTTACATAACTGTATATGTTCAGAACTGTACACTAAAAGGGAGGATTTTACTGTGTGTAAATTATAGCTCAACAAAATACAACAAAAAAGGACAGAAAAGAAAAATTAAAAACCCCAAACATGCCAGGTAAGATAGGATAAGCTTGGGAACCTCATCTGGGGTTCCTGACACAGCGGAAAGTTGCTAACCAGTCCTGGCCTGCCCTGGCTGGTCTCGCCTTCCTTCACAGGCTCAGAACCAGCAGGGGCACACACCCCAAAACAAGCCAAGTCAGGTTCTGGGAAAATCCACATCCTACCTTACCTGCATGCGGGAAATACAGAAAGAGCTTGTGAAACAGACATCACCAAACACATTAGATCCTGGCCATCCGAATGACCCTGGGTTCCCCAAACCTGAGGCTCTGATCAGCCTTCCATGCTAGAGCTTAAGACCTCTCTGCATTTCCCTCTTGAGAATCTTTAAGTAGGAATCTTGCTACAACTGGCTAAGCCAGCACTAAACAGATCCTTCACCGGTTACCATCAGGAATGCATCAGCCACTGTGCTAGGGATGTGAAGACACAATTAGAGTCTAACTGTCCCTATGGTCAGGGCCACAGGACAGTGTCATCAGGGGTTTGAACAAAGTGGCCAGTCCTCTTTTCTGAGGGTAGATTGGATTTCTGCTGACAGATTGGTTACTGGAATCCAGATGAGGCAAACAAGGGGTTCCTCAAGCTTGCAACACTCATCAAAAACAGGGGAAGCGTGGCATGGTGGGGGTGCTGAAGCCTCAGCTACTAAGCGGCTGAGCAGGAGGATCACTGAGCACAGGAGTTCCAGGGGCAGCCTGAGCAACATCTCAAAACCCAAAACAGAGGGGGCACTGGGGCTGCAGCTCAGAGGGAAGACTATGTCTTTAGACTGTAGAAGGCCCTGGGTTTGTTGCCCAGTACCACATACAGCCCCCACCCCAACCAAAACCAAATAACAACAACAACAAAAGAATTCTATTTCCCAAGGCTGCTTCTGCCCTTCTATGATATGAGCTTCTTGGGGGTGATGAGGGGGTGGAAATTATTTGTATGCCTAGCTGGTGCCCAGCATGTAGGTGGCACAACAAAGATTTGTTGCCTGCTGAGTAAGTGTGGGGTTCATAAAAGCAGTCACCAAAGGGAATTTCCAGAACATTCTGAGTTCATGGGAATAGGTGTGAAATTTCCACAAAATGACATCTGTTTGAACACCATAATGCTTTGCCTAACTGGAACCCAGATATACAGACTAACCTACTCAGATCACATCAGAGAAGCAGGGAATTGGCAGAAAAGGGAAGTGGCAAAATGTGGCTAGATTTTAGGGGTTTTGATCCTGCCTCCTTGGCCTTCCACAGTTAAAGCCTTGATAACTCAACTTGGTAGGTTTTATCTGGTAACCTTTGAGTAAATCACCCCCTCCCTGTCCCCAGAAGGGCTGAGAGAGGCTTTCAGGTTGGGATACAAAGGATCTTACCACTGCCAACAGGGGAAAAAAAAAAAAAAGATCTTTGCTTTTGAAAGCACAATTATAAAACAACTTTGTGTTTTTGAAGCCAGATTTAAAATTAGGTAGTCAGTGTAGTTAGGTAAATTGGGTCTAATATCGAGTGAAATCTAAAATGGAGGCCATGCTGAGAATGATTCCGGGAAACACAGGACAACTCATGGAGTGTTAATGAAGTCCCGAAAAACCCCTAGGCCCAAAGTCCATCCCAAAGGAATGTTAATGGAGCCCAGGAATCAGCCCCCAACAGATTTGGAGATAGCCCATCCCAAAGAAGTGTTAATGAAGTCCTTCCTGCCCAGATTACTTCTTTGGTCCACCTGTGTCCCACCCCTCGGGCCTTCCAACCTACATTCCATCACTGAAAGAACTATAAAAAGGAGAGACAACCACACTTACACGGGTTCCACCTCTTGGGTCCCCTTCTTCCTCCGGGAGAAGTCTTTTCTGCTGTCCTTTAATAAACTATTAATTTCTACTCTGACCTTGCCTTGGTGTGCTTCTCTGCTATTATTCTTCAACATTGGGGAAGCAAGGATTCGCCACCGGTCAACAGCGGTAACATTTTCACCTGTTTCTGACCAGCTAACCCCAGTGAAAAAATGATGAGTTTTTGAACACCACAGCGCTGGTTTCCTTTGCTCTGGAGAAGAGAATCCCCAAAGGCTATAGTTTCACAAGTTTCCAGAATGGAATGTGGATGACTAAATTCCAAGCACTGACTCACCCTGGTCCCAACCCCTTCCCCTGTGAATCAGAGATCTACCTGTAAGGACTCCTTGTTGTTCCCCTGATGCCAGGCCTCCGAGTTCTGAAGGGTTGGTTCAACAGCAGATGAAGGCTCAAGGATAGGATCTGGAGACAGGAGTAAGGAGGAGAAAAGGTGAAGCGAGACAAGTCCTGTTTGCTCCTCAGCCTGCCTTGAAGGTTTCAGTGTGTGAGTCCCGTTGTGTTGGTACTCAATCTCCCTGGTAGCTCCTGACAGCATGATCAAGGGAACAAAAGCATGCCATTGGCCCCAGACTAGCAACGCCAGTAGAAAGACTATGAGAAGAGCAAACACTAGCTGGTATTTAAAATGCTTGAATAGGAGGATGGGGGTGTTCAGTGGTAGTACATGCCTAGTATGCTCAAGGCCCTGGATTCAATCCAGCACCACAAGATTAAGGGGAAAAAAAGTTAGAATAGGCACATCATTAAAGTAAAAAGAAGTAAGAAAAAAATTAAAGAATTGGGTGCAATGGCTTATGCTGTAATTTCAGTGACTAGAGAAGCTGAGGCAGGAGGATTGCAAATTTGAGGATGGGCAGTTTAGCAAGACTCTGGCTCAAAAATAGAAAAATAAAAAGGGCTGGAGATGAGGTCAGGGGTAATGTGTCCCTGGGTTCAGTTCTCAGTTGGGAAGGGGACGCTAGTTTTAAAAAAGTAAAAAGAAACAAGGGGCCTGGCATGGTGGTGGACACCTGTAATCCCAGCAGTTTGGGAAGCTGAGGCAGGAGGATCACAAGTTCAAATCCAGTCTCAGCAACTTATCACAACTTAAGGAGGCCCTAAGTAACTCAGTGAGACCCTGTTTCTAAATAAAATACAAAAAACGGCCAAGGATGTGGGTCAGTGGTTCAGCACCCCTGGATTCACTCCCCAGTACAAAAAAAAAAAAAAAAAAAAAAAATTTAATTTTAATCCATTAAGTCCCAAGTTTTCAATTTTACATAGGACAGTGGGACATCATGGGTTACTCAGTTATTTTAATCCAGTACAGCAAAAATAATATCACTTTAACCTGTAATCATCATAAAATGTTATGATTTAGTGATGGAAACATTCATAGTTTATTGCTACAGTGGAAATATTTGCATTTTCTCAATTATCTTATTTATTTAATTAATCATTTTTAAAAAAATATTTATTTTTTAGTTGTACACAATACCTTTATTTTGTTTATTTATTTTTATGTGGTGCTGAGGATCGAACCCAGGGTCTTGCACGTGCTAGGCGAGTGCTCTACCGCTGAGCCCCAGCCCCAGCCCCTCATTTATTTTACAGTTAAATATTTTTTACTTGCCCTTTGCCTTCAGTTTAATTTCTTTCAGGATTTTTTCAGATGTATTTAAATAATGGCATGGTAGTCATTCAAGATGGAAATAAAAACCATCTTTTCATTAAACAAAACAAAACAGCCATTATGAAACATTTTCTTTACATTCGCCCTTTCATCCTGTTTGAAATCTGCATTTTAACATTAACGGCACAGTTTGGGAAGGCCACTTTTCAGGAGCTCAGAAGCCAACGTGACCAGTAGTAACCACACTGGACAACTGCGCAGGTAGGGACAAACGTGGGCTTCCTGCTTACAGGACCGAGCAAGGTGGGACAGGGGCTGTTACTGAAAAGGGCAATGAACACAACCCCGCAACGGGGCTGGGGTTCAAGTTGCAGGTTGGGGGACTCGAGGTAGATTTAAGCCCCTCCATTTCTCCTTTCCTTCCCTCCCACTCAGGACAGATGGAATCCCCTCACCACGGCGGCCGTGCCACCCCGGCTCTCCTGCCCGCGCCCTCACTCCCCCAGGCCTCTCCGGAAGCTCCCCAGTACCCCAGGGCCGCCCACCTTGGAATTCACCTAGCTGCGCCGTCCGCCATGTGGACGCTGCCCTCCCTGTCACTCAACTTCTCCCGCCCCCAGCCTCGCCGTAACCGTCGCTTCGCTCGGTTTCCACAGCTACGCCACTAAGGGGCGGGTCAAGGGCGCGCGCGGCGCCGTCACTCTCTTTTGATTGGTGGGTGGCCGAGCCCCTTCTTTTAGCCACTCCTGCCCTTGCTCCGCCCCGCCTCAGTGGGTCCCGCCAGCTGATTGGCCAGGCCTGTGGTACGAGTGTCTGGTTTTCGCTAGGATTGTGGCTGAGAGGCGGGGGCAACGGTGGGCTCCCTTCTCACTGATTGGTGGACAGGGCGCGCGCGGCAGGGAAGGGCGGGGCGGCTGAGGAGCCGCAGTCTCGCGCCGCGGTCGCGAGCGTGTGAGGGGCTGTGCTCTGTGTTTCGCGGAGATAGAAAGCCGTATCCGCAGTAGTAGAAGCAGGAGCCACACTGTGGGGGAACCATGAAGCATTATGAGGTAAGAAACGAGGAAACGTACCGAACTGCCCCGTAGACCTATCCTTTTTTCTACTTTGCGGGACCACGGTATCCCCGCTTTCTCGTCTGCTGCCTCGGAGAGAGCCGGACGGACGCGCAGGCGCAGTGGGCGAGCGCTGCGACCGCGGCTGCTCGTAAAACCCAGAGCGCATGTGCGGGCATGGTATTTATAAATCTGCAACCCAGGCTGTTTTGGGGGTGCCTTCTCTTGGGGTCTCTATAGGGCGTGGGAAAAGCTTCCTTGAAGCTTCGCCAGCGGGCCGAGTTCTAGAGTTTGTCCAGGGAAGAGCGAAGGTGTCGAACCCTCACTTTCAATCCCGGAGTCTCGCCCAAATCTTGCACCGTGCTACCGCCTGGGATTCAGGAAGGGGCTCTGCAATCAGTCCTCTCCTGTATGACCTTGGACCCCATCCTTCACTCGGCAAGTTCCCTGAGAGCCTAGGCAGTGAGGGAGATGCAACTCCACGGCCCGTTCCTGCCGAGCAGCAAAGCAGATAGGACTTTCTGGTGACCTAAGAGATAATTTCTGACAATCCCTGCTTGTCACCAAGGAGAAATCTTATGCCCGAAGCCGCTCTTGAAGCCCAAGTCATCTGACTCTTAATTTTAGGTTTCTTTTTCTCTTAAAACGAATCGTCTGATGTGTTTATCGATCTAGCTGATAATATATTAATAATTTATTGCTGACTTAAGTAATTATCATAAATAATAAACTACTGTATTATGCATCATAGGAAGAATAATTTTGCAAGTGCTTACTCTTGTGCTAGTGAGATTCTGTTACACTGTTCTCATCCTCACAGACCTATGAGGTAGAAGATTATTTTCCCCACTTATGTAGAAGAAGAAAGTCTCAGAAGTGACTTGTCCAAAGATCTCCAGCTAGTAAATGCCAACAGAAGAAATCAGGAGTTCAGGGTCATAATTCCTTGCTACAAATTGCCATACGAATTGTTAAATGAAGCTGGGGATATAGCTCAGTTAGTAGAGTGCTTGCCTCACATGCACAAGGCCCTGGGTTCAATCCCCAGTACCACCAAAACAAAGGAAAAAAAGATGTTCAGTTACAAATTGTTAAATGAAAAGTATCAAATTGAGAGATTTCTTGTTCTCCCTCCTCCTCAAATGTTAAAATTGTGATAAAATTTACCCTCAACCTTTTTAAGTATACAGTTCAGTGGTATCAAGTACATTCACATTATTGTGCAGCTGCCCCTATGAGCTATCTCCCAAACTCTTTTTATTTTCAAGATTGAAACTCTGTACCCATTAACAATAAGTCCCTATTCCCTGCTCCCCCAGCCTCTGGCACCCACTATTCTTGTCTCTAATGAACCTGGAATAAGAAGAAGAGATCTTTTTTTTATTGTTGTTTTCTTTTTGCTACCAGGAATTGAACCACTTGACCACTGAGCCACATCCACAGCCTTCTTTGTTTTTGATTTTGAGACAGGGTCTTGCTGGGTTTCTGAGGCTGACTTTGAACTTTTGATCCCCCTACCTCAGCCTCCTGAGTCTCTGGGATTATAGGCATGCTCTATTACATCTGGCCTTTTTGTTTTTTATACAAATTGGATATCACTACCTCTACCTATTCCCTTTATTATTATTTTTGGTAATTTGCCCAGTATCCTTTGGAACCTTTGATTGAAATCCTCATTTTTGACATGATGTCAAGAACAAAGAGGTAGGAGTGGATAATCTCTTATGCCCTATTCATCTTTAGGATTCCAGAATAAAGTTCTTCTCATGTGGGTTCCCCTCTCAAACCCTCTGTCTAACCCAGGAGAAAAAGCCATGTTCAGTAGGAAAAACGCAGATGGGAATCTGCTAAAGCAGGCCTGTCAGGATGCTTGGGCACTTTTTTTCCAGGAAGCTGGGTGCAGCTTGAGCACATAGATTGAACTTGAAAACATGTTAGACTCTACTTAAATTTTTCTCTGCCAGGAGGACCCTTGTTTTCATTCCCCAGCAAAACAAAAATCAGTGACCTGGTGAGGGGCAGTTGTTCTTGTTATCATTCTCTGTTAACATTGCCCAGTACCTACTGAGGTGATAGCTAAACAGGTTTCTGAGGGGTTGTTGTCTTGCAGCCCAGTTCTCTGGGCAGGCAGATTAGTTTTACTCCCAAGTGTTTCTTCACAGCAATGAAAATAGAGGAGAGGCTTTCACTCATACTTAACAGTTTGAGAAGAGGTTTCAGTTTTCCACGTGAAAGAATATATTTCTGCTTGGGACTAAGTCTGTCCTTCATCCTCCAGTCCACTGACAGGTTGGCCCCTGGAGAGAACTTGGAGAATATGAAGTGTAATTTATTTTTTACTGTTTGTGGTACTGGGGATGGAACCCCTCGCCTCATGTGTGCTGGGCAAGCACTCTACCATTAAGCTACACCTCCGAAGTGCTGTGTACATGTGATAGAAGTGATGCTCAGCAGAGTGCAGAACTCCTTCACTGTCATATAGCTAGTCTGTGTCAGGTCAGGATTTGATGCATGGCAGTTAGTGTCTCAACTGGAGGAGAGATTGGTAGCTGGTTTGCTAAATTTCTTCTTTCTTAACTACTCAGCCACATCCCCAGCCTGTTTTTATTTTGAGACAGGGTCTTGCTAAGTTTCTTAAGGCCTCACTAAGTTGCTGAGGCTTGCTTGGGACTTTCGATCCTCCTGCCTCAGCTTCCTGAGTTGCTGGCATTACAGGTGTGCTCACCATACCTGGCTGTTTTGCTAAATTTCATATCACTTGCCAATCTCATCTAGGAGGAAAAAAAATGTTCCTTGTGTGGCCTAGTTGAGATGAAGCTTGTAGCTGCAGCCAGCTCCTTGGAAAGGCAGAGCCGACCTTGGGATTATTTGGGGTCAGAGCATGGGTGAGAACTGCTTATCCTAGGCTATGGGAGTTTTTTTTTTTTTTTTTAATTGCTGTTTTTCACCACTACAGGCAAAGATGATCCCAGTAGCAGCTAGAAAAACAGATGTTGCATCTGACAAATGAGCCTATAAATTCCTGGGAAAATCAATCCATCTTTAGCCTGTGGGAGCTCAGGTCACCATCCATTTCCTGCAGCCCAGGACCTGGAGGCTAGGAAGCCCTTATTTAGAATCTTCCATCTCCCGACAAGGGTAGTGCTTTTGGTACCCATCTTGCAAGTCATCCTAGACCAGTTTAATATCTTACCTCAGGCAAGTTCTTGCTTTAATTTTCTCCATGAGAATAAGTATGAAAGTTCTAGAAGCAGAGTTCTGGTCAAGGGGCAATTGTTTGGAGTCAGAAAATTGAGTAGGAAGGTGACAGTTAAGGAGAAAGTAGACAACTTGTACATAATGGTCTCATAGGTGTGTGCACTTTGGACAGGCCTGGGGCTGAATCCTGGCATTGTGTTAATTAAATAGTTATTTGACTCAGATTAATTAACCTCTCTATGCCTTTCTGTGGTTGAAACTCACTTGATTGTGAAAGCAGCAGCAGAACATTATGAAATGGCTAGACATACGTAATATGTCTCTGTGTAAAGGTTATGTGTAAAGGAAGAGGTTCATCCATTTCAACTGCTGTGCACATCCACTCTAAGAAGAAAATCCTGAAAGTACACAATCCTTTAATAAATCCCCAAACATCATGTTTTCATGTTGAATGGGAAAAAAGCAAGTCTCAAAAGATCCTATAAATATAAATGTGTGTGTGTGTGTATTTTTTTTTTTTTTTTTTTTGCTCGGGGTTGAATCTACGACCTCACACGTGCTAGGCAAGTACTCTACCACTGAGATACACACTCAGCCCAAGATCCTGTAAACTTAAAAATTTAAAATCCCTCGGGGCATGGTGTGCCTGCCTGTAATTCCAGTGGCTCAGGAGGCTGAGGCAGGAGGATCTCCAGTTCACAAGTCCTGGAGTCCTGGAGGTGAGAGCAGCATTGGGCCTGGAGAGCTGTGATGTGGTGAGCTTTGAACCCCCCTCCGATGCTAGCATGCCTCCTACCAGGATCACAGTTTGTTGGAGGGGGGTCTCAGGCTTTTTAGCTTCTTGTACTGAGCAGATGGTAACTCAGTTGGCAGATTCTCCTGGTTGAGACCTTTCTCTTATTTTTTATTTTTTTGTGGGGAAAAAAAAAAGCGAAGGGCTAAGCAACTCAGTGAGACCCTGTCTCTAAATACAAAATAGGACAGGGGATGTGGCTCAGTGGCCAGGTGCCCGCCCTTGAGTTCATCCATACCCTCCCCCCAAAATTAAAATCCTACCAAATGAGATTTCTATTCTTTATGGTCATATATAAAAAAAGCATAAATTGTAATAATTTATAAATTTATGGTCATAGCATAGTAGTTAGAGGGGCTGTTGCTTATTTGGGCAGGAAGTAGTGGGGGAGCTTTAACTCATTTTTTTTTTTTTTTTTTTTAAGGAATCTGAAGTAAATCTGAAGGAAAATGTAAATTCTGTTAAACCTGGGAGTTGGAATTGCTTGTTTTTTTTTTTTTCCCAAACTGGTGGTGAGCGCATGAGGAAGTATTCTACCACTGAGCCCCCCCCCACCCAGGACTGTCCTTTTGTTTTGTTGTTGGCAAATAATATCAAGGACAGATCCCATTTATTGTGTCTTCCTAGGACCCTGAGATTTAAGTACGCTTTGTTCATAAAGAACCTGAGGCCCAGAAAGGTGAGGAACTTCCCCGAGGTCTCCTCGTGGGATCCGACCAGGTCTCTGTGCCCGGTGGGTAGAAGAGCCTGGGCCACAGAGGGGGAAGAGGTTGCTGCTGGTGGCAGCTGGCCGTCCATGAGCCCTGTGAGCACCCGATGAGGTGGAAACCTGGGCTGCTTCTGCTCTACAGATGGGCAGACGTGGCCCAGAGAGTTAGGTTCAGTTGCTCCAGGTCATAGTGTCAGGAAGCCGTGGAGCTGAGCCTGCTCTTTGGCTTATCTGGCTCCAGTTTTGTCCCTGTCACTGTCTTCTCTGTGGAGGTTGCACTGAGGTGGCTGGCGGCTGTGCTGCTCCCAAGCTCAGAGCTTCTCTTTTCAGAGGGTGGGGAGTTGTGGGTTGTGGTGGCCTCAATTGGAAGAACTGCCCCTGAGTCCTGGAGGTGAGAGCTGTGATCTGGTGAGCTTGAATCCCGGCCCATGCCAGCATGCCTTAGGCCAGGGCCATGTTTGTGGGGAGCGGGTGTCAGGCTTTTCAGCTTCTTGTACTGAGCAGATTGTAACAGTTGGCAGATTCTTTTGGTTAAGACCCTTCTCTTATTTTTTATTTTTATTTTTTGCAGCACTAGGGACTGAACTCAGGGCCTCACACATAGTAGGCCTCACCTCCAGCCGTTTGTATTTTTTATTTTGAGACAGGGTCTCCCTAAGTTCTCAGCTTGGGCTGGAACTTGGCGAGCCTCTTCCATGTGTGGCTGTGCCAGGTGCACGAGCAGGTCCTTTAACCTCTGGAGCCAGTTTCCTCCTCCCTAAGATGACACACAGGTGTGAGCTGGAGCTGGTGGCTAGCATCAGCACCATGCCAGGCACCACAGAGCAGACCTTTAATGAATACTGCAGACCTGTTCGCTGGCGGGAGGCAGCCAGGCCTCTGGAGGAGGCAGGGCCGAGGTGGAGAAGGAGGGCAGGAGGGGCTGTAGTGGTGTTTTATTTACTTTTCTCCAGTAGGATTGAGTTCAGGGGCACTCTGCCACTGAGCAGCTCTTCAGCCCTTTTTTATTTTGAGACAGGGTGTCACTAAGTTGCTGAGGCTGGCCTCAAACTTGTGATCCTCTTAGGAGTTGCTGGGATTACAGGCATGTGCCACCAAGCTTGGCTGAGAGGTAGGTTCTGGGCATCAGTTGGGCATCATTTCAGCCTAACGATGAGGAATAGAGGCCCTCTGAGCCCAGCAGAGCCTCTTGACTCACTGGCTCCTGAGGAGAAAGAAAGGAAGCTCTGAGTGGGAGCCTGCTTGGAAGGATCTTGGCTCTGATAAAGTTGTTGGGTTTCACCAGCAGGCTTGGCTGGGTGAGAAAGGCCAGAGACCTTGGGCTTGATCAAGGTCAGGCTGGTTCTTTTCTTTTTTTTTTTGGTACTAGCAATTGAACCCAGGGCCACCTAACCACTGAGCCACATCCCCAGTCCTTTTTTTTTTTTACATTTTATTTAGAGACAGGATCTTGCTAAGTTGCTTAAGGCCTTGCTAAGTTGCTGAGGCTGGCTTTGAACTTGCGGTCCTCCTGCCTCAGCCTCCTGAGCTGCTGGGATGACAGGTATATACCTCATACCCCACCAGACTGGTTTTTTTTTTTTTTTGGGGGGTGCTGGGGATTGAACCCAGGCCTTGTGCATGTGAAGCAAGCACTCTACCAACTGAGCTATGTTCCCTTTCCCAGGCTGTTTCTTAATGCCCTCTTGCTGACATTGACAGTGACAGCTGAGAATGCTTTAACATTTGGGGACATTTTCCCCTACAGTCAGAGCACAGTAGTAATCATAGTAAAGCTACTGCTAATATAATACTTAATGCTTATCCTAACTGCGTGTGTGTGTGTGTGTGTGTGTGTGTGTGTGTGTGTGTCTGGCTGTGGGTGGAACCCAGGACTTCATACATGCTAGGCAAGTCCTCTACCACTGAGATACCCCCCTCCTCTTTAAGTGCTTTAATCTTTGTAATAAACATATGAAGTAGGTACTGTTCTTATTCCTACTTGACAGGTGGGGAAACTGAGGCAAAGGAAAGTGAAACAACCTGCCCACAGCTAGTAAGTGACAGAGCTGGGATTCTCTCAGCTGCATAGTGGGTTCCCTGTGGGTGGGTCCAGGGGGTCACGCACCAAGAAGGAATCAAGGACGGTGGTGAGGGACTTGGCCTTTGGAAGCCATGTGGCCCATCCTTGGGACAGTTACTAACTTGCTAGAATTTTATCACTTGTGAAACCAGGATAAAGACACCTGTCTCCGTGGGCCACAAGGTAGTATAAGGTACCCAGCTTGCTTCCTGGAACCCAGTGAAGGTCAAAGTCATTAGGCAGATAAGGACAGATTGTTCTGTGGGTAAGAACAGATTCGCATTCCAGGACACCTGGAATGCTTCGGGAGGACACTCAGCCCCTCTTGAAGGCCTCAAAACTTGTTAGTCCCCAGGGCTCCTTAGCTTCCAAGAGATGGACTCATGCTAGCCAATTAGCCCAGGAGATGGAGGGAGAAGTCCAGATGCCATTTTAACGGTTTTGACATACTGTCATTCACCAGGAAGTCACATTTTGGGACGGTCAGCTCTGCTTCCCCATTGGTAGACCCTTGGCAAAGTTGAACCTCACGCGGTGCTGGGGAGGTGGCTCAGTGGCAGAGTTGTGCTTAGCATGCCTGAGGCTCTGGGGTTCATCCCTAGAACTGAAAAAGGGGAAAACAAGCACCCACAATTCACTCAGCTCACTTTTAACTTCTTGTAACAAAGAACCCCCCAGGAAGCAGATCCTCGGATTCAGCCTGGACCTCGGATTCAGCCTGGACCTCGGTGCCCGGTGCAGCCACTTCAGCACTGTCCTTGCCCCCTCCAGGCTGCAGCCTAAGGGCCTTTCCCACCGAGTGGGAGGATCTCCGCACTCCCCCACTCAAACCCTCCCTCAGAGGCGTCCTCATCTGTCCCTTGCTGTTCCACAGCACACTGCCATTGTTCAGACACCACAGCGAGGCTCCTGCCCTGGGCCTGGATGCTCCGCCCTCAGTTTTCACAGGCTGCTCAGCTCATGTCACCCAGAGGCCTTCCTGACCCTCTGCCTGCAGCATGGCCCGCCCTGTCCCAGCAGCTCCCAGTCGTGCCCTCCCTGGCCCGCCGTTTGGGTACCTAGTCAGACTGAGCCCGTGAGCACAGGGATTAGGCCTTGTTCTGTGGCTCCCCGTGTTGGCCTGGGACAAGAGCCAGTGCGTTTCCTCCCTGTGTCAGGCTCCCTGGAGCTGCAGGGCCAGTGGGGGCCGCTCTAGGGACTGGGTGAGCCCTGTGCCTTGCACCTTGGGCTGTGGCTGCCTGGGGCCAGTCCTTAGCGGTCTTGACAGGGAGGCTGGCTGCTTGTGGCCCCTGTGGGCCCACCTTGTCCTTGGCTGTGTTGCTCCCTGCTCCTTCCTCTGTGGCCTGCTGACACGGGACTGCTGTCACAGATCTAGGCCACCCCTCGCCACACAGGTTTTGCTGGCCAGGGTTCTTATCACAGAGCTCTGCCTGTTTGCTAGTCCAGCCCATCAGTTACCCATTCCTGGATTCGTGCCACACACTTTTTTTTTCTCTACACCAATCATGCAAGGGTTACCAGGACGAGGAACCAGGCCTCTGCCCTCCAGGCTGTTTCATCTAAGCTGAAGGAGGAGGTACTTGGGGAAGGGGAGGGGAACAGTCTTCTAGGCAGAGGGAACCATGTGGTGTGCACAGAGGTCTGAGAGCCAGGCTTTGTGGGTGTCCCATGTCAAGAGATGAAGCTAGGGTTGGGGCTGTGGCTCAGCGTGTGTCTAGCACGTGCGGGGCCCTGGGTTCCATCCTCAGCACCACATAAAAATAAATAAATAAATAAATAAAGAAAGAAAGAAAGGAAGGAAGCTATTGTGTCCAACTATAGCTGAAAAATAATTAAAAAAAAAGATGGGGCTGTGGCTGGGGCTCAGTGGTAGAGCGCTTGCCTAGCATGTGTGAGGCACTGGGTTTGATTCTCAGCACCACATAAAAATAAATAAAGTCCATTGACAACTAAAAAAAAAAAAAATGAAGCTGGCTGGCAGGGCTTTGTAGCTACCCAGAGGACCTAGGTGGGGGGGGGAAATAAAATCCCTTTGACCTAAAAGTTTAACTATCAGAGGGGGTTGTATTTTTAAATCTGAGAGGAAGGGTACTCGCCTTATAAATTAGTAATAGAAATATAGAGGGCAGTTGTTCCTGTTCTGAGAGGGGCTCTAGATGGTGAGGGGCTCTGTGGGGGGATTGGGACTCCCCTGTCCACAGCCATGTGGTTAGTTGGAGATGGCCCTGAGCATTTCCTAGTCCCACTGGGGTCAAAACCCTCTTAGGAGCTGTGCCAGGCTGCCATACTCCTGTCCCTCCCTGTCTCTGCTCCAACCAGGCCCTTATGTAAGCACAACCCACTGCCATTCAAGACAGCCCTCGAGCCTTCAGGGCTTTGTGCTGGCTCCTGGGGCAGCCTTTCGGGGGGTGCATGGGAATGCTGCCTGTCCCCAGGGTGGGCCTGCCAAGTCGAGGGAGGAGGGTGACACAGGCGTTGGGCTTTTGAACACCAGGGGACAGGCTGCAGCTTGGGGGCTCACAGGGCTGGAGCCCCCAGGGCCAGGGGGAGGAGAAACTACTCACAGGAGGGAGGAGGAGGTGGGCTGGGAGGGCAGAGCTGCCACATTGGTGCTTCTCGGGAGGAGGGCTGCGGGAACGTGGCCGCTTTTGGGGGCATAAATGTAGTCTAAAAGAGAACTGTTGTCCCTTGGTGTCACAGGGGATTGGCTCTAGAACAAGGACACCAAAATCCCTGGCTGCTCAAGGTCTCCCTTCTATAGAGAGATAGCTGTGGTTACAGAGGATCGACATAGTCCTCCCCTAGACTTAGGTCCTCGAGGGCACCGTGCAGATGGATGTTACAGTGTACTGCTGAGGGATCAGTGAAGAGACTGGATGGGTTCAGTACAGATGGTTTTGTTTTTGTTTTTTTGGTACTGGGGATTGAACTCAAGAGCACTCGGCCACTGAGCCACCTCCCCAGCCCTATTTTGTATTTTATTTAGAGACAGGGTCTCACTGAGTTGCTTAGCGCCTTACCATTGCTGAGGCTGGCTTTGAGCTTGCCATCCTCCTGCCTCAGCCTCCTGAGCCACTCGGATTACAGGTGTGCACCACCACACCTGGCCAGATGTGTGTGTGTGTTTTAAATATTTTTATTAGTTATTGATGGATCTTTATTTATTTATTTGCTTATATAGGGTGTTGAAAATTGAACCCAGTGCCTCACACATGCAAGGCAAGTGCTTTGCCACTGAGCTACAGCCCCAGCTCCAGATGTGTGTGTGTGGTTTTTTGTTTAATTTTTAAAGTTTTCTTTTTAGTTGTAGTTGGACACAATACCTTTATTTCATTTATTTTTATGTGGTGCTGAGGATTGAACACAGTGCCTTGCGTGTGGTAGGTGAGTGCTCTACCGCTGAGCCACAACCCCAGCCTCCTAGATGTGGTTTTCAAAAAGTTTTTTGATCCGTGGTTGGTCAACTCTGCAGATGTGGAACCACAGATACAGAGGGCTGCTGTATGTGGTTTGAATACTACTTGTTGCAGAGAATGGAGTTTAACCTGGGTGCCCAGCTGGCAATGGGCCTGGGTGGGGAGTCCCTGTGCACGGACACTCTACTGGTGATCTACATCTCCAGACTTTATTTCTTATTTAGAGACAGCAGTTCTCCACATTGCCCAGGCTGGCCTGAGCAGTGGTCCTCTGCCTCAGCCTCCCGAGCTGCTGGAATTACCGGTGTGCGCCACCTCACCCTGATTATCTGGTAATTCTGCCATTAAGTCTCAGCTAGATCTTCATCTTTTCAAAAGCTCCCCCTAACCCACGTAACTTCTTTTGTTTACTTTTCTGTGTAACACTCTGCACCCTCTGATGGAGCACTGCAGCCAGGTCCCTGGTCAGTCTCAGTGGGTGTTTGTGGAACTGGTGATCGTGTGTCAGCTACAGACCCCTGACTACAGATGAGAACCTGCCAAGCACCGAATGTTCAGGACCTTTGCATATCCCTAAGGAGTCTTGTGCTGGCCCTCATGCCTCAGACATCATTTCCCTTGCAGTGCCTTTCCTGACCACCCGCTCTGGGCCATCTACACTCTTTTTTATGTCTTTTGGAATTTTATTATTTTTTATTATTATTATTATTATTATTATTATTATTATTATTTGTACTGGGCATTGAACCCAGGGGGCATTTAATCACTGAGCCACATCCCCAATCCTTTCTTATATTTTATTTAGAGACAGGGTCTCACTGAGTTGCTTAGGGCCTCACTAATTTGCTGAGGCTGGCTTTGACTTCGTGATCCTCCTGCCTTAGTCTCCCAAGCTGCTGGGATTATAGGTGTGCACCACCATGCCCAGCTACCTTGCTTTTCTTCATGGCACTGGGTGCATCCTAGTGGTATGTAATTGGTGCTTTGCCCTTGAGTGTGAGCAAGTTCAGGAGGCTGGGCATGTTGTACTCCCTGTTGTATCCCAGCACCTCAAACACTGCCTGTCATCTTGGAGTCACTCACAGACTTTTTCTGACTGGGGACCAAGTCCTAATTATCCCTGAGCCCAGCACCTAGGACAGATCCAGCACACTGAGGAGCCCAGTGAGTGTTTGCTGAGCACATGAAGAATGAGAACTGCCTAGTTGGTAGAAGAGGCTTTGGCGGAGTGCAGGCACCCTGCACACTGCTGAGTGCTGCGTGGTCTCTGCTGCAGGTGCAGTGCATCTGGGCTCTGTGGAGGAAGCGAGTGGCTTCCTGGGCCCTGAGGGTTTTCCAGCCTTAACCTGCCATCCCCAAGGAGAATTGGAAACTGGGTCATGTCTGGCTGAGCCGCGCAGTGTTGAATACAGTTTGATGGACTTGGTTGGAGCTCCTCTGGGCTACACAGAACCCTGGGGAGGTGATCAGGAGTTGGGACCCAGAAGGGCCACCCTGGCTGCGTAATGCCCACTGTGCTATTTGGCTCTTGGGGACCAGCTAGTGGGTGGTGAGGAAGTGAGCATCCTTTTGCACCTCAGGTGGTGACAAGTCTTAGCTTTCAGAAGAATAGTGGGGGCTGGGGATGTGGCTCAAGCGGTAGCGCGCTCGCCTGGCATGCGTGCGGCCCGGGTTCGATCCTCAGCACCACATACCAACAAAGATGTTGTGTCTGCCAATAACTAAAAAATAAATATTAAAAAAATTCTCTCTCTCTCTCTCTCTTAAAAAAAAAAAAAGAAGAATAGTGGGGGCTGGGGGCTCATGACCTAGTCAGCTGGAAGATCGGTACAAGCAGAGGAGGTTTGTAGCATTGGATGGTTTTTGCTCTAACAAAACTCAACCTATTTTCCATCTGCTTTTTTATGTGAACACCACTTCTTAGTGTTTATATTAAAAAAGAGAATAACAGAGGCTAGGCTGGAGCGGAAGGGAGTGTGCTTACTTCCCATGCGTGGCACCCCGGGGTTGGATCCCAGCACCGCCCGGAGAAACAAGCAAATAAATAAAAAATGGAATAAAAAAGAAATGGCAGAATAAAAGTGATGCTGAACCCTGTCCCATTCTAGCAATAAGAAATCTTCGTCTCAGGGCTGGGGCTGTAGCTCAGTGGTGGAGTGCCTGCCTTGCACGTGTGAGGAACTGGGTTCTATCCTCAAGTAAATAAATTAAGATACTGTGTCCATCTATAACTAAAAAAAATAAAAAAAAGAAATATTCATTTTAGGGATATTAACTAATTGGGAAAGAAAGGTCCCATTGGAAGAGGTGGTGACTGTAACCTTCTGTTTATGGTTTGATACTCATTAATGTTTGTTATAGATTTATGCTGTTGATTTATGATCTATGCTGATACTGTAGCAATAACTTAAAGGATTTTTCTTTGTACATATAGAGCCTTAGGGCCCTGAAATGTGTTTTAAAAATCAAACTTCAGGGCTGAGGTAGAGCACTTGCCTAACATGCAGGAGGCCCTGCGTTCCACCCCCAGCTCCCAAAAAAAAAAAAAAAAAGTCAATTTGATCAATATGGTAGGAAGACTAGTAACAACTACCTAAGCATGTATTAGGGTTAGATGCTGTGCGGAGGCGGGCAGAATTCAACTTCCAGCAAAAAAGGAGCCAGTGTTAGAGTTTGTTCCATGCTCTCCCTCCCTCTCCCCCTCTCTCCCCACCCCTTCTCAGCAGAGTTCCTCTGTTGCCCCTGGCCTTGAACTCCTGGGCTCTAGTGATGCCCCTGCACAATCTCCTGAGTAGGTGGGACTGGAGACTGTGCCACTGCCTCCAACTGTAGACAGTAGGTCATGCACTTACTGAAGTATTTAGACTGTAAATAGAGCCCCATAACCTTGATATAAAAGTTTCAGTAATCTACAATAGGTCAGAAATTGCATCATTTAAAACTAACTCTTCATGGGCTGGGGACATGGGCACATAGCTCATTTGGTAGAGTGCTTGCCTCACATGCACAAGGCTTTGGGTTCAATCCCCAGCAGCACCACACACACACAAAAAAAAGCTAACTATTCAAGCTTAGGTAAAAAATATTAGACGCCAGCTTGAAAATGTTGGGGGTCTGGGCTGGGGCAGGGGCTCAGTGGCAGAGCGCTTGCCTTGCACATGTGAGGCACTGGGTTTGATCCTCAGCATCGCATACAAATAAATAAACAAAATAACAAATAAAATAAAGATATTGCAACTAAAAAATTAAAAAAGAAGTTGAGGGTCTGCTGTGTTTGGTGGTGAGCTCCTGCAGTCTTGTCTACATGGGAGGTTAAGGCAGGAGGATCCCTTGAGCCGGGAGTATGGAGCTAGCCTGGGCAATAAAGAGACTCTTCGAAAGCCAAAAATAAACAGAACAAGAAATGCTGGGGGAGCTGGGTGAGGGGGCCCATGCTTGTAGCCCTGGCTACTCAGGAGGCTGAAGCAGGAGGATCGCTTGAGCCCAGGGGTCCAACGCCACCACCACCAAAACCTGCATAACATTTGTGAAATGACAAAGTATGATGCAGAGAATAAGTTGGTCACTTACAGATGTTTCCATGTGATTCAGATGGAGGGTGGGCCAGGGCCTGACCACTGCGCCTCCTCCCCAGTCTCCCAGATAGCTGGATGGTTAGTGGGCATTTCAGATTTAATGTGTCCCAAACTTGGCTCCAGACACCCACCTGCATCCAGACAGCCATCCTGCCCGCTTAACGGCAGTTCCAGCCCCACTGTCACCCGTGCCCTAAGTTGTTTAATTGTTTTTTTCTCTTATGTCCCAAAGTCAGCAAATCCCTGGGCTTAGCCTTGAGAACACTTGGAATTGAACCCCTGCTCATCAGTCTCACCCCATCACCAGGCCTAAGCCGGGAAAGGGCCTCCGGTAAATCTCCAGGCTTTGCAGGTTTTGTGGGCCTGGGACCCGGCAGCTCCTCCTCCACTCTGCCATTGTGGCACAAGACCACCCACGCGCCACCAGGAGTATAGCCACTTGCAATAAGGCTTTGCTTAAGGACACTGGCGTTAGCATTTCATATCCTTTTCAGGAGTCATGAAATGGGATTCCTTGATTTCTTTCCCCACAACCATTTTAACATAGAAAAGCCATGCTTGGGCTGTATGAAGATAGGAGGTGGACGGAGATGGCCTGAGGCTGGAAGGCGCCGACCCCTGTGTCAAAGACCCCTTTGTCAAAGATGTCCTTCTCTTTTTGTGCTGGGAGGTCTCTACCACTGAGCTCCACCCCCCAGCCCAGGAGCAGTTTTAAGAACATACACATGTATTTGTAGGACTTTAATTGAGATCTAGTCTAAAAATCTTTGTGGGTTTTTTGTTTTTTGAGATGGGGTTGGGGGAGGTCTTGCTGCATTTGCCCAGGCTGCCCTTGAACTTGCAGTCCTCCTGACTCAGCCTCCCAAGTCATGTGTGCCACCATGCCTGCCTCCGTGGTGGATATTTGTGGAGACACACACACACAAAACCAAAACCAAAACCAAACTTAGTACTAGTGCTTCACAACAAAGACAGAATGCCAGCCTTCCAAAGGGACAAAGGCACCGGGAAAGCCATGGCCACTCTGGGGCTGTTTCCTCAACTTCCAGTTGGGCCCGTTTCCACCCTTATTTCTTTTAGTCCAAGGGAAACCTTTGGGGACTCAAGTCAGGGTGGGAGTGGTGGTGCACACCTGGGATCCTAGGGACTCGCAGGCGCAGGAAGGGGAATCCCAAGTTTGAGGCCATTTGGGCAACTTAATAAGACCCTGTCTCAAAAAAGAAAAAGGTAGGGGGCTGGGGATGTGCCTCAGTGGTAAAGCACCCTGGGTTTAATCCCCAGTCCTGCCAAAAAAAGAAAAAAAAAGAGAAAAAGTCGTCAGGCCACATCCTGCGCTGCCCACAGTCTTTCCTGGCTTCCCACCTCACTCAGTGGAAGCTGAAGTCCTCCTCACCTCCCTGCTGGCATCTCCTCCTACCTCCCATTGTGCACTCCCTCCTGCCACATAGGCTGCAGCACACTGACCATGCTATACCTCAGGGCCTTTGCACAGGTTGTTCTCCCTGAGATGCTCCTAGACAACTGACAGGTCTTTCCTTTATTCCTTCAGGCCTTGGCTTCAAGGCCCCTGGGAAGATCTTTCTTGATTAATTCGTATACAACTGCACCTGTTCCGTGCACCAGCCACTCCCCATCCCCTTTTGTTTTTTTCCCTGTCACATGTCACCTTCTAATATATTGTGTAAAAATACTAATTTCATTGTCTAGTCAAATGGCAGCCCCACATATGCAAGAATACGTATATATTTTGAAGTGGTGCTGGGGCCTGGCACATGCTAGGCGAGTGCTCTGCTGCTGAGCCACACACCCAGCCCCTGGCAAGGACTTTTGTCTCTCCTTCCACAGCCGAGTCCTCAGAGCCCTTAACAGTGCCTGGGTGTTCTTCATCTACACGAGGCATCAGCAGGACAGGAGTCAGTGTTAAGGACGGGCCCGGTGGGAGGATAAAGCCCGCTGTGGGGATCCCAGCTGGGGCTAGTGGCACACTGAGCTCGGGGGTGGACTCACCTGCCTGCTGCCCTTGGGCCAGGAGCAGTGGGCACGGCGGGCGGTCAGCTGGATGAAGAGCTCCTCCGGTCAGTGTGTCTGCAGAGCTCAGGGTCTCTGGCCCTCTGCCAGCTTCCTGGCTTAACTGCACCTTCCTGCCCAGAGATGGAGAGAGAACCATGTGTGGTCACCATTGCAACAGGGCAGCAGGGGGGGGGGGTGCAGCTCTGGGCTGCCCCCAGGGGCCCGGGGCATGGAAGGAGAGTGACAGGCAGAACTCCGAGGAAGAAGGGGCTGTGCAGACTGTAGCTCCCAGGGTGAGTGCTGGCCTGTGCGGCCCTGAGCATTCTGTCCTAAGGAATAAAAGCAGATGGGTTCTGTCCTCTGGAACTTGTAGCCTGTGTGTCCTCGGGCGGGTGACTTGTGTTCCCTGAGCCTTGGACTCTTACCCTTAAAGTGGGTTAACAGTGCCAGTCTAATGAGCCTGGGTGCCAGTGAGCTGGGTGTCTCACTGGGTGAGAGTGGGCGGAAGGACAGGGAACAAGGATGGCCTGGGGTCGACTGAGGCCTGACAGGAGAGACAAGGGCTTTCCCTTCGTCCAAAGACAGGGACCTCCATCTGTCCCTGGAAACTTTTATTTATTTATTTATTGGTGCTGGGCTTGGACCCGAGTCCTCAGGCTCACAAACACCCTCTACCCCTGGGCCACACCCCCCTCCTGGGAGCTCTGACGCCGCGCCTCCCACGCCTGCTCTGGGTGTTTGATCTGGGCTCTAGGTCAGGACTCTGGGTGAGCCTGACAGGCGGCTTAGAGCCATTGACTGGCCTCAGCGGTTGTCTCTAATTCCCAAGCATCCCTGAGAGGTAGGAACCCTGGGGACATTCCCGTTTACCCCAGGGAGGAGCAGAGGCTGGGGCAGGACCTTGACACTGCCCCCTGCAGCACTGCCTTAGCTGCCTTGTCTGTGACAGGGAAGCCTGCAGGAAGCATTGTCCCACCCTACCCAGGTCCCTCTGGATGGTGTCAGGAGGTGACAGACCTTCTGCTCTGGGTATGGCCTGATTGTGCCAGGCTGGGTGGGCAGAGGCCGAGGCATGGCGGTTCCTGGTGCCAAGAAGAGAGGCTTAGCCCTCGGGGTCCCCAGCAGTGTCCTGGAATATGTGCAGGTGGTGAGCTGGGGTTGGTGTGTGAGTGGGGTGGGGTTCCTCTGAACACATCCAGGGTTTTATTTTGTGTGTGTGGTGCTGGGGGTGGACCCCGCGTGTGGTGTGTGCGAGGCAAGCACTCCACCACGGAGAGACACCGGCCCCTTTTAGATGGGGTCTTCCTGTGATGACCTTGAACCCCTGGGCTCAAGGGATCCTCCTGCCCCAGGCTCCCGAATAGCAGGGTCTGAGGCTGTGCCAGTGAGCCGGCTTCTGGTTGTCTGGGGATTGTCCTTCCCGTGCTCTGCTGGCATTCGACCCTCTCATCAGGGGAGAGGCAGTGGGCAGCCGGGGGCTGCAGGGGCTGTGGGCCTGTGGGGTGGGCTCAGCGCTGGCACTGCTCGCTCCTGGCCTTGGGTTAAGTTGACCTTATTTTCAAGCCCCAGTTTTCTGAGCTGCCCAGCGGGTCCCAGTCCTTGACACCAGAGCCGGGGGAGGCGGGGCCAGCCCCACAGGCGCAGCCTCTGCACAGTGTAGGGGCGAAGGTACTGCCTGGGGGAGTGAGTCTACACCGCCGTGCGCCTGGATGAAGCAGCCTGGGCAGAGCTGCCCTGGGTAGGCCAGCGCCTCCTGCACCTGGGAATGCCCAGGGGGCTTGTTGCCCAGGGGCCCCCAATTCCCTGCCACGGCTGTCCAGTGTCTCCCTCCTCTAACATCTCAGTGGTTGCGTCAACCAGCTCAGGAGCTTGTGAGCACTCGGCTGAGCTCTTCTGAGGCAGGTGCTGCCGGCTTGCCAGGGCCTCTGCCCTGGCCTCTGCCAGGTTGGGACAGCAACCCAGTTTCTTCTGGCCCTGGGCCTACTCTGCCTCTGCACCTGGCCCTGGCCCCAGATCTGAGAGCCGCATGGACATGGTCTTTTGGACCCTGGCTCCTCATCTTGCTAGCAGAGGGCAGATGGGAGTGGCTTGGTCAAGGACCTTTCCCACCCTGGTGATGTTCTGTTCTGTTCCCACATGGCCCCTGGGGGAGGCTGGCACAACCCACTCCCCCACTCCTGCACCATGGAGAAAGGAGGTCACAGCTGAGGCCACTAGGGAAGGAAGTATTTCTGTCCCAGCAGGTGCGGCCTGTTGGCTTCCTGGCCGCTGGGCCCCGGGTCTTTTCAGCCATCCTGGCATCAGGGTTGTGACTTGATATTTCTGGAAAGTAAAAGGGAAGGGAGCCGAAAATGCTGACTGCATCAGGTGACACCCTCCTCTTTGCCTTGGTGATGGGGTGTGTCTGTCTGTGCTGCTCAGGCCAGGCCTCCACCCTGGGGCTGGGCAGTGTCCCCAAGGAGTTCAAGCTGTGGGTGCACCAGCCCTTGTGTCCCATGTGAGGACCTGTTTCCCGGGCTGGTAGGTGGAAGGACCTTTTGGGCTGTCTGTATACTTGCCTGGGCCCTGGTTGCTCGGAGAGGCTGGCATGGAGCAGGGAGCACGCCATCTCGGTCCAGGCAGGTGCTGGCCAGGCTGTCAAGGCCGGAGAGCCTGCTGGAGCTGCCTGTCTGAAGGCTGTGTGTGCTGGGTACTGACCAGTGTCATGTGGGGCCTCCAGAGGGAGGCCTGGGGTGTGAGGGCCTTGCGGCACCCGGTATCACTCACTCGGCTCTTCAGCCTGGGCCTGGCAGGGCCTGTGCTCCCTGCTGGTGTTGAGTCAGAAACCTCACTCTTTGCACCTCTGTCGCCCTGTCCAGGTGGTCGCTGCCCGCGGTCCTGTGACCCCGCCCTGGCCTCCCAGTGTCTGTCCCACTGCTCCCATTTACTCCCCTGGCAGCAGCCAGCTGTTGACACAAGTGTCAAGCCACCTCTCCTGCTTGAGAACCCTGCCCAGCGCCCCCCCTACCCCCACGAAGCCAAGGCCCCCTCAAAGCCCATGGCCCTTCTCAGTCTGTTCCCGTCACCTGTCACCTCCCTCCCCTTGTGCGCTCTGCTCTGGCTGCTGGCTTCCTTTCACTCTTGACAGGCCCCGAAGAGCCCGGCCCTGCAGCCTCTGCACTGCTGCTCCCCCCGCCTGGACACCCCGGCCCCGGCTGCATGAGGCGGTTTCCTCCCTTCCCACCAGCCTTTGCTCCGACACCCTTTCCCAGGGAGGCCTTCCCTGACCACTGTTTAAAATGCCCATCCCCTCGCTCTTGGCCACTCTCTCAGCCTGTTATTCTCCACTATTCTTGGTGACAAAACAAGTCAAGCCACTGTTGTCTGCCTCTGCCCACCTCCCTAACTGGAGTGCAAGCCCCATGAAGGTAGGGAGGGGCTTGGCTTTGTGCACTGCTGTGTCCTAGGACCGAGAGCTGTGCCTGAGATATTGGGGACGGAGGGAGGAGCAAATGAATGAGTGCAGGGGGGGGGTGTGTGTGGCTTCCCAAGGTCTCTAGCTGGTCAGTTGCAGAGTCAGGGTTAGAATTCACTCTGTGACATTTTACACTCCAGCCACCTCCTTGATGGCTTTGGGCTGGCTGCAGTGGGTACCTTTCCAGTCATGCCACAAGGGGGCAGTGAAGAGTGCCTCAGCCTCTGCAGGCGGCCACCGCCTAGTCTCTCCCACCCACAGGTGTCCTGCTGTTGCTAGGGTTTAGACTGGAGGCCACTAGGTGGGTGGGGCATCATGGTGTAAGCTCTCTGACCTTGGGCCCCCTCACAGCCATGGTCAGGATTTCTGGAGAAAGGGCCTGAGTGCTCAGCCAGGGCCTTGGCTGTTTTCTGCAACTGCCACAATTGTTTTGCTAGAACTCATTTATCCATTTATTGTGGACCTGGGAGTGCTCTACCACCACCCGCTCCCTCAGACTTTTTCATTTTGAGACAGGGTCTTGCTAAGTGGCTGACGCTGGCCTGGAACTTATGATCCTCCTGCCTCAGCCTCCCGAGTGGCTGGGAGTACAAGCATGTACTACTGCACCTGACCAATAATATTTATTCTTAATAAGACTTATTCTAGATTGGAAATGTTAACGTAGTTTTTTGGATACTGTTTTCTCTGTAATTTTTAAAATACCCCTATGAGATGACATGTAGGGGCAGCTAACTTTGCAGATGAAGGAGGGCCCGGTAGCCAGAGTGCTGGGTCCCACAGGATTGCGGAGCTCAGAAGCCGTGGAGTGTGGCCTCCTGCAGGCAGCTCCTGTGCCCTGGGGCAGGGTGCCGGGCAGTGCCTCTGCAGCATGGGGAAGGAGGAACTGAGGAAGAGCCTGGGCTTGGTGGGCTGAGGGTGGGGTGCAGAGGGGGCAGTTCCACACACTTCAGTGGAGACGTTTAGGAAATGTCTGGGGTCAGTCCTGTAAATAGATGGCCAGGCCCAGAGGCTCTCTGAGGGCCTGTGGAGGTGGAGCCTGGGGTCTGGTTCAGAGCTAAGGCAGAAGGGGCGGCCAGTGCAAAGACCCTGCACCTCCCGTGATCTCACTGCTGTGCTTTTCTGCCACTCTGGTTTCCTCATGTGCCAGATGGGGACAGTCCTGCAGCTCTGCTTCTTTGGTGGCTCTAGGCACCGGTGCTAGCTCATAACAAGCGTGTGGAAGATGGGAGCCTCTCTTTACTGCTCCTACCTCACCACACAGCTGCAGGGTGGGCTTCAGCCCCCCCCCCCACCCCAGCCAGCCCTTGGCCGTGCCCTGACCTTGTGGGAGCACGGGATGCTGTTGGCTGGCTCCTGGAATCTGGGGCCTCTGGGTGAGAATGCCTCCCAGGCTAGTGGAATTGTCATCACAGAGCCACACTCCTGCATCCCATGCCAGGGCTCTTGCCCTCGTCCTTGTCCTCTGCCTGTCTATTGTGCCTGCCACACAGGGCCACACCCCCTGCCTGCCACCAGAGTGGGGATCTTGTCAGTGATCCTCCTCGCAGCCTCCCTGTGTCCCTGTCTATCCGTGGAATGTCTCCCTCCCCTCCCTGCTGCCCCCCAGGGCTGGGTCTGAGCCTGGAGCCTCTGTGCTCAGGATCCTCTGCCTGGGGCCCTGCTCAGCAGACACCTGTGCCCTGTGCCCCTTAGGTAACCACCAGCCCAGGGTGGCCTCAGGCCTGGGCAGGCCTTGTGAGTGGGGTGGGGTGCAGTGGGGTGGGGGATGGGAAGAGTGAAGGTGAGCTCCCATATTAGGCCTCAGTTTCAGGGTAGAGGGTGGGGGCTTCTCATTTTGATGGGTAGGTGTGACCAGTTTGTTACCCTCTGTGGAAAAAATAAATGTTGCAGCTGCCTACGGGTCAGTCAGGTGGAGCTGCTGAGCCTGGCTTCCAGTCTCAGCAACAAAAAAAGTTCTTTGTTGAAGTGAAATTCACATAAAATAAAATGAACCATTTACAAGCGTAGGATCCAAGCTGGGTGCAGTGGGGCGCCTGCCTGTAGTCCCAGCCCTTGGGAGGCTGAGGTGGGACTTTCTCCTGAGTTTGGGGCCAACCTGGACAACAGTGAGACCCAGTCTCAAGAAAAAATGCAGAGTCCAGTGGCATTCAGTGCGTGCTCAGTGCCGTGCAGCCACCACCACTGCCTGGTTCCTCGACCTTTTCATCACCCCAGGAGGGGACCAGATATCCCTGGGCAGTCATGCCCACCTACCCTAGCCCCCAGCCCCGGCCACCCCAGTCTGCTGTCTACCCTGAGCATTTCATATGCATATGGAACTTGGTGTCCGGCTGCTTTTACCGACCCGACCCCCCTTGTGTAACAGAACACATTTTACTTTCTGTCTGGTAAATACGAGTGTAGTGGCGGTTGTCCCCCCCCCACCCGTACACCCACCAGAGCCTCCCCGTTCTCTTTCTGGGAGAAGATGGCTGCTGGGCGTGGGCGTGCGGGCAGGACATGCAAAGCCACAGCCATCCCTTGAGGACGGATCATGCCATGGTGGCTCTGAACTGGGGCAGCTCCCACCCTGGCCAGCACTGGGTGCTGCCCTGTGGCTCTGGCTTACCTCTCTGTGTAGTGTGGCAGCTCCTCTGGGTGCCGAGCACCGGCTTGGGCGCTGCTGCTGTGGCTGCGGTGACTGTGGCCCCTCTCCCAGCTGCCCCCTCCTGCCACCTGGCTTCCTTTCCCAGCAGCCAGCTGGGGTCCCAACAGCCTGGCTGGTGCCCCCCCTCCGAGGCTGTGGTCTGGTGCTGGGGGTGGGGGTGGGGGGGAGAGGTAGGGTTTCAGCCCTCCCCCGGCAGCTGGCCGGCAGGGAGAGGGGCTGGTTGTATTTTAAGCTGTTGAGTGGTTCAGCAGGAACTCGGAGACCTCCTGTCCTGGTGGACACTGCTGCTCTCCTGTGGGCCACACCGGCTTGAAGGCATGTGGGCACTACCCGCCAGGGGCCCAGGAACTATTAATATACCTGCAGCCACGGGGCCGGCGCTGTGCCTGCCTGCGCCCTGCCATTCCAGCCCTTGCCAGTGCCGTCCTCTCCTCGTGTCTCTGGTGGGCCCCGAGGAGTATGACCAGCTCCCTTTTTTAGTCCTCTCCATATGCCAGCTGCTCTCTGGCCATTTTTGTCCCTGTGGGGGTTCAGTAACCTGCCCCCCAAGGCCACAGGACTAAGCAGTGCCCAGAGATGATAGCAGGTGATGTCTCTGATGCGGTTCAACTAGGCAGCACTGGCCAGGACTTCCTGGGCTCTGTCCCCTTCTCCCCTCAGGTCCAGGCGGTGGGGTAGGCATGTCGGGGACGGGCAGGCTGGCCCATGTGCTGCTTGGACCTGCTGGTCAGCCGGAAGCCAGGATATGAACGCAGGCTGCTGCCCTTTGCCACCATGCTGCCTTTCTGGGCAGGGCTGCCTCCTGGGGGACCTCTCATTCCCGTCCCCAGGACCCATTGTCATGGCTGCCTCCCGTCTGTCAGACATGCTGGTGCTTCCTGTGCCCTGGCCCAGGAGACCCTGCCTGCCCCTGAGCTGAGGCACAGGGATGTGCCATGCCCAGGGCACTTGGGCTGCAGGGCAGGGCTGGGTACAGCTCACAGTGTGCCCTGTCCCTGCCACTGTGGTCAGGAGTGTGTGAGGTGAGCCCCTTCCTCAGGTGGGCTCTGGGTGGGTGGACGCCCCCTCAGCGGCCCTGATGGGCCTGCTCTGGGCCTCAGGTCCTGCAGCAGTGTGTCTAGTCCCTTTTTCTCAGGCAGCAAGTAACTGGGGGCCTTGGAGCTCTGAGTGGGGAGGGTCCACAGCAGGGGCCGGCAGGGGCCAGCTCGGGGTGACCTCCAGCTCTGCTCACCATGACTTTACAGTGGGACCTGCGCCCACCCCCTGGGGCATTCAGGTCTTTCCTGACCAGTCTGGGCACTGCCCACCCCCACTCCAGCAGCCTTCTCTGACCTGCTGGTCCCTGGTGCTCCCTCCTGCCCAGGGCAGCCCCTCTGCACCAGGCTGTGTGTGAGCTTCCGGCCTGGATGAGGGTGTGCTGGCTGAACCATGGGAAGACTACCCACTGGTGGCCTTGAGCAAGGCTTGGGGGGAACTGGTGAGCAATGGGTGGAGAGGGAGGCTCAGGAGGCAGGGGGTCGGGACCTTGTAACTTGCCTGCAACTTCCTGTTCCGGGTCGTTTCCACTTAGAGAGAGGCTTTCTGCACCAATAACTGTGGAATCTGTCACCTTCCTGGGAACACAAATGCACAAGGAAAATAATCCGAGTGTCTTTTACAGCTCAGAAGGGGAAATGGATGATCTATCTCACGGATTCTCAAAATAGCTGGGGTTTCTCCAAGCGCAATGAACTGCTTATGCCTGAGTTGGGTGCTGGGGCCTGGGCGGGCTTCTCACCCTCTTCTGGCCACTGGCCGAAGGCCCCTACTCTGCTCAGGTCAGGGAGGGGCTGACGGGCGTCTGCCTCTAGGGATTGCCTTGGCTGCCCTGGTGCTGTTGGGGGACTGTGTCCACTCCAAAGCCTCCTTCAGGACAACCTGGTTCCTAGGGGCTGCCCTCAGGACCCCCTTGCCCCCGCTGCAGGGGACTGTGGCATGACTCCTTGGTGGGCTCAGTCTGGGACAGTTTTATATTTAGCTGTGCTGTGGCTCTGGTGCCACTCGGGTTACATCTGGCACACAAGCCGGCAGAGCCAGGGCAGGCGCGGGATCTCTTCCAGCATCGCGGCAGAATTTGATCGCGCCAGCCCGGCCCGGAGCTGCTCCTCGTGGGGAGGTCCGCGGTGGGGGCTGACGGCCGGCAGCTGGGGTGGCAGCCTGGGTGGCAGAGCAGAGCAGCCGGGCTGGTGGCGGGCAGTATGGATATCAGCTTGAGCCTGGTGGCCCGGGAGGCCAGCCAGGGGCTGAGCCCTGGCCTCAACGGCTTCCCCCGGCCTGCACCTCCCAAGACAACCAAGAAACCTAAAAAGGCTGTTCTCTTTTTTGAGGTGGAGATTCTAGATGCAAAGACGAGGGAGAAGCTGTGTTTCCTGGACAAGGTAGGACCGCAGTGCCGAGACACGGCCACAGGCCCCAGCTCCTTCCAGCCCTTTCCTCCACCCCTTCCCTTCAGAGGGCACAGGAGGAATGCTGTGATGTGTGGGACAGAGTGGGCCGTCGTGGCCCCTGGGTGTGCCTGGGAGCTGGTCTCCTGGCTAGGGGAGGAAGCAAGGCAACCTCAGTGGAGCCCATGGTCTGCACTGAGACCTGTTCCCCTGAGGCCAGTCCCTGGGCAGGGGTTTGGACCCCACCATTCCTGGGCAGAGAGGGGCAGCAGGGGAGCAGGCCCCACTTGCCTTGTTGGCCTCGCTGGGCTGGGGGCCATCCTGGCTTCCTGGTGGCACTGGAGACCCCTGCTGAGTCCACACTGGCAGAGCCTTTGCTGCACCTGCCTTGACCAGTAGGTGGGGGCCTGGACCCCATTCCTCTCCTGTGCCCGTAGCCGCGGCCCAGTCCTTTCTCCTGACCCCTCTCCATCCTGGGTCTGGGCTTCCCCGGGGCTGATGCCTCCTTGCTGGTCTTTCCCCAGGTGGAGCCCCAGGCCACCATTGCAGAGATTAAGAACCTCTTCACCAAGACTCGTGAGTCCAAGGAGTGCCACAACGAGCATGGCCACTCCTTTGGGCAGGGTCCTCTGGGTGGGACCAGGTCCTGTGTGTTTCTCCCTCAAGGACCTGTAGAAATGCCTCCGTGTGGCCCAGGCCTCTCTGGGCCTGACTGCAGCAGCGCCCCCGCGTGGCCATAAGGAGGAGTGCCCTTGTTGGCTTTCGGAAGGACAAAATCCTGCTCTGGCAGTGCTATCCTGGCCTGTGTCCTGGAACAACACAGGCTCAGAGGCCTTGCCTGGGAGTTGGGGGGTCCTTGAGCCTCGGCAACACTGAGAAGCTGGCACAGTAGGTGGGAAGCTTGCAGGCTAGGTCCTGCCAGGCTGAGGGTTGTGACACTATTCTCCCCACAGATCCACAGTGGTACCCTGCCCGCCAGTCCCTCCGCCTGGACCCCAGTGAGTACAGCTGTCCGCAGGGCTCACCCCGTGGCTTCCGGGTGGCAGTGGGAAAAGCTGGGGCAGCCCCTGAGTCCTGGCCCACCTCTCTGCAGAGGGCAAGTCCCTGAAGGACGAGGATGTGCTGCAGAAGTTGCCTGTGGGTACCACAGCCACGCTCTACTTCCGGGACCTAGGGGCCCAGATCAGCTGGGTGACGGTGAGTCCTGACCCCTCCACCAGCCGCCTTTGCCACCAGCCACATCGGGAGACTCACTTTGCTCCTTGGGCCCTCAGGTCTTCCTGACCGAGTATGCTGGGCCCCTTTTCATCTACCTGCTCTTCTACTTCCGGGTGCCCTTCATCTATGGCCACAAATACGACTTCACGTCCAGTCGGCACACAGTGGTGCAGTGAGTGGGGTCAGGTGGGTGGGAGGGGGGAGGACAAAGGACAGGAGGCCTGTTGGACCAGCCCCTGCTTCCCCACCAGCCTCGCCTGCACCTGCCACTCTCTGCACTATGTCAAGCGCCTGCTGGAGACGCTGTTCGTGCACCGCTTCTCCCACGGCACCATGCCCCTGCGCAACATCTTCAAGGTGGGCGTCCGCCACTCACCCTCTTGGCCCTGAGTCCGCCCGGGAAACCCGTCTGGCCCTGCGTCCCCGGTTACTCACCCCTCGGCCCATCCCTGCCTGCTTCCTTTCAGAACTGCACCTACTACTGGGGCTTCGCAGCGTGGATGGCCTATTACATCAACCACCCTCTCTACACGCCCCCCAGTAAGTGGCTTCAGCCTGACCCCCACCCTCGAGCGAGCCCTTGGGGCACTGGCCCTAGTGTCCTCCCCTCACAGCCTCCCCTCCCTGCTTCTTCCTCAGCCTATGGAGCTCAGCAGGTTAAACTGGCGCTGGCCATCTTTGTGGTAAGGAGTCTGGACAGTGCTGGGGGGTAGGGGGCCTGGGGGCTCTGGGCTGACCGTGCTCCTCCTTGGACAGATCTGCCAGCTTGGTAACTTCTCCATCCACATGGCTCTGCGGGACCTGCGGCCAGCTGGTGAGTGGTCTACTGGGGTTTGGGAGTAGTTGGGTCAGGTGGGAGAATCTCACCTGCTCCTCCTGTCCTGTCCCCCAGGGTCCAAGACCAGGAAGATCCCGTACCCTACCAAGAACCCCTTCACGTGGCTCTTCCTGCTGGTGTCCTGTCCCAACTATACCTACGAGGTGAGGGCCGACCTTTTCTCCCCACTCCTTCCTGGGTTTAGGGTCCCTTGTGGAGGGGCAGCCTGGTGGGGAAGGTGCTTTCAAGCTTGAGGTCTGGAGATGGAGACTGCTGTTCCTGTTCTGGGGCTGGGAGGCGTGTGGCCTGGCCTGTTGTACAGCACTTCCTTTACCTGGGGTCCCTCCACATTGGAGCTTGGTCACTGTCTCTGAAGAGGGTTGAGGGGAGGTGGCAGAACAGCCTGTGTGGCCCGCCTGCTTGCCCTCACCTCCACTGTGCTGCCCACAGGTGGGGTCCTGGATTGGCTTTGCCATCATGACACAGTGTCTCCCAGGTGAGCCCGTCACCCCTCCCTTGGTGGTGTCCTGCCATCCTGCTGAGCAGCCCCATCTTGACACCCCCTGCTCTGTCCCACAGTGGCCCTCTTTTCCTTGGTGGGCTTCACTCAGATGACCATCTGGGCCAAGGGCAAGCACCGCAGCTACCTAAAGGAGTTCCGCGACTACCCACCCCTGCGCATGCCCATCATCCCCTTCTTGCTCTGAGCCACTTCCGCTCCACCCGGGCTCAGTCAGGCCTGGCTCTCATCCCCACCCCAGTATCATTCTGGGGTGGCTGCAGCTCTGCATCTGGAATAAAACCTGTCTGCCCCAGCTGGACTCGGACTGTTCCTTTATGGGGCTTGGGGACACCAGACACACTGTGAGGCGTGGCTCAGGGGCCTGGAGGCTTTTATTTCTTGGACTGGTCCAGAGGATGGTGGGTGACCTACAGAGCCGGGTCCACTGCAGATTCCTGGGCTTTGGCCAAACGGGCCTCCCTCTGTTCCCGCCGCTTCTTCCGCTGGAGCAACCTCCGCTCCCGTTCAAACTCCTTCATGCGCTTCACGTAGCTGAGGGGAGAGAAGGGTCTCAGCTCTGGGCGGGACTCCCCTGTCCACTGCCCCTGGTTCTGATCTCAGCCCATTCCTCTGTTTGACTGGTGCTGGGCGGTGACACCCCAGGTGGTTCCAGCCACCTGCCCAACCTGGAGCCCTCCCGTCTCCCCCTGCTGGCCTGGGCCAGCTGAGGCGTGGGCCAGTGGTGCCTGCCGTGCGTGGGGTCGGGGGCTCACTCGAGGTGCTCGCAGTAGTCCCAGTCGTGCTGCTCGTGCTTGCAGCCCAGGAAGTTGGGGAAGCTGTCGCGCTTGCACTTGAGCAGCTTGATGAGGTAGTGGGCGCAGTAGTCACGCTGCTGCAGCGTCAGCTGTGCCTCGTTCATCTCCTGCTGCGTGGCCACCATCACTGAGGAGAGCGGCAGGGCTCAGCACGGGTGGACAGCCCGCCCGTGCCCCTACTCCAGGGACAGTCCCCACTGAGGACATGGTGGCATGCTGATGGAGAAGAGTCTTTTCCCTGTGTGTCCAAAGGTAACCCTGGCACTGAGGCCGCCAGGAGAGGGGTGGCCCGCTCACCTCCACCTCCTCATCAACAGCACCGGGTCCTGCCTCCCCTCCCCAGGGATGTCATGACCCTTCAAACAGCCCCCGCTGCAGACTGGGGCTCAGAAAAGCTTCCCCCAGCGCTCCCCTGGCCCCTTCCCAGTATGGGGTAGGGCTGCAGGGTGGAATCCCAGCTCTGCATTAGCCAGGTCACTGTCACCTTCCTCCTACACGAAGGATTTACAGCCTCCAGCATGGAAGTTCCCTGAGCCAATGACTAGCCATATCATTCAATGACAAGGACAGTTCTCAGAAATGCATCATTAGGTGACTTCATCACTGTGTGAACATCAGAATGTACTATACAGACTAAGACAGCAACAGGTGATGGAGCTTCACACTGTCACATGGTCTGTGGTTGACTGGAGCTGCTTATAACGAACGGTACTTAGGCTCAGGCCTCAAGAAAGCTGGGCTATCCTGTGGTCGTGGTATCCCACTCCCTTGGCAAAACTGACCCCCGGGGAAATCAACCTTCAGGAGGCTGACGGGGGCCAAGAGGAATTGTGGCTGTGTACCCTAGCCTGTGCTCACAGTGGCTGGTGACCCTGTGTCCCTGGCCTCCTTGCTGAGCACCCTGCCAAATCGGTGGGACCAAGCCTTCCCCTCCTCACCTCTGCCTGTCTCGGGCTTGGCTCCCTCCACCCACACCACAATGTGGCCACGTATCAAGTTCAGGCTGGCTTCCCCCTCTGCTTCCCAGCCACGATTCTCTCCCTCCCTCAGCCAGCTTCTCGTCTCCTGCATTCTGCCTCTTTTGGCTTTTACTCCATCATGCCAGGCGGCACCTTCCCCGGGCTTCTGCCCATTTCTAGGCTGCCCCAAACCCAAACATTAACTGTTTGTTTCCTGAGAGCCATTCATGGATTAGAGTGGGTCCTTATCCATGGCTGCAACTTCCATCCTTTATGTTAAGGAACCCCATCTGGTCCCCCAACTGCACACATCTTCTAGCCCCAGGCCCAGCTATCCACTTATATCCCTCCGCCGAGACACCTACACTTGGGGCTTAGAGAGCAATCTGACTCCTCCTGTGTTTGGAACTTATAATCAGCCAGCAAGGCCTTATGGGGTACCTGCTGCATGCATGGTGTATTCATGGGTACACGGCAGGGGACATGACAGACAAGTCCCTGCCCCTGGAGGGAGTTAGAACAGACAGGTAGGACACAGTGTCACAGACTGTCTGGCAATGGTAAGGATGAAGGAGAGGGAGTGTTGGGTACACGGGAGCAGAGTGTTCAGAAGACAGGTGTAAAGGGCTTGCGGTGAGAGGCCAGGTGGCAGGACGCCGTCAACATCAGCAGTGGGCTGTGAGGGGGAGGGTAGGCTAAAGCCCCTGGAGCCCTGGCATGCAGAAGACGCTTGAAGCCAAGACACTGGTGGAGACCCACACTTCCTCCCAGGCAGTGGTGGACAAGGCCTGAGCCTTAGGGCACCAAAGGGGAGGCCAAGAGGAATTTAGCGTAGAAGCCCCAAGCGAGGTTGAGTCTTGGAGGCCAGGTGGGGAGGGTCTTTCCGGAGGTGTCAGTGGTGAAGGTTAGGTAAGAAGTGGGCACTGACGACAATGGGGCTTGGTGACAGAGTCCTCAGGAGGGCTTGACAGAGCCCTTTAAGTGAAGTGGCAGGGGGAGAGGGGGAGGTGGGGCCAGGGGGTTGTACAACAATGGGGAACAATGAAGGGAAAACTAGTGTCAGAGAGGAAGGCTGGCTGAAGGAGACTCCTTGAGTCTGGGCAGATGGAATGGGGGCCATAAAGGGCTCATCTGTAGCAGGGGCTTAGGTGAGGAGGAGCCTGAGGGCAAATGGGGGCAGGGAGCCCAAGAGAGCCCCTTTTTGGTGGCTTGTTTTCTCAATAAGAGGAGGGAGGAAGAGACAGTGACGGTCTGGGGATGTGTCAGGAATGCCAGGCAACATCAACGAGCCACTGGAGGAGCACCCAGGAGGCCGTCAGCAGCCCCCACCCAATCATGTTCTGCCGGCACAGGGGTAGATGCCAAGGAAAGGGGGCCGCCGCCCCCCACCACGGTTTTGGCCAGCAAGAGAAAGGCACAGGGGGCCCTGGTGTTTGGGAAGCAGGTGCACGGGGAATGCAGGCTCAGATGCGACTTTAGGACCACCTGGAGAGGGGACACCCTCCAACATTCTCTCAGACACAGACCTTTCTTTACCCCTACTACTTGGAGGTTCTGACCCCAAGTCGACGTCCACCCAGCAGTCACAGCAACCTCTAGACACAGCAATCTGTGTCCCTCCTCTGCTTAGTAGCACGGGCTCTGTCCTCTCCGTGACTCTCCTCCGGTCACCTGCTACTCATCCCTTTCTCATCTTCTACCTATTGCCTCCTAAGGCTGCTCTGATACCTGCCAACTGTGCCCCCCAAGATCTGCCTGGTCCCGCCGTCTTCCCTCCCGGGCTGGGAGGTCACTGAACACGGCGCCGGCATCTCTAGTCCCTGATGCGCGGCGCGAGCCCGCCCTGCGTCGTCTGTGCCCACCTGAACAGGAGCGACACCTGCACGGGGGTACAAGAACGTGTCCCTTACCCCCAAGCCTTCTCAAGGCTCCCCGCTGCCCCCAGGACAAAGGCCAGCTCTGGCAGCCTCTCTTTTGTCCCCGGGCCTTTGCTCCAGTCGGTCCCCGTCCTGGAATGCCCGATACTCGGCAGGGTCACCGGCGCCTGGGACTTCCTCGCACGGAGGCCAGGTCCGCGCAGAGGATTCTGAGTTGCCTGGGTCCCGCGTCCGCGCCCCACTCCCGCCAGCCGCGCCTGCGCACTGGGCCTTACCGCGCTCCTTGCGCTCCGGGAAGCCGTACTGGGGCGGGAAGGTGGGCATCTGCAGAGGGTCGGGCTCCACCGAGGCATCGCCCAGGTAGCGCCGGGCCAGGTGCGCCCCCATGTCTGCTCCGCCGCAGATTCCAGCGCCGGCCGGGGTCACCTCACTCCTACCCGGAAGCACTGCCTTCTTCCCCACCCAGGACTTCCGGGTCGCCCAGGCCGCAGCGGGGATCATAGAGAGGAACCCTCGGAGGACTTCCTGACTGGCGAGCGCCACCTGGCGGCCTGAAAGAGGCAGGACAGGGGCGTCTACGGCTGGACAGGGTCGGACCCTGGAGGGGCGGTTGAGCCTGATTCTGGAGCATAAATGAAAATTGCATTTCATATTTTCCAGAAAGAAGATTTTATTCTAAAACATTAGAATTTCTCTTTGTATCAAGAAGTAACAATACTGACTATATCATTAGTGAATATAAAAAATATGACTTTTGTTGTTTTGTGGTGCTGGAGTTGGAACCCAGGGTCTTGCCCAGGCTGGGTACAGTGCTCTGCCACGGAGCTGCACCGCCGCCCAGAATGTCAAAATTTTATTTTATTTCATTTTATTTGGTTCCAGGGATTGAATTCAGGGGCACTCGACCACTGTATTTTATTTGGAGACAGGGTCTCACTGAGTTGCTTAGCGCCTCGCTGTTGCTGAGGCTGCTTGGAATTCGCCATCCTCCTGCCTCAGCCTTCGGAGCTGCTGGGATGACAGGCATGGCGCACTGCAAAATTCAAAAATTTAAATTGAGTTATTTAAAAGAAATTTGTGAATGAAATAAAGTCAAATTAAAATGAGCCCAAGTCACCCTAGTGCTGGGTTCCATTCCAGCTCTGCAAAACCCATCAACGACGAAAGCAGGGAAAGATCTTATTTAACGAGGCATTGCGGGCGGAATCGTGTCCTCCAAAACACAGATGAAGTCCTGACCCCTTAGGGAGCAGCCCCTGAATGGTGACCTTCTTTGGAAATAGGGTCTTTGCGCGGAGTAATGAGGTTAAAATGAGGTCATACCCACGCGGCGGTCAGCCTGGTCCAGCGGCGGGTCCTTAGCAGAGGAGGAAGGTTGGCGGTGACCGCACCCGGGAAGGAACCCGCATCCCCACGGAGGCCGAGGCCGAGCGGGGTGCACAAGCCAAGGGTCCCGGCAGCCACCAGAGGCTGGGGAGGTGAAGGCGGCTCCCCCAGAGCCTTCACACAGGGGGCGCCGCCAACACCCAGAACTGTCGCACCAGACATGTGGTTTTAATTTAACAGCCACCTGGTTGGGGCGCTGGGTGACACCAGTAAACTAACACGCAAGGGCATTTGTCCTTTTTCCTACTTCAACTCACCCTCCAAAGCAGCGTCCAGGCTTGGGGCTTGGTCATAGGCAGCGGCACCCGGAGAGGGGACACCTGGTGGGGGCGACAGAACATGATTGGTCATAGAATGGCGACATTTGGATGCTGGAGGAGACCACGGGAGAGTCGTGGGGAGGCCGCCCAGAGCCCCCAAGGCGTGCAGTCTGCGCCAGTTACTCCGCTCTGAGTGTAAGTGCTGAGGGGGGGTGACCCCGCGCTGTGTCTGCGCAAGGGGACAGCCACCATCTGCCCGGCCCCATCATAGGGCAGGCACAAGGGATAAATGAAATGTCCAAATAAAATGACCACCTGTGACTTAGCCAGTTAATCAGAAGCACCCAGATGCGTGGACACCCAATGAAGCAACCCCTCTCCCGAGACCCATAACAGGAGGCGTACCCCAAGACGGGATGTGGTGGCACCCTGACCTGGTCACCTGGTCACTTGTCAGGAGCCTTGCCCAACAAAGTCACCACAGCGATGCGCCTCTGATTCTCTGTCTTTGGGCTTCAGCAGAGTGCGGTTTCTCCTACTGGTGACGACCACACCGGTCCACTCCAAGCTGGCCCTTCAGGCTGACACCCTGAGACTGCCACCCATCAGGACCTTGGCCTAGACTAGATTGGGTTCCTGCACTTGTTTTTTTGTTTTGTTTTGTATTGGAAATTGAACCCAAGGGTGCTTAACCACGAAGCCCTTTTATTTAGAGACACGTTTCTCACTGAGTTGCTTAGGGCCTTGCTGTCGTTGAGGCTGGCTTTGAACTTGCGTTCCTCCTGCCTCAGCCTCCCCAGCTGCTGGGATGACAGGCGTGCACCACCACACCCCACAAGTTCCTGCACTTTGATGGCTCTGCGCAGTCCTTGGGCTGGTTCCTGATCTTTCTAGGTCACCTACACTGAGTCTTTGCATGTGTATCTGCTCTGTGCCTTTGCTCTCTGTTCCGTCTCTGGAACCTGTGAGTTTCCTGTATCATATTTTATCTATCTATCTAAGTGGTGTGAAGTGTGCTGTGTGACTCGAGCCTTACAGATATTAGTGGTTCAGACAGGAACAAAAGAACCGGTAATTGCTCCGCTATGACAACAGGGGACCCACAAGTATTTGGTGAATGGCAACTGCTGAAAGAGGTGTACTCAGCGGATTTGTTGTCATTCAATACATCTGACTCTGGAAGGACACAGAGGTGTTTGGTCTGTTAATGGCGTAGCTCTGTCACAACAGTGTTGGACAAAGCGTGTTAAGTACTTATAACAGTACTGGGCTGGTGACATCAGTTAAGTGCATTCTTCTTCGTACCCACTGTGTGGGTCAGCTTTGTGTCACTCTGACAAAACGCCTGAGACAATCAGCTTATAAAGAGGAAAGGTTTATTTTGCTTCCTGGTTTCAGTCCGTGGTCACTCGGCCCCATTGCTTTGGGACAGTGGTGAAGGCGTCCGTCATAGCAGGAGCCATCAGCAAATTGGCTGCACTGTTAACGTCTGTGCAGAATGTGACCCTTGCCTGTCCTCTCCATGGCCACCAGCCCCATCGGAGGCACCATCACCTCTTGTCAGCGTGAAACAGAACCCTCCCATGGTTCTGTTTCATGTGGAATAAAAGCTGGACTTGGTCCATCAGGAGGTCAGGGGTGGCCCCCCAGAATCTGTATTTCTAGCGTATTCTCAGGTAATGGTGAGGTTGCTGGTCTGGGGACCACCTCACGAGAATCGCTGGGCTAGATCTCCCTGACCCTGGGGGTGCAGCCTTCATACCGTGGTCTTTGTGGACCGCGCTCCTGGAGTTGTGCAGTGCACGGGTTGCACAGCTGCCCCAGGCAGCCCTGCCGGGTCCTGGGTGTCCCCCCTCCCCCCTGACTTCTTTTTCTCTGGGCTTTAGTGGATCATCCAGAGATCAAAGCTGGGAGGAAACCCACAAAGGCAAATTAAGGTCCCACTTCCTTTGCCACTGCCAGAAGTGACTTCCTCTCTTAGAAACTCTGCTCGTTCATTTGTGAAATGAAATCAGTAATACCCACCTCCTAGTGTTCCGGGACAGGAACCCCGGCGCCCCGACCCTGTTCATGGTTTTATTTTTCTTCTTAACTTTCATCACCGTCTAAACGGAACCCATCCGACTCGTTGATCTTGTGTGACTTTGTCAGTCTCAGGAGCAGATGTTGTCCGTCTTGTTGACTGACTTATTCCTTCCTCACCTAGCATGGGGCAGGCCCACAGACGTAGGCCGGGATTTAAGTGTGTCCCCAAATTTCATGTGTTGGAAACTTAACCCCCAAAGTCATGTTAACGGTAGTGAAGAGACGGAAGGAAACCTTTAGAGGTGATTTAAAAGATTTTTTTTTTTTTTGAAACCTGGCATTGAACTCAGGGGCTCTCGACCACTGAGCCACATCCCCAGCCCTTTTTGTTTCTTATTTTGAGACAGAGTCTCACCCAGTTGCTTAGGGCCTCATTAAGTGGCTGAGGCTGGCCTTGAACTTGCCATCCTCCTGCCTCAGCCTCCAGAGCTGCTGGGATAACAGGCGTGTGCCACCCACACTCAGCTAGAAGTGATTTAGTTTGGGGGAGGAACCCTCGAGAATGGAGGGAATGACTTTATTTGGAAAAACAAGCTCTCTCTGGTGAGCTGGCTCATCTCACCATGGGTACCCTCTGCCATGATATGATGGAGCCAAAAAGCCCTCCCCAGATGTGGGTATCATGCCCTTGGACACCCCAGCCTCTGGCCTCTGAAACCATGATCTAAATAAAACTTCCTACTTTATAAGCTACACAGTCTCAGGTACTCTGTCATAGCAACAAAAAACAGACAGACTCAAGGGTCTGAATATTTGTCAAACAAACCCCCAATGAATAATTGAAGAGGGTATTTGGGGGGATCAGTCAGATGGTTGCATGAAAAGTTCCCACTGCCTGGCACTTAGTAGGTGCCCAATATGTGCTCGCTCTTACTGTCACCATGTAACTAGAAGGTCACTCTCCAAGTAGACATTGTCTAACTGGAAAGCCAAACAAGGTGCTACGATGAGCAGCCCTCGCCATAGAGGCATAAGGGGTCCCAGCCAGTTAGACCCTGGAGGAGGCCTGGGTCTTCTTGTTCCCGAGGTCCCAGGGCTCAAGGGTTTCAGCCAGCGCGTGCTTACCCAGGGTTGGGGATGAGAAGTGACGGTGTCATGGTAGGGGGACATAAAGCAGTGTGTGCGCCCGTGGGAGGGGTCGGGTCTCTGTCACCCATGAGACATGCTCTTCCTGTTTCTTCCTCTGTCAGTCACCCGACAAGGAGAGCTTCCTGCCCCCACGCTGCTCCCCAGGGGCCTGCTTTCTTGCCTGGGGCTCCCTGCCCCTCCTTCCTCCTCTGCCGCCCGCCCGTCTATTAGTATTCTGTGGCCAAAGCCTGAGAAGCTCAGGTGGACCCGGGGGTGGGGATGGAAATTCTGGGTGATGTCTGCACCTCTGCACGGTCTGCTGGGTGGGAGATGGGATGCTCTGGGTCTTCAGGTCTAGGGTAAGCCCCTGGGGGAAATTGGCTTCTGCCTACGGGGTGAACACTCGCCTCTAATCCAGGCTCTGAGGATGCCTGGGGATCCAGGGGATCCAGAGTGGCTGGTGGCATTTTGATACTGATTTTGTGGTACAGGGGGGTTGAACCCAGCATCTCACAGCAGCTGGACGAGGGCTGTGCCACTGAACTACATCCCAGCCTTCTAAAAATTCCAAGCTGAGACCTGGTCTTGCCAAGGTGCTGAGGCTGGTTGAATTGCGATCCTCCTACCTCGGCCTCCTGAGTCATGGGGTTACAGATGTGCACCACCATACCCAGCCTGGCTGGCATTTGAAAGACACGTGAGCCTGAAGGGGTCTGACTTTGGGGGTCATCTTCACCAGGACTTGGCAGGCAGGACTGTCACTCATTCATTCTCTGAGCACCACATTACCACCTGGCAGGCAGTCACACGCAGTGAACAGGACAGACACAGATCCCTGCCTTCGCAGAGCAGAGCTCCTAATGGGGGGAGACGGGCAATGAATGAAATCAGGAAAGCCAGGTGTGGTAGCCACCCCTGTAATCCCAGCAACACGGGAGGCTGAGGCAGGAGGATCTCAAGTTCAAGACCAGCCTCAGCAACTTAGCGAGGCCCTAAGCAACTCAGTGAGACCCTGTCTCTAAATAAAATATAAAAAGGGCTGGGGACGGGGCTCAGTGGTCAAGCACCCCTGGGTTCAATCCCCAGTGAGTCCCCCCACCCCCCAAAATAATGATTAAGAAGTGACCTAAACAGAATGTCTGATGGCAACAAAATGGTGCTAACTGTTAAGAAGGAAAAATTGGGTTCGGGAATATGAGAAGGGACATCCTGAAATTCTAAATGGGGCTGTTCTGGAAGGTCTCACTGATGATTCTGGACGCAAGACCAGGGGGTGCTCTCCACGGGGCTGGGCGCAGCCTCCAAGTCCCTTCCGCGGCTTCTAGGAGACTCCCCTGTCCCCTGTATCTTTAGAGGCCACCTTCCCAGCAAGAATTTCCGGACTGTCGGGAGCTGCCCTGGATGCAGCGCCTTTACGTCCTGATGCACCAGGTTCTGAGCGACTACTGCCTTCAGCCTGGCCCAGATCGCAGTCACCTGGGCGTCACCCAGCTGGGATGGCAAGGCGTGGCTCCAGGCGCAGGTGTCACCCGCTGGGGCCGAGTGACACTCACCTGTCCCTTTGTAATCCCCCCCCCTTTGCCCTTTTGGACATAGAATGTTCCATGGAACCTCCCCTGTGTGTCCCCTAGATAAGAATGAAGAATTCCAGAGGCAGCTCTCTTTCCACGGGCCCTTAGGGGAGTTTGAAAAGGCACCTCTGGGTGCGCGCGCCCTCTCTCCGCTGTTTTTCTTAGGTTGTTGGAATGGTCAGATTTGGGAACCCAGCATAGGGCTCCAGCTAGGACAGGGGGCCCTAAATGGAGGCCGCGCCGGGATGTTTTAGGGTATTGATAAAGTGTGTAGGGTTCCAGGGTCGCCCTCCTCATGAGCACGCTCCTTATGACTTACTGGGAAGCTAATGTGGACGGTGAAATTCCAGAAGGGTTCTGCTTCTAAAAGGTAAAGTGTCATTGAAAATTTTTTTGTTTTTATTATTACTTTCTGAAATTGTTTGGGCGATTTTAACTGAGCTCGTAAACCGGCTGAGCCTCTCTCTGCATCCTTATCAAATACTCTGATGGGGTGGGCTGTGACTCACCTGCTCTTCGGGGACGAAGGCCAGGCTTTAGACACTATTCCCTATGGGGTCTGTAACTAGACCCCACCGCCAGCATATTCTGTCCTTTCAAAAACCTAAATTGACGAATGTGGGCTACCCTGGGGCCGGCCAATGCTGGCGGCGTCTGCCACTGGGACCCATTTTGGGTGCTTAAAAATCTTATTTTTATGTTTGAGGTTCCTGCATGCTAGGGGAGATGGGAGCCACCCGTAGCTCTGCGCCTCCCTGCCCTGGGGAGACTGGAGCACTGGCGCGATGGCACCTGAAGCTTTTATAAATGCAAGCATCTAACGATCGTCTTAGTCCATTCATGCTGCTATAACAAAATGCCTGAGATTGGATCATTTACAACAAGGAAATTTCTTTCCCACGGTTCTGGAGCCTGGAAATCCAACCAGGAGGCACAGGAGGTTTGACTTGGGTCTGGGGAGGGCAACTTCCCTGCTTCCAGCGAGGGCACCCCGTCTCCACCCCCCAGAGGGATCAGTGCTTTGCCCTCCATGGCCACAGAGGTGGCAGGCCAGGCAGCTCTCCGTACCCTTGTCCATCAGGGCATTAAGGCCGTCCATGAGCCCAGAACCCTCATGGCCTGATCACGTCCCCAGAAGCCCCACCTCTTAGTATCACCACAAAGAGGATGACGTTCCCAGCATGGGACACGTGGAGGGACACGTACCTTCGGACCACAGCCACGGCATCCATCTCCTGCTGGTGCTGCTCAAGCTGCGAGGTATCTACACAGACGCACCCAGGACCCCCCCTGAGCCACCACCCAGCCTGGCCGTCCACGTATTTTGAGACGTTTTCACTTTTGTTCAGTTCAGTGTCTCTTCAATTTCATTTCTGAACTCCCTCCGACCCGTGGGTGTTATTCAATCTACAAACAGTGGGGGATTCCCAGATACCACTGTCACTGGTCTCCAGGTTTTTAAAGATTTTTTATTTGTTCTACTTAGTTGCCCGAGACAGCAGAAGGCACTTCAATTCATCGCACACGAGTAGAGCGCGACATTTCGATGCTCTGAGTGGACACGGGGTAGACGCGTTATGAAGTTAAGCTTGTCATGACTTCGATTCTGTGATTGTTCTTTTCATCGAGACCCCCGTGTACCCCCAATTTCCTTCTCCTGCTTTCTTCTTTCTTCTTCTTTTTTGTATGACTAACATAACTTTCTAAAGATATTTGGCTCTTTTACTTATTCGTTTATTTGCAGTGCTGAGGATTAAACCCAGCCTTGTGCATGTGAGAAAAATGCTCCCTCACTGAACTATGTAGTAATTTATTTTACTCACTTTCTTTCCACCGGTGACCGCTCTGACAGTAGGGATTTCGTTGTTGTTTAGGGATGAATCCTTGGTGCCTGGAACACAGCTTAATACTTAGTAGGTGGTCGATACATATCTGTTGAATGGATGAATGAACAAATTGGACAGGTTAGGAGACCAACAATCAGAGATGTTGTTCTATTCCTCGGAGGTCACACAGCATGAATGGGGCAGAGCTGGGGTTCTCCAGGGTCCAAAGCCTTATGTTTTTTTTTTTTTAATATTTATTTTTTAGTATTTGGCGGACACAACATCTTTGTATGTGGCGCTGAGGATCGAACCCGGGCCGCACGCATGCCAGGCAAGCGCGCTACCGCTTGAGCCACATCCCCAGCCCAAAGCCTTATGTTAGACTCTGGGGATGTGCCTGGATTCCACTACCAGTCCCTGAATACCTACTGTGCGCCGGGTCCAGAGGGATGGCATTGGCCATGCGTCCACCGTCTTTACACAGTAGGACCACTAGCCTTTCTTGGGCTTGCCTTGCTCCAGGCCCAGCAGCGTCAGTGAGCTCCCTTGATGTGCGGAGATGCCATCAGCCCGTCCTTCTGACCCGTTTGCCTGTCCCCTGGACATGTCCACGTCCATCTGGAGCCTGCTGCTCTGCGGTGCTGAGCAGGTAGGCCGAGCAGATAGGCTCTTCCGTCTCAGACAAGCCTCTCCTCCCCCCCCCCCCCGTAGAATGGGCACATGCACCCCCGAGGCAGGTGGGGAGGCCTGTGGCATTAGGCCCACCTCGGGGGAAAGCCCAGCCCCTGGGGTGCGCTGTCGGTGGAAAGCAGAGCTGATCTGCTGCCCTCTGGGGCCACCCCGTCCCCACGTGCTGGGGAAGACTTTCCATCAGGAGACCAGGTTGTTTATATCGAGACTCTTAGTGGAACATAAATTCCATTGTGTTTAAGCCACTTTTTTTGGGGGGGGGTATGGGGATTGAGCTCAGGGCCACTTGACCACTGAGCCCTATTTTGTATTTTATTTGGAGACAGGGTCTCACGGAGTCGCTTAGCGCCTTGCTGTTGCTGAGGCTGGCTTTGAGCTTGCCATCCTCCTGCCTCGGCCTCCTGAGCTGCTCTTGTTTTGAGGCTCCGAAACTCCACTCTAGCTCGGACCCACGTCTGCAGGATTTTCCTCCTTGTTTAAGCCACTTTGAGTTGCGTTTCCTTTTACTCTTAGTGGAAAGCCCCGAAAGCGGGGTCCTGAGGGGGTCTTAGCTTTTGGGGTGTGTTTTAGCTTCCTAAGATGAACTGAAATAACGTTTCATAAATTCCATGGTTTAAACCACAGGATTGGGTTCCTTCCAGTTCTGGAGTTCAAAAGACCCAAATCGGTTCCCGGGGGCCGACACCAAGGCCTGGCGGCTGCGGCCCCCCACGCCCCCCCCCTTCTCCAGTTTTTTCCAGCTTCTGGAACCACTTTCTCTGCACTCCTTGGGCTCCTACCGTCATCTCCAGGGTCGACTCAGATCCCCGCGCGCCCGAGCATTCAGTCCTGGGACCTCGTAGTGGGTTGAATTGTGTCTCCCCCTGATTAACCGTCTGAGTCCTGACCCCGTGGAGATGGAACCGACTTCATCTGGGCAAAAGGGACTTTGCTGAAGTCAGTAAGTGAAGCGTCTAAGATGGGATCGGGGACCCCTGTGTCAGGAACCATCTGTATAAGGAAGCTTTCCTCCTAATTAAAAATGCAAGTTGTGAGCGAAACCTTTGAGTCTGTTTGGGAATCCACTTCCTGGAGGAATCAAGGGTGGGGGACAAAGAACCCACTCCCTCACCCGGGCCCCACCTCCGACGGCTTCCACCACCTCCCGTAGCTCCACCACCTGGGGTCCAAGGCTTTAACAGGAGACTCTGGGGGACTTTTAGCTGGGCATGGTGTCACATAGCTATAATCTCAGCTACTTAGGAGGCCGAGGCAGGAGGATCACGAGTTTGAGGCCAGCCTCGGCAACTTAGTAGAACTCTTGTCTCAAAAAAAAAAAAAAAAAAAAAAAAAACCTGGGGATGTAGCTCAAGGGTAGAGTGTGCTTGGGTTCGATCCCCAGTACTGCAAAACAAAAACAAGAAAAAGAAACTAAAATCCTTTCTGTTGCGGTCCTGTCCAGGCTGTGCATCGGGACTCACACACAACTTACAGGCTTTGCAGATTCAGCTCGTATGATTGTGGTAGCAGGCTTCAAGATGACCCAGTGACCCTACATCCCGGCATTTGTGTCCTTGTGTAGTCTCATCCCACAATGACCCAGGTCTGGTCCACATGGTGAACTGAGCGCAGACTAGACACAGTGTGTGACTTGTGAGGCTAGGCATGTGGCTTCCACCTGAGCCTCTACCCCGCTGTGGGGACACCCAATCATCCCTTTGGAGAGACTCGTGGGAAGGATGGAGGTCTCCTGTCCAGAGCCAGGTGGGTGCACGGTCCTAGAGGCAGATCTCCAGTACTGGCAGGCTTTCAGGTAAAGGCTGCTCCAGGAGACATCTTTTATTTTTAATTAAAAGTCCTATTTAAAGTTCTATTTATTGGGGCTGTGGCTGCAGCTCAGTGGTAGTGTGCTTGTTTAGCATGCACAAGGCCCCGCTCCATTCCCAGCACAGGAAAAAAAAAAAAAGGAACTAGTGCTAGTTATCAACTATATTATTTATACCATGAATTCATTGAACATTATAAGAAAGTTTTATAGAATGTCACATCATGCCTTTTCCCCAGGGATCCCAACTAAGGCTTTATCTTAGAGGCCCTTTCAAAGTATCTGTTCATTTATTTTTAGATTCAAAATTTTTGAAAAAAATTTATTAAGACGTATGAATTGTGTATAGGGCTGAGGTTCCGCCTGGTATTTCCGCGCCTGCACCCAGCACCCGCTGAGCACACCCCGCCTCCTTTCCACCCTCCCCTCGCCCCAAACCTTCCCCATCTCTAGAAATCACTGGGCCACTTTCGGGTTGACTTTTTTAGCTTCTGCCTTTGAAAGAGAAGGAGAGATGCTCCTCCTTCTGTGTCTGGCTTGTTCCTCCTGCTGGGAGACCTTCCAGGTCCACGCATTTTTCTGCAAATGTCTGAGTCCCTTTCTTCTCCACGGCTCGGTCTTTTCTTTGTGCGTCCATCTGCTGGGGAGGGGGCACCTCGGCTAATCCCACCTCTCAGCTCGGGTAACCAGCGCCTAAGGAACACGGGCATCTGGGCAACATTTAGACTGCATCCTACAAAAGACGACAAGTCAGAGCCACCCAGCTGAGCTGCGCTGGATCCCCAAGTCGCAGAAACCTAGATGACACATGCATAGGGTTGCCTTAAGTCACTAAGTTTTGGGTGACTTAGGACACAGCTGTAGATCACTGGTGCGGGGTCCTAGCACTTCGTTATGGAATGTGGGAGCACTTGGCCCCCGTCATTTCCACGTCTGGCTGCAACATCACCACCTCCAGGTCACTATGGAGTGACGACGCGGTCACTATTGAGAATAAAGTGTAACAAGCCTTTTCTGGCTCAACCCGGTGTCCCCTGACTGGCCTATTGCCCCTCCTGTTTAGGTCAGAGGTCCAAGGAGGGAGGAGATTGGCCACTTTCCACCGGGCCTTGGCGCTCTGTCTGTGCCCAGCTGTGGGAGATCTGAACTGGGGAGAGAGAGCAGCTTAGGGCAGGTCGCAGGGGCTCTTCTCAAGACGGATTTGCATGCATTTGACTTCTAAAGAAAGGGAACTGAGAGGGGCCCCGGATGGACGCCTGAGCAGAAGGCACAGAGGACAGGCGCTGCTGGGCACTGGGCGTTCCTCTCCGGGTCCTGGTGTCCTCTGCAGCCATGAGCACCCTGTACACTAACACGGGGCGCCACTACCCACCAGGTAGGGCCCTCGCCAGGCGTGGGCTGGGGGTGGGGACCCCGCATCCCCATCCTGGGGCCTTCTGGAGCCAGGGACCAGGACCCGAGGGAGGAGGGGAGGGAGGCTGGATTCTGACTTGCCTTCTCTCTGGGAGGGACCACAGTGGAGGAGTCTGATGGTGACGGTGACGATTACGAAAACATGGCGCCACCCTACAAGGACCTGCCTCCCAAGCCAGGTGAGACGGCTCTCTCAGGAATGAGGGAGCAGGGCCCCAGGGGGCGGTCGCTGGACACTGTAGCCACCCGGTCATTCTCGGGTTGACCCACCCCAGGCCAGGTGACACGATGGCAGGCGCACTGGGACCGTGCCCTGGAGCTCTGGGCACCAGCTCCACCGAGAGGGAAGGGACGAAGCAGCGGAGAAATCCCAGGGGATCTGGGGGCTCTGCCCCATGGCAGGGGGTGGAGTCGACGAGGGCACCTGGGTGTGGTGGGTGACCAGCCCCGAGGGGCTGATGAGTGGACAGAAACGTGGGAGCTTGGGAGGTGTCCCTGAGTGAAGTCCCTCCAGGGAACTGGAGGCCGTGAGAGGTTTCTGAGGTTGGTAGTGCCACCCCGGTGTCCTTGGGCAGTGGCCGTCCTATGCAAAATGGGCCTCTCTATCCCCGGTTTCTGAGGTCTAGGGGCGTGAGTGGCTCTGTGTGAGGCAGGAGGTGGGCTGGGTTGTACCGTGGGATGGTCTTGTCTCTGACGCCAGCGCTGTGCCCCCACGGTCCTCAACCCCTCCTCCAAGACCAGCCGCATCCCCGCCTTCAGGGCCACCCCTCCCTCCAACACGGCCCTCCTCATCTCTGCAACTCCACTCCCAAATGCAACATCCCCTCATCCCCGCCCAACCGCAACGTGACCTCCAACCTGTTCCCAAACCCGGCAAGGACTCTGCGGGACCCTGACCCTGTCCCGAGTGACCACGCTGCTCCCACACCCTTCGCCACGATCACCCCAGCTTCGCCCTCGTCCAATCCCAGAGCCAGGTCCAACCACACCTAACTCCGTCCTCACTTCAGCTCTCCCTGTGACTCCGAGGCCACCAACTGTCCCGGCTCACCAGGACGGAGGGGTTTCCAGGACACGGACTTCTCAGTTTTCATACGAGGAGTTCCCTGGTGGTTCGGTGGTCGGTCTCTGCACTGTGACCCTGTCCCCTCCCCTTAGCCCGACCTTGACTCTGACCTTCTCTTCTTCAGATTCCATGGCTCCCCCGCGGCCTCCCAGGGCAGGTGAGTGGGGCTGAGGGTCCAGAGGCCCCCCCCTGTGGCTTTGCCCCGCCTGGGCCTGAGCAACCTTCCTCCTTCCCCAGGAAAGAAACCGGAGACCCCTCCTCTCCCTAGCAAGCCCCTGAGGATGACAGGTGAGGCCGCGGCCGGGGTCTTCCTGCTCCCGGGTGGAGACTCTCCTGGGAATGACCCTTGTCTTTCTGGTCCTTCCAGCCCTGGGCCTCCCGCCTGTGCCCTGCAAGTCTCATCAGTTGGGTGAGCAGTGGGGGGGGCTGGGGGGTGTCGGCCAGATCCTGTGTCCTACCTGTGCGCCTGCGACCCGACAGCAGATCCCGCCATTTGCACAACCGCATGCACAACAAAAAATGTGGGAAGAGAGGAATCCTGAGGGGGAAGCCCAGGGGTTTCCTCCCAACCCCTCTGTCCTGACGGCGCTTGCTGATCTCGGAAGACAGAATCTTCCGGCAACTTCTGCATAGACCTCTCTCCTCCTTTCTCCCAGGCGTTGATGGGGAGCCTCCTCCTGTCCTGCCGTCCCTAACCAGTGAGTCCCCCTGCCCCGGGCGGCTCCCTTCCTCCCCTCTCGGGGTGGACAGTGTATCTGAGTCAGGTCCAGGGTGAGGCCCTGGGACACAGAAACCTCTCTGCTCCTCCCGGGTGTCCAGGCCAGGGCCCCCCGGGGACCCAGGGTGTCTGCAGGGGACTCTTCAGCAAGTCCCTTTGGACTTGGAGGAGACAGGGACCTGTTCTATGTCCCAGGGGTCCGCAGGCTGCCTTGAGTGGGAGGGGCGTGGGCAGGAGCTGCTGGAGGCTCATTCCCCGACCCTGTCTGGCGACTGTCCCTGGACTGTCCTGTAGACAGGGCGACACACCTCTGTCCTGGGCTCCTGGAGAAAGGCTCAGGGTCCCTTCCTCACACTCTGAAGCACCAGGATGAGACTCTCTGTCCCCACCCCGCCCCCGCCCCCCAGCCACTCCAGTGCCCTGGCTCCATCCGAAGTCCAAGAGTCCCGGGTGTCACCAGGAGGAGAGGCTAAAGGTATACCTGTGTCTGCTGCTGCTGCTGGGGACGTCCCTGATCCTGAGCTGCCTCAGTCTGACTGTGACCCTGATGAAGTGTGAGTAGGGCTGGGATGGGCCGTGGGGAGAGGCTGGGGGTGGGGCCCGGGAGGACCTGGGGTCAGGCTGGACTCTTCCTCACAGACCAGGAGGTGGTGGAGAGGCTGGGGGCGTTGACCTCTCAGCAGGCGGCCTGGCAGGTGAACGGTGAGTGCCTCCCCTCGCTCAGCTCCGCTCCATCCCCACACCCAACCCCAACACACCAACCTGTCTCCCTTTGCCAGTCGCTGTGCTGGGCGCAGGGGGGGGGGGCAGCACGGAGAGCACATCAGACATGACCCTTGTCGCGTGCTTTTCCCTGTGGAGGGCGTGTGTGTGCGTGTGTGCGTGTGTGTGCGTGTGTGCGTGTGTGTGCGTGTGTGTGTGTGTGTGTGTGTGTGTGTGTGTGTGTGTCCAGACTTCCATTATGGCATTTGGCAGCTACAAGCTACAGGTGGCTGTTGAGCACTTAAAATGTGACTGGCCTGAAATGGGGTGTGTGTTGTCACCGTGACTCACACACGGACTTCAAAGACTTGTTCCCACATGGAATGGAACCTATCCCACCAATACTTTGAAAATGCTGGTTGCAGATTGAAATGATAATGTAGCGTGGACACAGAGGGGCGAGTGAAAACAGTATCCGAGTTAATTTTACCAGTTTCTTTTTGACTTAAAAACGTGGCTTGGGCTGGGGCTGTTGCTTGGTGGCAGAGCGCTGGCCTCACACGCATGAGGCACTGGGTTCGATGCTCAGCACCACATAAAAATAAATAAAATACAGATACTGTGTCCATCTACAACTAAAAGAAAAATAAAAAACCATGTGGCTTGGTTCACATTACTTTCCCTTGGACAGCGCAGGTAGGGGGTCATGAGTCACATATTACCAGTGAATACAGAGTTTTGGACATCACAGAAGAGTCTAAAGGAAGAGGGACGCCCCTGCTGGCCTGTTTTCCCTCCTCCCCTGACAGGTGCCAGATCACCCTCTTCCTGAGCCCCGTCTCCACCCCCTTCCCAATCCCATCCTCATGTCCAACTCGTCTCCAGGAAGCTCACCTCTCCCTTTAGCCTCAAGTCTCCAGGGGTGGATCCCCCTCTAAGCCACCCCAGGACCCCTGGACCCCGAGAACGTGGGTTTTGAATTCTGCCATTTCCCACGAGACCCGGGATGCAGTGAGGAGCAGTCAGTGGGGGGTAGTGGGTGGGCAGGAGGGTGTGGTTCTGGGTTCCTGACCCTTGATCTCTCCTGACAGTGACTGGCATGGCGGGGCTGGCTGGCCTGAAGAAGGACATTGACCGTGTCAGAGCAGACATCAACCAGTCCCTGGTGGAACTTCGGGGTTTGTTAGGTGAGTGGGGTTTGGGGAACCACCCAGAGATGAGGGACATGGCCGGAGCAGCAGGTTGCAGGACTTCATGGAAATGGTTTTTAGTGAAGTTATGAGAACGGTGCTGACTGGAGTTGAGAATCGCACAGCCTGAACAACTGTCCGTGGCATACTAGGTACACAGACTCTGAAGCCTTCTGACAGCATCTCTCTTGTCCCCAGACTGTACCAGGATCACCTGCCCTGAGGGCTGGCTCCCCTTTGAGGGCAGGTGTTACTACTTCTCTCCCAGCACCAAGTCATGGGACGAAGCCAGGAAGTTCTGCCAGGAGAATTATTCTCACTTGGTCATCATCAATTCCTTTGCTGAGCACGTGAGTTGTCCCTGCCGAACCCTTGAGAACCACTCTGCTTTGCTTCCAGGATTCACCCCTCCTTTTCTTACCAGGATAGAGAGAACTTGTAATTCCTTTTGAGTTATTGAAACTTAATTGCAGGCTCTTGCTGAGACAGTATCACGTGAAAGGGAAGAAGATGTGTTTTATTTGAGTTCAAGTGCTGATGGTGTTTATTCAACCTCTGCAAATCTCAGTTTTATCTCTTCTATGGAAACTGAATGACTCTAAGATAGTGCCTGTCTTGCAAACACCTTACGTCTTGCATGTATTAGCATATGTAGTCCTCAAAACTCTACAGATCCGTGTATCAGCCAGGAGAGGTTAGGTTTTGCTGCAGTAACAGAGAGTCTCCATAGCTCAGCAGTGATCACGCAGGAGGCAAATCATCTCCGAGTTTTCACTTATGCTCACAAAGCAGGTCACGTGAGCACTCCTACCCTTGGAGGTGATAGGGAAAGAAGGTCTCACCTGTGAGTATCCAGAAGGAAAGTTGGAATATTTGTAAACAACTTTAATGGTATTTTCCCACCCACTCTGAGCCCTGATACTACTACAATTAGGTAAAATTACAATTTATGCACTTCACAGTCGAAGACACTGAAGCATAGTACGTCTAAGCAACTCACTTGTGGTCACTCAAAACTACTTTCAGAGCTGGGATTTGGGATCAGGTAGCTGTCTTCAAAGTCCATGACCTCGATCATAAACATCAGAGCATTATGTTTTTGCATGATACTGGATTGAACCCAGCGGTGCTCTACCACTGAGCTACATCCCCAGACCTTTTTAAATTTTAAGTTTTGAGACAGGGTCTTGCTAAGTTACTGAGGTTGGCCTCTAATGTGCCATCCTCCTGCCTCGGCTTCCCGAGTCATGGGATTACAGGTGTGCACCACCACCCCTGGCCTCTGGTTTCTTGAAACCTCCCTGGAGCTTTTACTAGGAAATACTGTCCAGGTAGCTTTTGCTCTTTAGAGTCCCCCAATTTTTTTTTTGCCACCTCCCGGGGGGTCCTTGGGGATGAGGTGGAGGGCTCCTCTCTCTCCAGACCTTGTCTGCGTATTCAAAACTTCTTGCCACTGCCATCTCCCCTCCCTGCAGACTGGAGACTCGAGGTGGGAGTGTGATTTGCATACAGTAAGATGCACGTATTTGAAGCCTGTGTTTTGACAAACGTCACTGCCAATCAAACAAGACTCATAACGTTCTACCACCCTGAAAAGTCCTCTCATATCCCTTGTCTAGTTAATCCTTCCACCATCTGCAACCACTGATACGATTTCCTTCACCATAGTTCTTTCCAATCTTCTGTCTTCAACATAAACCCTTCCTTTTCTTCCCAAAGCCCAGATATACCAGTGCCAGGAGGCTCCTTCCCCTGCTTCTCTTCCTCCTCCACTTATTTTCTTCATGAACTTCTCTACTTAGATGCAGATTAGGGCTCTGAGTGGGTGGAAAAACACCAGGGGAAAAACCTCCTATCGTTTCCTAAAACGTTATTCAAATGTTGTAACATTAAATGCTAAGATGTCACGGTCGTTGTTAGGTGCCAGTCACTGTGTTGGCACTTTAAGAACATTAACCTATTTTATCCTCATGCAAATCCTATCCTATGAGGAGGTAGCTCCTGTTATCATCCCATTTTACAAATGGAGAAAATGAGGCACAAGATGTGCATTAATCCATTTTCAGTTGCTGTAACAAAATACGGGAAGCTGGGTATTTTGTAAAGGAAAGAGTTTTATTTGTCTCCAAGTTTTAGAGGTTTGAAAGTCCCGAACATCCCGGGGCTGGCTCTGGTGATGGCCCCTCTGACTGCATCACAACTTGTGGAGCATGAGAGGGAGGGATCATAAGACAAGATGCCTCCAGAGTGGCCCCCTGCCCGAGGAGCTGTGTGGTCACCCTCACGCCACGTGCTGAAGCAGGAGGGTGTTGATCCCCCTCTGCCTGCCGTGGGGACCAGGGGCAGCCTTCTGAAGCCACAGATGAGTGGGAGAGGACGTGGGGGGCTCTCACCCCGAGGCCATTAGGAGGACTGATGGCTGAATGCAGTTTGTATTTGCAGAATTTCGTGGCCAAGGCGCACGGCTCTCCACGGGTGTACTGGTTGGGGCTGAATGACAAGAGCCGAGAAGGGGACTGGAGGTGGCTGGATGGGTCCCCTGTCACGTTAAGGCAAGTGTTCGAGGCTCCTGGGGTCTGTCTGTCTCTCTGTGGGCCCTGAGCATGGGGAGAGGAGAAGGTGGGGAACACGGCTGAGGGTGTCAGGTCCTGGTTCTTTTTTAAAATTTCAAAAAATAGACTTTTATTTTTAATTGTTACAATATATTTGGTTACACTGTTATGTAATCATACATGTTTACGGGGCACAGTGTTATATTTCAACACCAGGTATAACGTGTGAGGATCAGATCAGGATAGCTGGCAAATCTGTCACCTCAAATACTCATTGTTTCTTTGTGTTTTTTTTTTTTTTTTTGCACTGGGGATTGAACTCAGGGGCGCTCGATCACTGAGCCACATCCCAGCCCTATTTTGTATTTTTTTTTTTGGAGACAGGGGCTCACTGAGCTGCTTAGTGCCTCCCTAGGTTGCTGAGGCTAGCTTTGAACTCATGGTCCTCCTGCCTCAGCCTCCCAAGCCTCTGGGATGACAGGTGTGCACCACTGCGCCCGGCTGTACTAGCTATTTTGAAATATACAATTAATTATTGTCAACCACAGTTAGTCCTTCGTGGTAGAAAACATTAGAAATCATTCCTTCTATCCGGCTTCCCCCTGTACCAGTGACCACCCCTTCTCCGTCTTAGAATTGACTTTTTTAGTTTCCCCATAAGGGACGTGGATGCACTGTACTCTGTCTGTGCCCGGCTTATTCCACTTAGCATGATATCCTCCAGTTCCATCCATGTTGCTACAAATGACAGGACTCTATTATTCTATTTTATTTTATATTTTTATGGCTGAAGCCTTTGGCTCTTCCTGGTACAGGGATCCTGATTTTAAATACAGAAAAATTTCTCTTCGGGTTGATAAATTGTCATTAAGCCCTCGAGGGTCTCCACAGCACCTAACTGAAGGTTACTGCCTGGCACAGAGGGACCTGGGGACCCTGAATGGAGGGGTACGTAGGGTCCTGGTCATCTTTTTGGTCCTGGTCATCTTCTCTGGGAAGCCCCTCTTCCCTGCGTGGTGTTGTCATTGCGGTCTGGGACCCCAGTTCTCTAGAATTCCAGGCTGGTCTACAAGGGTGATTTTTTTTTTTTTTAAATGATGGCAGGGCTTCTGGTCCCTGAACTGGGTTAGCTTTTTGTCGCCGTGACAAACGCCTGGGGAGAACTTGGAAGAGACAGGATTTATTTTGGTTCAGTTGCAGAGGGTTAGGTCCCTGTCTGCTGGCTTCATTGCTCTGGGGCTGAGACCACGGCAGAGGAAAGCGGTCAGCTCACGGTGGCCAGGAAGGAGGGAGGGGGCAGGCGGGGCCAGGGACAAGCCAAGTCCTCTCAGGATCTGCTTCCAGGGACCTGCGTCCTCCAGCTAGGTCCAGCCTCCTATCGTTTCCACCACCTCCCAATAACCCACTCAAGTTATTGATCCGCCAATGCCATCAGACCCCTGTGACCCCATCATGTCACCTCTGACTGTGTGAGACTCTGGGGAACATTTCAGACAAATCCTAACATGTGGCTTTGAGGTTTCCTCCATTGCAACATCTCAACCATTTAGCACAACTTTGCAACTATATCAAGCCTCTAGGTTAATGGCTGGAAAAATAAAGAGACTGGCCACAGGTTTGAGAGCAAGATTTGGATTTGTCGAATTGATGAGCAGGATTCTTTTTTTTTTTTAAGTTAGAGATTCCTGATAGGAGGCGTGGCTCTCTGAGATGATGTGGCGTGGCATGGCACTGTGGGGACAGCTCAGGTCCTGGGGTGCCTGCATTCCCCAGCGGGAGGCACTGGCTGCCAAGGGCTCACAGTCATGATGTTTCTGGAAATGTGTTCTCAGCTGAATGGGAGGCTGCTCATCTAAGAGGTTACCCCTACTCCCACGGAGGTCAGCCCAGGGCCAATGACATCCTAAGAGATGGCTTCCGTGGGGTGACCCTAGAGGGCATCCCGAGCTCCCGGTCAGGAGGAAGCGATGCGCAGCTCGAGCTCACAGCCTGGCTCAGCTCCTCCTTCCTGGTCCACCGCCGGCTCCCGCTCCTTCTCCTTTCTGTAGAACCTCCCTTCACATACCCCATGTACCCGAGTCCCCGGGTCAGACCCTGCTTTAAGAGTGTGACCCCAAATAGCTCAATTCCTGCAAGATGGGGAGGATCCGACTGGGGTGTGCAGAGGGAGGGGTCCTGGGAAGTGGAGGAGGCAGAGGAGGCTGGTTCAGGAGGCCCGGGGTGGGAGAGGCTGCCCGTGACCAGCGGGGCTGGGTAGGACAGGTGAGCTGGGGGGGTGGATGATGTGGCGTCTTCTGGAAGGCAAGGAGCATTCAGATGGAAGGACCCCCGGACCACGATGGCCTTTCTTCTCCCACCACGTTCCTTTCTTTAAAGTCAATAGCTTTTCATGTTCCTCGTCTTGTGGGTCCTGGGGATTGAACCCAGGGACATCCTACCACGGAGCTCTACCCCCTCTTTTGATTTATTCATTTTTTTATTTTTTAAAATATTCATTGGTGCACTTTGGTGATTCATCCCAGAGGGCTTCAGTATCGTCACACCTGCGTGACACGATTCTATCCGTCTCGGCGCCCAGTAGCTTCCCTTTCCTCCCCTTCCCCACCTTTTTTTCTTTTTGAGACAAGGTCTTGCTACATTTCCCAGCCTGGACTTGAACTTGTGCTCCTCCCTGTTCAGCCTCCTGGGTTTCTGGGATCCCAGGCGTGTGTCCCCGTGACTGGCCGTCCTGTGGGTTGTGGCCGCTGCCCGGGGGCGTGCGTTTGGCACTGCAGAGCCACGCAGCATATCTCAGCACCCGCAGATCCCCTGGGGTCCCTTGGCTCATGCCTCTCTCTGCCCACTGTTTCTTCCCTCCAGTTTCTGGGCCCCACAGGAGCCCAACAACATCTACGAGGAGGACTGTGCCAGCATGAACAACGGCGGCACCTGGAACGATCTCTCTTGTGCCAAAACTACATATTGGATTTGTGAGCGGAAATGTTCCTGTTGAACCTGGGGCTGAAGCTATCGTGTGTGGCCCAGCGCCTCCCTGCTGGGGGTGAGAATTCCCTGCCGGTCCACAGAAGGCTCTGTGTCTCCGGGGGTATGCTGAAGACATGATTGACAGCTGGACGTGGCCAGCTCCCTGGGGTGCAGGCCAGCCCTTCCTGTTCAAGCAGAGGGGTGAGCTGGAGGGACGCTGGGGACTTGGTGGTAGGTGCCCTCCCATTTCTGAGAGGACGTTCATCCATTTCCTGATCTTGAGAAGCGATGCTGAGTCTGACATTGAACCTGGGAGGCTCAGAGCATGACGTTGAGCCCAGGATAAAACACCCCGGCTCCCCTGAACCAGGATGAGCTGGCTCTGGGCTCCTTGACCGCCTGGCTGATGCAGACCCGTTTCTGGGAAGCCGGGGGGCACGGTGAGCCTTGACCGTTCACTTTCTCAACGTCTTGGGTGTCACTTTGCACAAGCTATGTGACAGAATCAGATCTCTGGCAAGACCTGGCCCATAGAACTTCTAGAAAGACAAGACCACCTCCACGTAGTACAGCTGGGCCACTCCGTGACCTGGTCAGACCCACAGTACAGTGATGGCACTGTCTGTCTACCTCTGCCCGAGGCTGTTTGTGGGTTGCAAAGGTCTTTGGTGGTGTAGGGGTTCACTCACATCTGGGTGGACTTCCCTGGGCTATTCACTCTGGCAAAGTTAGTGCTTCTCAAAACGTGACCTCACTGTGTAGTCCTGGGCCGTGGTGTTGGGTTCACAGGGCTGCAGTAACCAAATACCAGAGGCTGGGCAGCTGAAAAAACAGAAATTTATTTTCTTACAGTTCTGCAGGCTGAAGGCCAAGATCAAGGGTGTCAGTTAAGTTGGTTTCTCTCCTTGTCTTGAGGATAATCGTCTTCTCCCTGTGTCTTTGATGGGTCTCCCTTCCATGGGTGTCTATGTCCCAATCTCCTCTTCTTAGAAGGACACCAGTCATGTTGCCTTAAGGTCCACTTAAGGACCTAAGGACCTCGTTTTACCTCGATTACCTTTTTTTTTTTTTTTTAAAGAGAGAGTGAGAGAGGAGAGAGAGAGAGAGAGAGAGAGAGAGAGAGAGAGAGAGAGAGAATTTTTTTTAATATTTATTTTTTAGTTCTCGGCGGACACAACATCTTTGTTGGCATGTGGTGCTGAGGATCGAACCCGGGCCGCACGCATGCGAGGCGAGCGCGCTACCGCTGAGCCACATCTCCAGCCCCTCGATTACCTTTTTAATCACCTGTTTAACCTCCAAATATGATCCCATTCTGAGGAACTAGGATTTAGGATTTCAACATATGTCTCTTTTGGGAAAGCAAATCACCCATCAAGTACCAGAAGTACCTTTGGTCATTCTGACATCCCAAACACACCACTCTGAGGTCTGGTGCTGTCCCCGTCTGAGCACAAGGAACCCAACACAGTGGTCCTTTGGGACAACCCATGAATTGTAATGGAATGGATCAAATTCTTGGTCGCCGAGTGCCCTTACCGGTAGCAAAGTCCTTCCTGTTTGGGTTGAGAGCAGAGAGGTGGCTTTGAGGAGAGCAGGGAAGTAGGGGAGGTGGGGTCTGCTTCACTTCCTGTCCCTCTGTTCCGGTCTCTACCTGTCACCCTCCCACCGGCTCCCCGCACAGTCCACAGCCTGCAGAGTGGGCGGGTGTCCTGTTCTCAGCCCTTCTCCCAGGGGACCCTGGGTCCCAGTGACTGTTTATCTGGGGGTCAGGGGAAGTTCCCGTATCTCAGAAGAGGAAACTTGAGCTTCCTCCAAAATATTGTGTTAAGAAAAGAAGAAGCAGGGGGCTGTGGTCACATCTCTTGAGTGGCTCGGGGGTGTGGGGGCCCCCGGGGGTGCTGGCCCTTCCACAACTCTCACAACGGTCCAGTTGAAGACACGCAAATGGAAGAGAGGTTTCCTTTTACCATTTTGGGTCCAGAGGAGCAAAGATTGGGTGAATTAAAAATCATAATAGCATAGTTTATCAAGCATGTATTAGTCATTCGTTTTAAGCCTCACCGTGACTGTGAGGTCAGGATAATTAGCGACCCTACGTGATAGTGGGGAAAACTGAGCCCAGAAGGGTCTTGTGGCTCACCCACGGCCCTTCGGTGGGTAAATGGCACAGTCGGGACTTTACCCCACGGCAGCGTCTGCTGCTTTCAAAGGGATTGTCTGTGAACTTGAATTATCCTCGAGGACCGTGACCTTGGAGCTCCGATCTCAGCTGGTTATTTTGGGAAACTGAACAGCGTGATGTGGTTGGAAACCGACACCCTGGGACGGGAGAGGAGACTAGGGGTTGAATTCTGGGTGAGGTGATGGCTGTCTTTGTGGCTTTTCTGGGGTTGTTACATTGACGATGAGGACCGGGGAGCCACCTGTGACGGTCTGGAGACTTCTGGATGGATTTTGAAGAGAGAGCCTTTAGGATGTGCTGATGGATTAGATGTCGGGGGTGGAGGGTGAGAGAAAGAGGAAAGAATGACTCCTAGATTTTCAGTCTGAGCAACAGGAATTATCAATGACGGGGAAGAAAAAATGCTTAGGAACTCCACCTACATTGAGGTAGTCCATGAGCTTCTGCTGAAGTTCTTAGAACTTCTCTTATCTGGTAAGTGGTGGGTCAGGAATGGAATCGTGTGTGTGTGTGTGTGTGTGTGTGTGTGTGTGTGTGTGTGTGTGAATGGAAACCAGGGTCTCTCACATGCTAGGCAGGTGCTCTACCCCTGAGCTACATCCTCAGCCCAGGAATGGAATCTTTTTTTTTTTTTTTTTTTGGTGGTGGGGGGTACCAGGGACTGAACTCAGGGACACTCCACCACTGAGCCACACCCCCAGCCCTATTTTGTATTTTTACTTAGAGACAGGGTCTCAGTGAGTTGCTTAGCGCCTCATCATTGCTGAGGCTGGCTTTGAACTCGCCATCCTCCTGCCTCAGCCTCCTGAGCCGCTGGGATGACAGGCCTGCGCTGCTGCTCCCCACTCAGGAATGGAGTCGCGTGCTTAGGGAATGAGGTCGTGCCCTGTGGATCTCCTCGATCCTCACTTTTTCAGTGACTTCTAGTAGCCAGCATCTGCCATGAGAGTCCCCTGACTGGCCACGTGGCCAGGAGGAAGTTTCAGGGTGGAAAAATGCTCCCAGCAACAGCTTTCAACCAAAGCCTAGACTTGGTGTATACCTACCCAGGCTCCCTCACCTCCCAGGAGAATCACCTCCAAAGAGCGAGCTCTAGATAGGTCCTAGAGGTCCCTGGAGGGAGTAAGCTCCAGTTGATGGCAGCTGTAGTTTGCTCAAAACCACGCCTTGTACCCTGGGTCCTACCAGGCTCCTTGGTTTCCCTGCCCCCTTCCTCCGACCAGCACCTCCAAATCAACTACCACTCGATGGTCGGCGGCTCCACTGACCAGTGTGTCAACCTCTCCTCGGTGTGAAAGTGACGCACGTGGGTAGAAGCTGGATTTCGAATTTAGTTGACCAGAACTTGTGGGCCCTGGACTGAACTCTCCTTATAGTCTTTTTACCTTTTCTTAAGATTTTATTGGAGGTACAAAATAATTTAGGGTCCCAGATCTCATATATATTTGGAAACTATTAACTTATTTATTTTAAATTGATGTAAATTGTATATTTTAAATAAAGAAAGTAAAAGTGTATGTATTTATCATGTACAATAGATGTTTTGAAATATGTATATGTTGTGGGATGGCTGCATGGATCTAAATACAGGTGCATTACCTCAGATGTTTATTATTATTATTTTTGTGGTGAGAAGAAGTAAAATCTATTATTCCAGCAACTTTTAAGTCCACATACAGCTGGGTGCAGTGGCACACACCTGTACTCCCAGTGACCCAGGAGGCTGAGGCAGGAGGATCAAGAGTTCAAGCTGGCTGGCCATTTCCCAGAATCTCTCATTTCTCTTTGTTTAACACACAGCCCAAACTTTCCTGTAGCCTGTTTTTTTTTTTTTTTCCCTCAATGAGCTAGGAGTAGTTTGTCAGTTTCTGAAGGGCTACGTGCACCCGTCTCTTCACACGCAGCCCTCCATATTCACCAGTTCTGCATCCTTGGATCCGACCAACTGCTGATCAACACCATTCAGAAAAAAAGTGACAGCCACACGAACACGAAGACTTTTAAATCTTATCATTATTCCCTTAACAACCCAACATAAGGACTCCTTCACAGAATTTGTTTTGTATTGGGTGTTATAAATAATCTAGAGATGGTTTAAAGTCATGGGTTATATGCAAACACAATGCCATTTGTCACAAGGAATTTGGGCCTCTGCAGATTTTGGCGTCTGTGGGGTGTACTGGGGTCACCCCCTGCAGTTACCGAGGATAACTGAACACCATAAGCTATGTGTGCACCTACGTGTGAACCTGTGTCCTGAAAAGCTTAGAATATTGATCTTGCCCTTTACAAAGAAAGCCGACTGACCTCTCTTCAGCATATCTCAACACCACCAGGACCCCGGGTGGGGAAGAAGTGAGACTCAGGCGAAAGGGGGCTGCAATCATTGGAGGAAGGTCTCCAAAGAGGCAGGAGGGGGCAGGGGAGACCACAGCGTGGAGGAGGGGCCAGTCTGGAGCGGGAAGGGCCTCCTTTGCTGAGTGTGAGTGTAGATGCAGGAGAGGCGGATGGGGTGTGTGGTAAGGGGTGTCTGGGATCAGGAAGTTGAGGGACTTCCATCACTACCTTTATCACCTCTGTAGGATAAAAAAGGAGGTGAAGCCAGGAAGAAGCTGCTTGTTTATGAGACGCTTTGGGAGAAGTTGATAGTTTAAAGGGATTCATAAGTTTAAAGAGCAAGTTTAGGATGAGTGAACCAGAGGAAAGGCCTTGAGAGGGGTCTCCCCATTTGCAAAACGTCAAGGAGGTGATTGCAACCACCCTGATTTGGGTACCCAGGGCCAGGCATTGACTGAACACACCGCAACACAGAGAAATACAATCAACACACGTTTATTGAAAGCTTAGTATCAAGCAGAGCACACGCTTCAGGAAGTAAAGGTTAAACATTCCCACAGTGATATACAGAATGAGTTCCCGGGGCCTCAACTTCATTCCTTTTTACAAAGGTCACATTTCATTCCTCATGATGCCAACGAGATCCATGGGCAGGATCTTCCATATGGAGCTGAATGTTCTAGTTTTAGTATCATCTCTTCACTTGTTCTGGAAAAAAAAAAAAAAGGTCCCCCACAGAAGATTTTTAGATTAATGGTGGATTAAGGGTTAGCAAATCAAACATGGAGAAAGAGCAGGAGTGAGTGCAAGCCAGCTCCAGCCACCAGGCAGGGATGGAACAATCTAGAATCCTAGGGCAGATGTGTTCTCTAATCTGGGTGGGTGGACGTCTCAAAATGTTTGTCCTTCAGAATGTGTATGTTGGAAACTTAATTCCCAAAGACATATGCTAATGGTATTTGGAAGTGGAACATTTGAGAGGTAAAGTGAATGGATCATGAGGACTCTGTTCTCATCAATGGATTAATCTATTTGTGGGTTAATGGATTATTGGATTGTGGGTTATTGAGGGAGTGGCTTTGCTACAAGGTGAGAACTCTTTGGTACACTTGTTCTGTCTCTCCATGTGATGCTCTGCACCTCTGTGGGATTCTGTAGAGATTCCCCACCAACAAGAAGACTCTCACCAGAGGTAGCCCCTTGCTTTTGGACTTCCCAGCTTCTGCAACTATAAGAAATAACCTTATTTTCTTTATAAATTATCCAATCTCAGTAATTCTGTTATAGCAACAGAAAACAGACTAAGACAGTATCCCACTCCAGAATTTCAATTCCCTGGAGGCTGGTTTTTGTCTATGGAGAAAAGCTGTACTCTAAGCTCCATGAAGGTAGGGACTGTATTGTTTTGCTCTCTTTTGTATTACCTTTCTATCAAGACCATTTCATCCCTCTAGGAAGGTCCCATTATTCCATGCAACCTCTATAGGTAGGTAGAACATCTGGGTGGTAGCAGTCCCCTCTCCTGGGGCCCTTTCAATGGTCCACCAGTTCCCCTGGGCTCACATCCATCTCTCTGTGGGTCAGTATGTGTTTTGAGGGATGCTGATCACTCTTCTATGTCTGTGCAAGTCAATTTCCCCCTGTGGCATATACTTGAATGGTAGCATTGCTGGTGACATATTTAACCCATGTTTCTTTGCACAGATTCCAAAAGTCAGCTGAAGTGCTCTTAGTGAACGGAGAAGAGTCACTGAAGAACGATTCAGTGGGAATGAGGAACTCAAGCTAGGGTATCAGGAAAGATCGTGTTGTGGTCTGGACCTTCAGTGTCCTCCAAAGGCTTGGTCCCCAGTCCTGGGGCGCTATTGGGAGGTGATGGAATCCTTAGGAGGTGGGGCCTAATGGGAGGCAGTTAGGTCATTGAGGGCATGCCCTCAAAGGGCTATTGGGACCTCAGCTCCTTTCTCTCTTTCTTTCTTTCTCAGCTGCCACAAGGTGAGCTTCATTGCTCCACCATGTACTCCCCACCCTGATGTTTTGCCTTGCCACAGGTCCAGTGTGATGCGGCCAAGTGACTATGGATTACGACCTCTGAAGCCAGCAAATAAAACTCTCCTCCTTGTAAGCTGTTTATCTCAAGTATTTTGTCACAGTCACAGAAAGCTGAGTAGCACAGTGCTCTTCCTCATACTCTTCTTCAAAGGGAACTTATGCTAAGACAAGGAGAGGAAGTTTGGGGTGTCCGGGGTGGCAAAACATTAGAGAAAGTCATGGGTTCTCTTACCTCACTCGCTGAGTTTTAAGTCGGGGCCAAGCCTGCTGGAGAGCGTCTGTATCTCAGACTTAGACTTTGATTTTGTGACATCACTAAACCACTTTCGGTATTGTTTCCGGACCTGACATATCAAAGGAAATACCAGGATGGTTTTTGTTAAGATGCAAAACAGGAGAAAAGCTGGTGAATCAGTAAGAAGAAAGAGATTTATTTCACAATATGTGGCATAACCATGTGATGGAATGTTATTCAGCCTTTAGAAGAAAGATATTTGGCCTGGTGCGGTGGGGCACGCCTGTCATCCCAGCGGCTCCGGAGGCTGAGGCAGGAGGATCACGAGTTCAAAGCCAGCCTTAGCAACAGCGAGGCGCTAAGCAACTCAGGGAGACCCTGTCTCTAAATAAAAGACAAAATAGGGCTGGGGATGTGGCTTAGGGGTTGAGTGTCCCTGAGTTCAATCCCTGCTACCCCCCCCCCAAAAAAAAAGGATATTTGGATGCACCACTCATGGCTCTACCTTGAAGACCTCATGCCAAGTGAATAATGCCAGACACAGAGGAACACAGACTGTACTATGCCACTTACATAAGGTACCTTGAATAGTCAGATTACTCAAGATGTAAAGTAGACTGGTGGTTGCCAGGACCTTGGCAGGAGGGGATTGGGAGTTACTATCTGATAGGTACAGAGTTCCCATTTGTCCCGATAAAGAGTTCTAGAGATAGTGGCAATGGTTACATGACATTATGAATATAATGACCATAAGCTGTGCACTTAAAAATCATTCAGATGGAAAAACTACACATGGTGTTGCACATACCTGTAGTCCCAGCTACTCAGGAGGCTGGGGCAGGAGGATCACCTGAGCTCAGGAATTTGAGGCCAGTTTGGGAAACATGGTGAGACCCTATCTCAAAACATTTATTTAAGTGGTAATTTTATGTGGTGCATATTTTACTACAATAAATAAAATTTCATATCTCAGAAACCATCTTTCTTATTTGGGTTACTCCAAGAATTTAGAACTCGGAACAAAAGTTTAAGTGTAAGGAGTTTATTTGAGGGGTGGTCCCTAGGATGCATCATCCAGGAAGTTTCCACTGGGGCTCAGCTCCCTTGGGCAGCCCCAGGAGACACGTGACCTAATCCAGAGTCAGGGCACCTGAGGGGAGGGAGCTGGGGTGTGTATCCACCAGCTCTGTTCAGTCACTGGCCGAGGGCTGCTCTCAAGTGCCGTGGCTCTCTGGCACTGCCACCTTGTCCCAGGCTTGGGCCACTCACACCTCCTGGGCAGTAAGAAGCCCACAGGCTCCAAGTCATAAATGTTGTAACAGGAAACCTCAGGCACTGGTGAGAGGAACAAAGGGCTGTGGGAGGGCCACTGACAGCATCTGCCACACAAGGCTTCCCAACCAAGGCGGCACCGTAGAGATCTTGAGTTGGATTGTGCTTTCTGGTGGGGACAGTCCTGTGCACTGGAGGGTGTGGACAGCATCCTGGCCTCCACCCACCAGATGCCCCTAGCAACCCACTCCTAGTTGTGACAGTGGGACATGTCTCCAGACATTGCTGACTGTCCCTTTTAATATGCCCTAAACACACAAGTGAGTGCACAAAAATGACATAAACGGTGAGTGTTTCTATGGTTAGATGAACAAAATGGGGCCCTCTGAAGTAGTGCTCTGAAATTTGCTTTCTTCACTAAAGTATTTTCAGGGTCCTACAAGCCACAGAATATTCTTGTGCCTGGACAATTAGTAACGTGTGGATGCTCTAACCCAGGAAATGTCTGCTCTCTGGACAGCTCAGTTGCTTTATCCCTGAGGAGCTATTTTTCCATTCCAGTTTGATTATGTGTTCAGCGTGAGGAGGGGAGCACGGAGGAAGAGAGGGAGGATCTTCCTTGTTTTTTGTACAAAAGTTTTAAAATCTGGTGTTTGTTTTGCACACACAGCTCATCTTTATTTGGATTAGCATCAAAGGTTAAACTACAGCAATTGGGTTTAAAGATACCAATTGGCTCTATTTCCAATTCTGAAATCACATGACACTTAGTTCCATAAAATAGAATGAGTGTTCCGTGTAGAATTCTGTCAGTGTGCTAACATGGAGACTATACCGTGTATTTTTTTTTTCCAGCTTTCCCACTTGTAATAGTCAGCTAATGCTAAATAACAAACAATTTCAAGAAACCTCAGTGGCTTAAACAAATATTTACTTTTCTCACTCTCAGGTCTTCAGGTCTTTGGGGTTTGGCTGATCCTTCCTGAGATCAGCGTGGCTTGGTTAAATTGGCTGAAGAATTGGTGTCAAGTGGTGTGGCAGGTTGCTTTATTCACTCCTAGTTAGAAACAGTACACTCTGTCTCAGCCTCGGGGTGGGTGAAGCGTTCTTTCCCCGTTAGCTTTGGGCCTGGCCACCTGACGCACATCAGTGGAGGTGATATGAGCAGAGTCACAGGCTTAAAATGGCCCTGCAGGGTACCCCTGGCCTCTTTGTAATTTTGCCATTGTTATGAGACAAACATGCCGAAGAACTGCTCCCAGTTCTGCCAAAGCCTCAGGATGAGTCCAAGGAGCAGATAAGAATCTGATTTGCATCCAGGAACCAAGCCAAGCCCAGCCCAGCAGGGATCACTGAACCCCACCCCACCTGCAGACCTGAGGAGCAGAAAGAAGTTCTGTGTTCATGCCACTGAGATTTTTGACGTAGCCCATTATGAGCGTGAGCTGACTCTTGTGGTGGGAAAGTGGGAGGAACCTCCTTCCCTCATATAGCAACCGTCTACTTTCTGAAAGCTACTAACAAATCAGGGGATCAATAACATCTTGCTTTTGTTATTAGCTTTTCTGAGATAGAATTCGCCTATTACACAACCCATCCATTTAAAGTGTTCAACCCCATGGCTTTAGGATGTTCCTAGGGTTCTGTAGCCATCACCTTAAACATGTGTAGAGCTTTATCCAAGAACCACTGTTCCTCCTCCACCCCTCCTATCCTCTCCCCCAGTCTCTTCAGCCCACTGAATAACTCATCTACTTTCTATGTCCGCCTTCAAGAGCACTTTAAAGTAGATAAAGGACAGGGTGTGCTCACATATTGATGACGGACTCGTGAAAATTTAATGACCTGGAACGTAAATGCCTCCAAAGTTTAAAACACAGTTTTAAAACAACGGAGAAAGGGCTCAGCGTTTACCTGTTGGCTGAGCAGACAGTAGACCAGGAAGATGAAAAAGCCCTGCAGGCTGTTGATGATGGTGAAGAGATACGCCAGGACCTGGCCAGCGGGACCCACCTGCAGGACGCCCAGACACCACGTGCAGCCCAGGATGAGGACCTGAGCTGTGGCTTTGAGGGTCAGCATCCTGAGAGGGGTCAGAGATGGTCACGTCAGAAAGCTTGTAATGGAGCTGGGCGCGGTGGCACACGCCTGTCATCCCAGCGGCTCAGGAGCCTGAGGCAGGAGGGTCACGAGTTCAAAGCCAGCCTCAGCAATGGCAAGGTGCTAAGCAACTCAGTGAGACCCTGTCTCTAAGTAAAATACAAAATAGGGCTGGGGATGTGGCTCAGTGGTGGAGTGCCCCTGAGTTCAATCCCTGGCACCCTCACCCTGCAAAAAAAAAAAAAAAAAAAAAAAAGCTTGTAATGGACACAGACAGCCCTGTAGTGTAGTTGTTAGTAGTGAGGACTCAAGAGAGACCAGGACTTAAATTCAGTCCAGCACTTGCTAGTTGTGGGAGGTCAGGCAAGTTACCTTATCTTCTTGTAACTCAGTTCCCTTATCTTCATAATAGAGATGCTCCTGACTCACCCTGGGATTGCCTCCCATACACTCAAGGAAAGTTGAAAATTTCACTAAGTCAAAACCTATGGAACTCCTGAGGCATCTTGTGTTCTGTGGCAGAAACTGCCAGTTTTTTCTTTCTTTTCTGTTTTTTTTTTTCTTTTTCCTTTCAGTGTTAGATGACTTCTCCCTTTAAGCTCCCCCTGCCCCTGCACATGGCTGACAATTAGACTACATTTCCCAGGCTTCTTTGCAGTTGGGTATCATCATGTGACCAAGGTCAGCCAATGGGATGACTTCTATGTCACCTCTTTCCCACGGGTGGGATACTGACAAGGACAACATCCCAGAGGATGGCAGAACAGCAAAAACAGAAAGTGTGTGAGTCCCTGGTCACTCTGTGGAGGACAGCTTGTCCACCAGCCCTGGACGGCTGAGAGGGACCAACGTCTCCTCCACTCCTTTGGGAAGGGAAGTGGGAAGCCCCTTCTCAGGGGTCCAGCCTGTACTCCAGCTAATACAAGTCCTCGTTTATTGTGGCAGCGGACGGTTACAGTGTCCCCGCTAGCCCCCCGAGCATGGCTGCAGAGTGCCTCTGTGGGTGGATGGGCAGGAGGGACGGGCGGGGCCTGGCTGGGGGAAACAGTGGCAGGAGCCCCCCCCCACCATCCTACCTCGTGTTCTGGATGGTTGACACCTCACTGTTGAGGGAGGAAAGTTTCTTTCTCAGAAGCCAAAGGACCGAAAGAAAAAACACTAAATTCACCTGCAGGAGTGACACAGACCGGGCACAGAGTACCAGTTAAAATAATGTATGTTTTGTCCACACTAAAGACGCACAGTTCTACCGCCAGGCACGTAGGATTGAATACATGGGCAGCAGGAGGAAAGTCAAACCACAGAACTGAGGCAATGCACGGCCCCGTCCTGTCTTGCACCCAGCACTTGTGGTGGCCCCTCTTCAGTCAGGAACACGGGGGCCCATACTCACGAGGATGATGGCGCAGACGGGGCCGAGGAACCCCCAGATGAATCCTTGGTCCAGGCGGAGCCAGCAGCTGAGACAACGGGAAGAGGGACCGAAAGAGAGATGAGAGCAAGCACATGTCAGAAGGACCTGAGGTGACACCTTCCCTATCAGAGGGCTTTCCCGGCTCTCCCTGAAAGCTACCTGATGACAATGGCTTTGATTGCTTACTACTGTGTATTGGTGTCCCAGTGAGCATTTTAGAAGCACCGTCCTGTGGAAGTTTCACAGGACTGTGAGGGTGGGACAATGGTTACCTTCGTTGCATGGAAGGGCTAAATCCTGAGGACACAAGGTCCCAGATTAGGAGACGGATAAAGTTGACAGTGAACCACAAAACTCCCTCCTTCCAGAACCTTCTGTACTCTTGCCACCATCTCCAACTGTCTCTCTGGAAGGTAGGTGGAAGCTATTATTAAGAACGTGGGAACAGCCTGCAGCAGGGCCCCGGAGATCCAGGCCAACTGATTCGCGCCGCCTGCCCTGAGGCTACAGAAGGCGTGTCCCCTCAGTGAAGCCATTAATTAGCAAGCAGGGAGGTTAGGGACTGCCATTAGGTGGAATCTCGCCAGCCAAGCCCACACGGACCCTTGGGCCGGGCACGGGATCTCAGAAGGGGAAGGAAGCGGTACAGTCCCATCCCCCACAGCGGACACTCCACCGAGGCAGTCAGCGGCCACCATCCGGGAAAGCTGAAGGATACACCGCCACTCTCCTTCAGAGTGCAACATCAAAACAGGTTGGTGTCATTCAGCTCACCCCCCAGACAGCGGGAATTCGCATAAAATCTCTCCTAGGCTTGCCGGGAGAGGGAGTATCAAGCTGAGCCTCCATAAAGACTAGGGGGAAACTAGAGACACCTGACCTCCAACCCCTCCTCCCAGTAGCAGCCAAAACGAAACCTGGCTAGCCAGTGCTGGGGGAGGGGCAAGCAGAAAAAATCAAAGTGATAGAGTGCCAGGGATCCCAACAGCCTGCAGCAGGGCCCCGGAGATCCAGGCCAACTGATTCGCTCGGCCTGCCCTGAGGCTACAGAAGGCTGGCGCCTCAGTGAAGCCATTAATTAGCAAGCAGGGAGGTTAGGGACTGCCATTAGGTGGAATCCCGCCAGCCAAGCCCACACGGACCCTTGGGCCGAGCACGGGATCTCAGAAGGGGAAGAAAGCGGTACAGTCCCATCCCCCACAGCGGACACTCCACCGAGGCAGTCAGCGGCCACCATCCGGGAAAGCTGAAGGATACACTGCCTCTCTCCTTCAGAGTGCAACATCAAAACAGCGGACACTCCACCGAGGCAGTCAGCGGCCACCATCCGGGAAAGCTGAAGGATACACCACCACTCTCCAACAGCTTGCAACATCAAAACAGCCAGCAGCAGGACCCCGGAGATCCAGGCCAACTGATTCGCGCGGCCTGCCCCGCAGCTACAGAAGGCGTGGCGCCTCAGAGAAGCCATTAATTAGCAAGCAGGGAGGTTAGGGACTGCCATTAGGTGGAATCCCACCAGCCAAGCCCACCGCCCACGCCCGGAACAGGCCCAGCGACCTGCCAGCATGGTAGTCACGACACCCCAATTGGAATAGGGACAGAGCAGAGCCGCCTTCCACTCCCGGAACAGGCCCAGAGAGCCGCCAGCGTGGTAGACACGTCACCCCAATTGGAGTAGGGGCACAGCCGCCGCCCGCACCTGCAAGGGAGACTTTTCAAGTATACAAGAGCAACATAAATAAATAGGGGGTAAATTTCAAAAACACAACAGTTGCACCAAGCAGAAAGAAACGCGAGCAGTATGAAAAGACAAGGAAAGAAAGGACCACAAGCAATGCAGGTCAACTCAACTTTAGAAGAGGTAATAGCTGCTACAGATGGAATATCAGATAAAGAGTTCAGGATATATATGCTTCAGATGATCTGGAGTCTCAAGGAAGACATGAGACAGCAAAATCAGACAATGAAAGATCACATTGACAAACAAATCCAGGAAGTAAAAGATCAATTTCACAGGGAGATAGAGGTAATAAAAAACAAACAAATTGAAATTCTAGAAATGCAGGAAACAATAAACCAACTTAAAAACTCAATTGAGAATACTACCAGCAGAGTAGATCACTTAGAAGAGAGAACATCAGACAATGAAGACAAAGTATTTCAACTGGAAAAGAACATAGACAGCTCAGCAAGTCTGCTAAGAAACCATGAGCAGAACATCCAAGAATTATGGGACAATATCAAAAGACCAAATTTAAGAGTCATTGGGATACAGGAAGGCACAGAGCTCCATTCCAAAGGAATAAACAGTCTATTCAGTGAAATAATACGAGAAAACTTCCCAGAATTGAAGAATGAGACAGAATCCCAAATCCTAGAAGCCTACAGGACGCCGAATGTGCAAAATCATAAGAGATCCACACCTAGACACATTATAATGAAGATGTCCAACATACAGAATAAGGAGAGAATTTTAAAAGCTGCAAGAGAAAGAAAGCAGATTACATTTAGGGGTAAACCAATCAGGATAACAGCTGATCTCTCAACACAGACTCTGAAAGCTAGAAGATCCTGGAATAACATATTTCAAACACTGAAAGACAATGGGCTCCAACCAAGAATCGTGTATCCGGCGAAATTAAGCTTCAGGTTAGAAGATGAAATTAAAACCTTCCACGATAAACAAAAGTTAAAAGAATTCGCAGCTAGAAAACCATCTCTTCAAAAAATCCTTGGCAAAACATTACAGGAAGAGGAAATGGAAAATAACATTGAAAACCAACAATGGGAGGTAGGACAGTAAAGGGGGGAAAGTAGTCAAAGAGGATAACAAATCAGGTTTAGTAACATCAATAAACAAATATGGATAGAAGAACAAACCATATCTCAATAATAACCCTAAATGTTAATGGCTTAAACTCACCAATTAAGAGACACAGGCTAGTAGAATGGATCAAAAAACAAGACCCAACAATATGCTGTCTACAGGAGACGCATTTGATAGGAAAAGATATACATAGACTGAAGGTGATAGGTTGGGAAAAATCATATCACTCATATGGACCGCGGAAACAAGCAGGAGTGTCCATACTCATATCTAATAAAATAGATTTCAAGCCAAAGCTAATCAAAAGGGATATAGAAGGACACTTCATACTGCTCAAGGGAACCATACACCAACAAGACATAACAATCATACATATATATGCCCCAAATAATGGTGCAACTGTGTTCATCAAGCAAACTCTTCTCAAGTTCAAGAGTCTAATAGACCACCATACAATAATCATGGGAGACTTCAACACACCTCTCTCACCACTGGACAGATCTTCCAAACAAAAGTTAAATAAGGAAACTATAGAACTCAATAACACAATTAACAACCTAGACTTAATTGACATATATAGACTATACCACCCAACATCAAGTAGCTACACTTTTTTCTCAGCAGCACATGGAACCTTCTCAAAAATAGACCATATACTATGTCACAGGGCAACTCTTAGACAATACAAAGGGGTAGAGATAATACCATGCATCTTATCTGATCATAATGGAATGAAACTGAAAATCAATGATAAAAGAAGGAAGGAAAAATCAAGCATCACATGGAGAATGAACAATAGGTTGCTGAGTGATCAATGGGTTTTAGAAGACATCAAGGAGGAAATTAAAAAATTCCTAGAGTTAAATGAAAACACAGACACAACATATCGGAATCTATGGGACACATTGAAAGCAGTCCTAAGAGGAAAATTCATTGCTTGGAGTTCATTCCTCAAAAAAAGAAAAAACCAACAAATAAATGATCTCATACTTCATCTCAAAATCCTAGAAAAAGAAGAGCAAAACAACAGCAAAAGAAGTAGAAGGCAAGAAATAATTAAAATCAGAGCTGAAATTAATGAAATTGAAACAAAAGAAACAATTGAAAAAATTGACAAAACTAAAAGCTGGTTCTTTGAAAAAATAAATAAAATTGACAGACCCTTAGCCATGCTAACGAAGAGAAGAAGAGAGAGAACCCAAATTACTAGCATACGGGATGAAAAAGGCAATATCACAACAGACACTTCAGAAATACAGAAGATAATCAGAAATTACTTTGAATCCTTATACTCCAATAAAATAGAAGATAGTGAAGGCATAGATAAATTCCTTGAGTCCTATGATCTGCCCAGATTGAGCCAGGAGGATATAGACAACCTAAACAGACCAATAACAATAGAGGAAATAGAAGAAACCATCAAAAGACTACCAACTAAGAAAAGCCCAGGACCGGATGGGTATACAGCAGAGTTTTACAAAACCTTTAAAGAGGAACTAACACCAATACTTTTCAAGCTATTTCAGGAAATAGAAAAAGAGGGAGAACTTCCAAATTCATTCTATGAGGCCAACATCACCCTGATTCCGAAACCAGACAAAGACACTTCAAAGAAGGAAAACTACAGACCAATATCTCTAATGAACCTTGACGCAAAAATCCTCAATAAAATTCTGGCGAATCGGATTCAAATACATATCAAAAAAATTATACATCATGATCAAGTAGGATTCATCCCTGGGATGCAAGGCTGGTTTAATATACGGAAATCAATAAATGTTATTCACCACATCAATAGACTTAAAAATAAGAACCATATGATCATCTCAATAGATGCAGAAAAAGCATTCGACAAAGTACAGCATCCCTTTATGTTCAAAACGCTAGAAAAATTAGGGATAACAGGATCATACCTCAACATTGTAAAAGCAATCTATGATAAGCCACAGGCCAGCATCATTCTGAATGGAGAAAAATTGAAGGCATTCCCTCTAAGATCTGGTACAAGACAGGGATGCCCTCTCTCACCACTTCTGTTCAACATAGTCCTCGAAACACTGGCCAGAGCAATTAGACAGACAAAAGAAATTAAAGGCATAAAAATAGGAAAAGAAGAACTTAAATTATCACTATTTGCAGATGATATGATTCTATACCTAGCAGACCCAAAAGGGTCTACAAAGAAGCTATTAGAGCTAATAAATGAATTCAGCAAAGTGGCAGGATATAAGATCAACACGCATAAATCAAAGGCATTCCTGTATATGAGCGACAAATCCTCTGAAACGGAAATGAGGACAACTACTCCATTCACAATATCCCCCCAAAAAATAAAATACTTGGGAATCAACCTAACAAAAGAGGTGAAAGATTTATACAATGAAAATTACAGAACCCTAAAGAAAGACATAGAAGAAGACCTTAGAAGATGGAAAAATATACCCTGCTCATGGATAGGCAGAACTAACATCATCAAAATGGCGATATTACCAAAAGTTCTCTATAAGTTCAATGCAATGCCAATCAAAATCCCAACAGCATATCTTGTAGAAATAGATAAAAGAATCATGAAATTCATATGGAATAATAAAAGACCCAGAATAGCAAAAACAATACTAAGCAGGAAGTGTGAATCAGGCTGTATAGCGATACCAGACTTCAAACTATACTACAGAGCAATAGTAACAAAAACAGCATGGTACTGGTACCAAAACAGGCGGGTGGACCAATGGTACAGAATAGAGGACACAGTAACCAATCCACAAAACTACAACTATCTTATATTTGATAAAGGGGCTAAAAGCATGCAATGGAGGAAGGATAGCATCTTCAACAAATGGTGCTGGGAAAACTGGAAATCCATTTGCACCAAAATGAATCTGAATCCCTATCTCTCGCCGTGCACAAAAGTTAACTCAAAATGGATCAAGGAGCTTGATATTAAATCAGAGACACGGCATCTGATAGAAGAAAAAGTTGGTTATGATCTACATGCTGTGGGATCGGGCTCCAAATTCCTCAATAGGACACCCATAGCGCTAGAGTTAACAAATAGAATCAACAAATGGGACTTACTCAAACTAAAAAGTTTTTTCTCAGCAAAAGAAACAATAAGAGAGATAAACAGGGAGCCTACATCCTGGGAACAAATCTTTACTCCACACACTTCAGATAGAGCCCTAATAACCAGAATATACAAAGAACTCAAAAAATTAGACAATAAGATAACAAATAACCCAATCAATAAATGGGCCAAGGACCTGAACAGACACTTCTCAGAGGAGGACATACAATCAATCAACAAGTACATGAAAAAATGCTCACCATCGCTAGCAGTCAGAGAAATGCAAATCAAAACTACCCTAAGATACCATCTCACTCTAGTAAGACTGGCAGCCATTAGGAAGTCAAACAACAATAAGTGCTGGAGAGGATGCGGGGAAAAGGGCACTCTTGTTCATTGCTGGTGGGACTGCAAATTGGTGCAGCCAATTTGGAAAGCAGTATGGAGATTTCTCGGAAAGCTGGGAATGGAACCACCATTCGACCCAGCTATTCCCCTTCTCGGTCTATTCCCTAAAGCCCTAACAAGAGCATGCTACAGGGACACTGCTACATCGATGTTCATAGCAGCTCAATTCACGATAGCAAGACTGTGGAACCAGCCTAGATGCCCTTCAATAGATGAATGGATAAAAAAAAATGTGGCATTTATACACTATGGAGTATTACTCTGCATTAAAAAATGACAAAATCATAGAATTTGGAGGGAAATGGATGGCATTAGAGCAGATTATGCTAAGTGAAGCTAGTCAATCTTTAAAAAACAAATACCAAATGACTCCTTTGATATAAGGGGAGTAAACAAGGACAGGGTAGGGACGAAGAGCTTGAGAAGAATATTTACATTAAACAGGGATGAGAGGTGGGAGGGAAAGGGAGTGAGAAGGGAAATTGCATGGAAATGGAAGGCGATCCTCAGGGTTATACAAAATGTCATATAAGAGGAAAGGAGGGGTAAGACAAGATAATACAAATGGAAGAAATGATTTACAGTAGAAGGGGTAGAGAGAGAAAAGGGGAGGGGAGGGGAGGGGAGGGGGGATAGTAGAGAATAGGACAGACATCAGAATACATCAGACACTAGAAAGGCAATATGTCAATCAATGGAAGGGTAACTGATGTGATACAGCAATCTGTATACGGGGTAAAAATGGGAGTTCATAACCCACTTGAATCAAACCGTGTAATATGATGTATTAAGAACTATGTAATGTTATGAACGACCAATAAAAAAAAATTATCTAATCATAAAAAAAAAAAAAGAACGTGGAACACAGTTGGATTCCCGCATTCTGATCCTGGCCCTTTGACGCTGTCCCTGAAAGGCGATCCCGGGACACTGTCTGGGACCCAGGGTGAGGGTGCCGCTCACCGAGCAGGTGTCCCATAAAGGTGAGGCCTGGCGGCTGCTGAGATGGCCACGATCACTGCAGGAACCCCGTAGCCGACCGGGAACCTGAGCCACTTCATGAGCTTGTTCACGCTGGAGTAGTTGACCACGGTCAGGTTCCGCGCCGTGAGGAAGAGGAATAGCCCCTCCAGCAGCATCCAGGTGAAGGCGGCCAGGTAGAGGTAGTGCAGGGCGCCCGCGATGACCGCGCACAGCACCTGGGGAGGAGAGGCCCAGGAGGGGTGCCAGCTGGAGTGCGGCCCGGGCCTCTCCCAGGCTGGCTTTGGATTCAGAACACCTGATGTCAGACCAAGGGCATTAAAGTAAGAGCGATGATGGCCAAGGCCAGCACTGGGCACCTGGGCAATAGCCCCTGCAGCCCGACCCAGGACCAGAATATGATGCCCCAAAATAAGGTACTTGGCAGTAAATTCTATAACTTATTCCCCCGTCTAGCTGATACCCCTTGGCCAACGCCTCTGAAACCACCACTCTCTGCTCAGAAGTTACAAACTGATCATTCTTTTCTTTCTTGTGTGTGTGATAAGGACATTAAAAATCCACTCTTTGCAATTTTCAAGACTATAATACATGTTTTTTACTATAGTCACCATGCTGTAAGACAGGTCTCCTTAACTTATTCCTCTGATCTAACCAAAAATTTGTAACATTTGATCGAAGTCACTATAGTTAATAATAATGTATTGTCTCTCTCCTCCCTCCCACCCTTCCTGTCACCAGAGGTTGAGCCCAGGACTTTGCACACGCCAAGCATGCTACTCTACTGCTGAGCTACACCCCAGAACCCTGCAGATTCCAACTTGCTAAAAGAGAGGATTTTTAATAAGCGGTAAATATGTTGATTAGCCTGGATTATCATTGCACAATGTAGACATGTATTGAAACCTCACATTGTACCCTTAAGTATCTATAGTTATCATTTGTCAAATAAAAATAAAATTTGGAAAGAAATTGCCATTTTGACATAAGAATTATTTTGAGCCAAAGGCAACTGAAAGAAGCAAACATAAAATAAACAAACAAATAAATAAATAAAAACACAAAAACCAACCAAATAAACAACAAAAAAGGAGCTCTCAGCTTTCCCATTATCTGCTGAAGAAGCAAGACATAAATTTATATACTTATCATTCTTTTTGTGATGAGAACACTTAAATAATCTATTCTTTATATACATATAATCCCACCCCACATTTTTGATAACAGAGATTAAACCTAGGGACCCTTAACCACTGAACTATAGCCCTAGCTCTCACTCTTTAAATTTTTTTTTTTGTTGTAGATGAACGCAAAATCTTTATTTATTTATTTATTTATTATTTTTTATGTGGTGCTGAGGATTGAACCCAGGGCCACATGTGTGGGAGGCAAGCACTGTACCACTGAGTTACAACCCCAGCCCATCCTTAGCCCTTTTGATATTTTGTTTTGAGACAGGGTCTCATTAAATTGTTGAGGCTGGCTTTAAACTTGGGATCCTCCTGCCTCAGCCTCCTGAGTTGCTGGGATTATGGGCATGGGCTATACCCCTGGCCTTCAGTGATTTTTCAGAGAACACGATACAGTGTTACTAACCCTAGTGACCATGTTCCTCAATAGATCCCTTGAACTTACTCCTCTAGTCTAAATGAAATTTTGTATCCTTTGACCACTTCTCTCCAGCACCCCTCCCCTCCTCCGGCCTCTGGTGACCTCCGTTGTGCTCTATGTAAACGAGGTCACAGAGCGTTTGTCTCTCTGGGCCTGGCTTGTTTCATACCATAACATCTTCCAGGTTCACCATGTTGCCACAAGTGACAGGATTCCTTCCTTCCTTCCTTTTACATAATATATGCAGACACACATGTACAGGGGGTCCCTCCTCTCCTCTCTACCAGGAAGGACAACAGTTGATCCCTGAGGACAACTCAGATCCTCCTCAGCCTGGAGCAGGAACACACTCTAACCACCATGCATGTCCTGCCTATTTGCCTTCCCACACGTGGCCCCCCCCGGCACCCTAAACTTCTCTTCCTTTACCTTGTCCTTCTCCCAAACCTGACCGTCTTGTGGAGGATGCCATGTAACCCAGTTCTAAGCCCCCTCTTGGAGAGTTCCTCATGGCCTTGCTCTCTCCCTCGGTACGTGAAATCCACCTGGTGACAAACTCGGCCTGCTTTCTCTGGCTCATAGTCTTTGTTACAGGAGCCCCAGCTAAGATCTCAGGAGGGCCGAGGGAAACTGTTTTTCTCTCTTACAGACCCAAGGCCGTTTGATTAGAGCCTCACGCGGTTCAGCACCCCCTGGGACACCCGGGTACCTTGTGCTGGGTTCTGTCGATGGCCGTGAGGAAGAGCAGGTGGGCCAGCAGGAGGCAGAGCGAGAGCTGCAGGTGCAGGGAGGTGCTGGTGTTCTGGATGGCTCTGCACAGGAGGAAGGTGAGGGCCGCCAGGACCAGGCACAGCAGCGACACGCCCAGCCCCACGCAGGTGATGACGTCCAGCACGGGGTCGTCGTCCTGGGGCACAGGGAGAAGGCTTCACAGCCACGTGCCCTGCTCTGGGGTTCCAGCCTCCCCTCATCGCTGGACTAGGGCGTCCCCCACCCAGGCATGATGCCTGATGACAGGTGGGAGGGAAGCATCTACCAGATGACTTTTTTCTGTTTTCAGCTTTATTGAGGCATATTTAGTAAACAAAATGGACCTGTTCAATGTAGACATTTGAAGCATTTGGACATATGCATGCAAATATGGGTGGCTGGATGGGCCACCCCCAAACACGTCACTTTGGCAAGAAGAATTCTTTGGAACTAAAAGCACTACCTTCCCCCATCCCCTCAAAAAAACAACAAAACCCCCAAAACCAGAAGGCACAAGAAAAAGCACTTGGACTTCCTCTTTTTCTTCAAAAGAAAGAGACGAAACCTCTATATGGAAGATGATTTCCCTACACCAGGCTGAGAAAGTAACATTCTTCTCACTGGAGAAGTGGAAGCTGAGAGAATTCTGCATAACAGGCCTGCTTGGCTTCTCCCTGGCCACTTCTCCCTCCAGTCGACTGCCCTAGCTCGAGCTCCGTGGCTTTGTCACACATTTACAACTTACTACTGTTTGTCCTATTCAATATGCAGAGTCCAACTTAGGATGGTTTGACTTACAGTTTCTTGATTTTTTGGTGGTGCCAAAGTGCTGTGCATTCAGTAGAAAGTGTGTGTTGGGTTTTGTAATTTTCTTGGGCTACTGATATGATATAATATTTTCCTGTGATGCGGGGCAGCAGCAGGGAGTGCAGCTTTCAGGTAGCCCCTGTGACCATGAGAGGAAAGAGCCAACACTCTACTCTGCTGACCTTCCCTCTGTCTTCATGATACCTGATTCTACTTCCCCCCAGAGTGACAGACAGGGTCAAGTGACCACAGACTGAAACCTCTGAAGCCATGAGCTAAAAGAAATCTTTTCTTTTCTAAGTTGATTTTCTCAGGTGTTTTGTCACAGTCGCAGGGATCTGACTAACACAGCAAGGAATCGAGCAACCTTGAACTGAAAACATTCAGGAAAAAATTGGATCTGTACTAAATGTGTACAGTTTTTTTTTTGTTTGGACATTATTCTCTCAACAATACAGTATAACAACTATGAACAGAATTTACATTGTATGAAGTATTGTAAGTTATTTAGACGTGATTTAAAATATACGGGAGGACGTGGGTTGGTTCTAGGCAAATGCTATGCCATCTTAGATAAGGGACTTGGGCTTCTGTTGATTTTGGTGTCTTCATGGGCTCCTGGTCCGTGGACACTGATGGATGACTGTCCTAGGAGGAAGAGTTAAATGCTCACAGTGTACCTGGCTGGTGAAGGCCACGAGGACAGCAAAACTGGACAGGTGCGTGGAGTTGCAGACAGTGTGACTCTGGTTCACTTGTGTGAGGAAGCAGCCATCCCTGGACCAGTGGCCACCCGCCTCTGTGATCTTCCAGTAGACGCAGAAGGCCTTTCGGCTGCTGGGTTTCATCTGGAAACAGAAGGAGCTCATGGTCTTCCTCCTCGGGAGGGGTGATTCCCAGGGTTGGTCCATGCCAGGGCGCCCATGTGAAGGCTCATGGGTTAGGAGCCACTCAAGGGACCTCTATTTAAAATCATCTTTAATCGATACCTGATAATCATGCATGTTTATAGCCAGTAATTACACACATTTATGGGGTAGACTGTGCTCTTTTTGTGGTAGTGGTATTGAACCCAGGGTGCTCTATCTTTCACCTATGTTCCCAGCTTTTAAAAAAATTTTATTTTGAGGCAGGATCTTGTTTAATTGCCCAGGTTGGCCTTGAGTTTGCAATCCTCCTGCTTCAGCCTCCTGAGTAGCTGGGATTCCACACATGGGCCATCACACTTGACTATGCTGTACATCTGGGTATATGCATATATGTATATTATATATACACATACGTTTGAGGATATATATACCATATATATACATATGTACTTGAGCATATAATGTATGTATATATCCTCAAGTATGTAACACTTTTAAAAAATATATTTTTCAATGTTGATGGATCTTCATTTCATTCATTTATTTATATGCAGTGCTCAGGATTGAACCCAGTGCCTCACACATGCTAGGCAAGTGCTCTACCACTGAGCCCCAGCCCCAGCCCCTATATCACTTTATTTTTGGTGAGTATATTAAAAATCTTGGCTTTTAACTATTTGGAAACATAGAATTTACAATTGTTATTATTGTTAACTAAAGTCATTCTATGATGTAATAAAGTGGAAGAACTTATTTCCTTATGTAACTGCAACTTTGTCCCATGGACTAACCTCCCCCACCCCTCTCTGCCCTCCCCATGGTCTCTGGTGGCCACTATTGGGCTCACGGTTTCTAGGAGGCCAAGTTCCTTAGATTCCGTGCGAGTGAGACCCTGCGGGGCTTGTCTCTCTGTTCTGGCTTATTTCACTTAGCACAGTGTCTCCCAAGTTAACCCACATTCTAAGTGGCTGCCAGGGCACCTGCTGTGTAGCCTCAGCTCTATTTCCATAAGGTACAATAAAGCCAGGGCTGTTGGGGGCCAGACCTCGCCCCTCCCTGTGGGAGTCCAGTGAAAACAGAGCCTGAGACCTGGTTTCCTTCCACACTGGCTCGGAGCCCAGTCCCTTTACACCAATGCCGTCCCTGATTCTTATCAACACAGGCATCGATCCTGTGGTGGGAAGAATGGTGTATGACTGCGATGCCACAAGGAGAGAGAGTGAAAATATTCTTAGCCCTTTCCCTCATCTCAAGGACTTGCAGGGTGTCACTTCATGGGCCCAGGAGGTGGGCTGGCTGGGGGTGGCCTGTGGGGTGGGGGTGGTGGGTGGGGAAACGGCATGCAAATGGGTTTAGGTTCACAAAACCTGACCCAGGCCAGGGCGGCTTCCACCCACCTTCAGGTTCTGGAAGGTCAGAGTGACAGACTGGGAGAGAGACGAGTTCCTTCTGGGTGCCACCGCGGCACTCACCACCTGGGAGTTCAGGTAGAGCGGGTCCTTCTCCTCGGCCTTTTCAAAAAAAGTCGCATTGAGGACGTTTCCCAGAGAAGCATAGGAGATGAAAGCAACCGCACTGGGACCTAAGGAAAGGGAGCCTTTAGTGTGGGGGGGGGCAGTGCGGCCTGGGGCTGGGGCTCCGGGCCGAGCGCTCGCTTAGTGTGCAGGGCCCTGGGTTCAATCCGCGCTACCATGAGACAATACCTCGCCCCCGTCGGCCTTTCCCCATTCCTCGACTCTCCCTGTGGTTGCCTTTGTACGCTGTGCCTGCTGCCTCCAAGACTCCCCCACACAGCTGCCTGGGGGGTGCCTGGCGTTCCACAGGTTTCTGCTCCAGCATCACCCAACCAAGGCTTCATGGATGGCGTACAAAACAGTTCCTTCCCAATGTCTCTCTTATCCTTCTTCATCAGTCCTAAAAGCACCCACACGTTATGCCCCTTTATTTAACTAGTAGACCGTGTCCCCTAACTCACCAGCTGTGGAAACGCCAGTGGTAGAGATGATCTGTAAACATTAGTCTAATTCAGTGAACACCTGCTGTCAGTGTGTGCTTACAACAGAGTACGAGAGGCTGGGTAATTAATAAAGAAAAGAAACTTATTTGGCTTGCGGTTCCGGAGGCTGGGAAGTCCCAGGGCATGATGTTGATATCTGCACGGCATCTGATGAGGGCCTTCTTGCTGCATCATCCCATGGTGGAAGACGGAAGGGCAAGAGAGTGCCTTCAAAAGGTGGAGCCTGCAAACTTGGGTCCCTCTTCCTCTTCTTATAAAGCTGCTAATCCCATGACGATGGGGATCTCACCCTTCCGACCTCGTCCCATCCTAGTCACTTCCCAAAGGCCTACCTCCAAACACCATCAACATATGAATTTGGAGATTTACTTTCCAATACATGAATTTTAGGGAATGCCTCCAAATCACAGGATCCATAGGACCCATAGCACCCATAGCCTCCCTTTGATCAGAGATATGGGGTGGATCAGGATGGCCTGAATTAGTTACAGGTATAAAGCCTTTGATGGTTCCTGTTAGGTCTGAGTGTGTTCCCCCAAATTTGTGTGCTGGAAATTTAATCCCCCATGCAGCCGTGTTGGGAGGTAGGGCCTTTTGGGAGGCGTTTGGGTCACAAAGGCTCTGCCTGCATGAACACGTGAACGGCACTCTAGAAGTTGTTAGAAGGAGTTGGTCTTCTCCCACCCCTCCTCTCTCCACGATGGAAGGACGAAGCAAGAGCCCGTGCATTGATCTTAGACTCCCAGCCTCCGGAACAGTGGGAAACAAACTTCTGTTCTTTGTAAATTACCCAGGCTCAGGATTCTGTGAACAGCAACCCAAATGGACGAAGCCAGACCCCGTTTATTATGCTGTTAGCTATCAAGTTTCCATTGCAAGTAGAGGAAAAACATTGCCAAACTTAAAATTTGGAAGTTTTCCTTATGCAACCCCATTTTTGGTTTGTCTTGAAAGATCAGAAAGTCTGCTGATCCCGGGACAACGGGTAAGAACCATTTCTGTATGAGCTGTGGAAGCTGCTGTAGGGACCCCGACCTACAGGTGGATTCTATGACAAGCAGCATGACCCTCTGAGTGACCGCCACAGGGTGGCTGGTGGGGTCCATTACCACCCACAAACAGACCAGAGCAGGTGGTCAGCTCCTCAGTCCCTACCTTAAGTGGAATAGCCAGGTGGGAGGGCGCCCCTTGGATCACAGTGGAAGGACACCTGGCAGCCCCCTGGGCCCCAGCAGTTACCTGATGGCTCAGGTATCCTGACAGGTTGCCTTTGCTTTGGTCTCACTTCTCTTTACCTAGGTAATAATGTGTCTCTTGGCTAGGCCATGGGACCTAGAGATTGGGTACCACATCAGTCTGAAGGTTGCTGCGAAGGCTTTTTAAAAAATATCTTTAAAATTTTTATAGGAGATTCACATTGACGTAAATAGATTTTGAGTAAAAGCAGATTTCCCTCCTTAAAATGTGGGTGGACCTCATCTAATCTACGTTGAAGGCCTTGAGAGAAAGCAGACTGAGAACTTCCAGAGAAGGGGAACTTCTGCCTCCTGAATATCTGTGGATTCAAGCTGCGACATCAGCTCTTACCTGGGTCTCCAACTGGCCTGCCCACTGCTGATTTTGGACCGACCGGCCTCTGTCATCCTGGGAGCACACACCTAGGCCCTCACCCTGTCGGTGGGGTTTCATGGAGATCCCCCACTCATACACCTGCTGGTGTTTTCTGGTGTCATTTTCCAAACAGACTCCGTACATCTGTTCACCCAGGTCTGCTTTGGGTGAACGCAAAACCAAGACACGGGACGATTAACCCCCGACTCCCAAATTTCATAGACGTCTTTTCCATGTGGCAGATCAGAGCGTCTCCCCTTGCGGAAGATGTCTTTGTGTATTTTTGAAAGGAAAAAACTCGAATGGCAAAGCCCGAGGGCAACCACCCATTGGGGAGGAGGCTTCAGGGCACATTTCCCAGGGACTTGCCCGAAGGCCCCGCTCTGAGGGCCCTGAGTGCCGCTGGCCGGTACCTTGTGCGCGTCCCTGGATGACATCGATGCAGTGGATGTCCACGGAGTTCATCTGGGTGTGTAAGCGGAATGCCTCTCTTTCTTTGGAGCAATTGTCTGAAACCACTCGAGTTTCGACAGCTGGTGAGGAGAGCAAGGGTCAAGTTTACTGATGTAATAAGGACCTTTGAAAGTCACCTAGTGGGCTGGGGTGTGGTCAGCAGTGGAGCGTTTACCTAGCACCACAAGACCCCAGCACCTCCCCAAGTCAAAATTAAGTCAAAATTATAGGCTCAGCACCAAAAATTAAATTCCTTTTAAGTCAAAATAATAGACCCAGGATTGGAGACCATTGTTTATAATAATAATAATAATAATAATGGTAATATTATTATTATTTTCAGTGCTGGGTATTGAACCCTAGGACACTCTACCACTGAGCTACTCCCCAGCCCTTTTTATTTTTTATTGGACAGAGATCTCACTAACTTGCTAAGGCAGGCCTTGAACTTGCAATCCTTGTACCTCAGCCTCCCGATAGCTGGGATTACAGGCATGCACCATCATGCTTCAATATCTTTTTTTTTTTTTTTTTGGTATTAGGGATTGAACCCAGGGGCGCTTAACCACTGAGCTAGCCCTTTTTATATTTTACTTAGACACTAAATTACTTCGGGCCTCGCTAAGTAGCTGGCTTTGAACTTGCGATCCTCCTGCCTAAGCCTCCTGAACCGCTGGGATTTCAATATCTTCATGGAGGTGTGATCAAGGTCCAAGAAACCGCACACATCAGAGTGTTCCAGTCGTTGAGTTTACGCCTGTGAAGCCACCGCACGATTGTGCTAGGAGGACATTTCCATCACCCCGTCGGGCTCCCCAGAGGTTCTGCCTCCTGCCTGTCGTCCCTCTCAGCCTTGCTCCTCCCACAACAGTCTGTATTCCTAGCAGCTGATATAAATGGCTCACGCAGTGTATTTGTTAATCGCTTCACCCAGGCTCCTCTTCTTACCCACAGTACTGTTTTGGACCTTCTGGATTTTTTGTCCTGGGGCCCTCAAGGCAGTTTCTAGAACTTTGGATTCCACATTCTGGAGGATAGATGAGGCTGTTGAAGCGACTTCTTGCTTGCTTCCTGCTCCCCAGAAAGTCTGATTGGTGAGAAGTGACTCAACGTTGTTGACAATCTGTTGGAGCTTGGAAGACATAAAGAATTCTTAGAAACCAAATCTGGTAGCTCTCCTATCCAGGGGGAGAGTGGGAAGGTGGCTCTGGAGCCAGAGGACCCAGGTTCAAATCCTAACTCCACTATTCATTCCTGCTGTGTGACCTTAGGCAAGTCACTCAATCCTTCTGTGCCTAAGACAGACACAGGACCTTTTTTTGTGTTTGTTTTGTTTTTTAAGTTGAATGAGTTATGAGATGCTGTGCTTTCAGAACAGCCTTTTTGCCTGGTAACACCATGTAAAGGCTAGTTATTACCATCGTGGTAAGTTTGAAACAGGCCAGTGAATCTCAACTGGGTGGAAAATCTGCTCCTTCTCCAACCCTGGAGACCTGGAGACCTTTACCAGTGGTGAAAGAAATCGTTGGTGTTATAGCAAGGGGGAGGCTGCTCTTGGCATCTTGCTGTTCAATGTCCTATGAAACTAGGACACCTGCCCACTACCAAGCATGACTCACTCTCCAGTGCCAGTAGGCAAAGCCAAGAAACCCCTGAATCCGAGTTCCAGCTCAGAGCACTCTGACTGGCCTTTCCAAACCAAGTGACGTGACCCTGATGGTGCTGAGCTTGGATACAGTTTGAAGGCGCACCCTGAGGGTTCTGTGGCAGAGGCTTGGTTCTCTGTGGCCATGTGAGGAGATGCTGTGGACCTTTAAGAGGAGGGGTCTAATGGGAGGCCCTTAGGTCATTGAGGGCGGTGCTCTTGGGAGAGTGAACTCTGATAGGAGAAAACCTGACCTTCGAATTGCTCTCTGGCTTCCTGTTTGGGATTGTGAGCCTCCCCGCATTTCTACTGCCCCTCACATTATTGTGACACCAGCCATCATGAGATCTTCTCTAGAGCCAAGCTGATGCCAACTTCATTGACCTCTAGAACTAAATAAACCTTTTTTTATATAGTTAGCCTGTCTCAGGTGTTTTATTATAGTAATGAAAACAGATTCATAGAGATGACTAGCCAAGAGAGGTGCTGGGGAAGAAGGAAGGGCCAAGGTGATTTGAAAGAAAGTTTTTTAATGCTGAATGTCTCCCCCCATATCTTTGCAGTCAAAATATGGTCCTTGGAGGACCCAGCATTATCTGGAAGCCTGTTAGGAATGCAGAATCTCAAACCCCAGGCCAGGTATGCTGAAGCCAGACCTGTACTTCACAAGACTCTCTGGGGGTTCATGAGGACATCGAGCCCCAGATGGCGAGCTTCATCAGCGCGGGGACCTTTCTTGTTTGCAGGTCTTTCTCAGGAGGTGGAATAGAGACTGGCAAAGATGCTCAGTAAATGCTCCTGGGATGAGTGGATGCTCTTTAGAGGGAAATGGGATCACACCCAAGTGATGTGAGCAGAGCAACATTTAAATAAGCCACGAAGGACGAACATTGCCCCATCTCACTGTGGAATCTAAAAATGTTGATCCCATGGAAGTTGAGGATAGAATAGTGGTTGCCAGAGGCAGGAAGGGCAGGGGGAGGGGAGGGAGAAAGGTCGGTCAGTGGTTCAATGCCACAGATGGACAGGAGGAAGGAGTTGTGGTGCTCTGTGGAGCAGGAGAGTGGGTACAGTTAATCATAACACACCCAAGAGAGATTTTAAGCAGATTCTCTACAAAGCAATGGTGGAGTCACGGTGTGAATCTGCTAATTACCCTGCATGGATAACTGCTCATGTACTCGAGTGAGAGCATCGCACTGAATCTCATAGATACGGACACATTGTGTGTCAGTCAAAAAATGAAATAAAGAGAGGGTTAGAGGAACTCTCAGAATTGAGGTTCAAATAAATCTTTTTAACATCTTCATGAAAATGTGGAGCTTTTTTGTTTTTGTTTGTTTGTTTGTTTTGGAGACAGGGTCTCACTAAGCTGCCAAGGCTGGCTTTGAACTTGCCATCCTCCTGCCTCAGCCTCCCGAGTGCCTGGAATGAAAGGTGTGCCCAGCTCTGAGCTGAGCTTTCTAGTTTGGGAGTAGCCTCCCATTCTCCTGCCCGATACATAAAGTCTATCCCTCTCCTCTGAACAGTGTTTAAAGTCTTCTTGGCTTAAATTCACTTGCACAGAGTAGGTGCTGAAGTCTTTGCCCTTAAGAATTCTCACCCAGAAAGATGACATTTTTTTTGAAATGCATTTTTAGGTGACATTTGCATAACCTAAAATTTATCGTTTTAAGGTGAACACGTCAGTGGCATGCACACACTCACGGTGAACAGCCAATATCCCTCTGTAGTCCTAAAATGTTTTTGTCACTCCTAAATGACTCTCCATACCCAGTAGCCCCTACTTTCCCCTCCTTCAGTCCTGGGTAACCATCCGTCCTCTTTCTGTTCCTGTGGATTTTCTTGTTCTGGACATTTCTAACTTTTTCTTTATTTATTTTTGAGATGAGTTCTCACTATGTTGCCCAGGCTGGACCTGGACTCCTGGGCTCGGGTGGTCCTCCCACCTCGGTCCAGAGAAGCTGGGTCTAGAGGCACCCACCACAGCACATGGCTGGACATTTCATGTGAATGGAGTCATCCTGTGTGACCTTGTGTATCTGGCTCCTTCTGGCTTTGGTCCTGGAGAAGTGCTCTGTCATGGAGCTACCCCCCTCGCCCTGGATCTGGCCTCTTTACAGTGTTTAGAGTTTCTTCCACCTTGCAAGGCACGTGTCAGGACTTGGTTCTCCGTGATACCCCACTGTCTGGAGAGCTCACCTTCTGTTTCTCCATTTCCTCACTGATGGATCTTTAGCTTGTTCCCATGTTTTGCGTTTTGTGGGCAGAGCTGCTATGAACAGTATTTGAGTCCCAGTTCTCTTGGGTGTATGCCTAGGGTGGACTTGTCGAATGACATGGCCAGTCTACATTTAATTTTTCTGAGGAACTCAAAGATGCGATTTTGTAACACAGTGTTCCTGTGATGACCTGTTGATTGGTGTGCTCGTGACTGCAGTGGGCACTCTTTGAACTCCTATTGTAAGCCTGGTATTATTTCTGCCCACAGCCTGGGGGTGGTTGTGTGATGTGATTCTGCATCATGTCAATGTCATCGGTCTACTGGAGACAGCAATGGCAGTGCGTGTGTAATATGCTGTCTGGGTCCGCACTGCACCAAGTACTTCAGAGACGTTATTTCTTTTAATCTTCTCAAATATTGAGGGAGGTGGGTTCCATGATCACCTCATTTTTACAGGTGAGTAAATCAATGACTGAGAACAGGATGGTTGACTTTGTGTGTCAACTTGACTGGGCCCGGGGGTGCCCAGGTATGTGGTCAAGCATTCTTCTGGATGGTTTTTGTGAGTGTGTTTCTGGATGACATTAACATGTGCGTTTCTAGATGGAGCAAACAGATGGCCCTTTCTGAATCCTATATGTGAAAATTTAGATTACTGTACGACCAAGAAATTCCACTCTTAGGTAGAGACCTAAGAGAACTGAAATCAGGGATGCCTACAAGTACTTATTCATAAGAGCACAACTCGCAATGGTCAAAGTGTGAGAACAACCTAAATATTCATCAGGGAATGAATGGATGAGCAAAGGTGGGGGGGGCGCTCATCCCATCAGTGGGGGGCCTGAATGGAGCCAAAAGGTTATAGGAGAGAATTACCTCCTACCTGACTGTCTTGAACTGGAACATCATCGTCCCCCCCCCATGGACTCAAGTGAGAAGCACTGGCTCTTCTTATGACTCAAGCCTACCAACCCTTGAAGTAGATTAATATCCTTCTGCTTCCCTGGTGTCTAGCTACAGAGCTCCTGACGGGCTAGCCCACTGCAGACAGACTCCAATAATCATGTCAGCTGGCTCCTCATAATGAACTGTTAGCTCTCTGTGTATCTACTACTTACCATTTATCTTTATCTTGCTGTCTCATATACTAGTATCCTAAACGAATACTATGTCATATAATTGTATGTAATATGATATATAATTAATACTATCTTATAATGTATAATTAAATCATATAACTAGTCATATATAACAGTACTATTATAAGAATGTCATATAATTATGCTATATAATATAATTAAACAATACATATAGTACTGGGTAATGTAGGAATATCGTCTAATACATAATGACACATGATACAGTACATTATTATATAATACAACATTATGAGTAGCTAACATTACACGTTCATAATAATACAAGTCTCCTGCCCTAAACCCCCTCCACATGTTGACTTTGGGCTTCGTGGATATCAGTTACCTGGTGTTCATAACCTGGCTAGGTTCCGGGGTTGGCCTTCACTCACCTCTGTGTGGCCGTTGGGTGTCTTTGAGAAGGTGATATCTGCAGAGGACACAGAGAGGTGTGACTGGTGGGAGGAAGAGGGGTGCTCGCCGCTCTGCCCTGCAGGGCTGTGTTCCCCCTTACGTTCACTTACAGGGTGGCTTGCTTGTTTGGGGCTCACAGCCTGAGGGATTTTTATCGGGGTGATTTTGTGCCCCAGGAGACATTTGGGGAAGTCTGACCTGGGTGGATACCCCTGGACTCTAGTGGGTGGGGCCAGGATGTGGCTCAACCTCCTACAGCAGCCAGACAGCCCCCTCCAGGAAGAATGATGGGGGACAGCGTGTGGCGGGCAGACCCCTCCACGGAGGAGGCACAAGTGTAGGTGTCCCGTTCTTCAATTCAGTTTTGCCTGGACACTATAACTGAAATGGCCAAGGAAAGGGAAAGTGAGAAGCCTCAGTTTTTTTTTAAAGTTAGCCTGGGAATCATCATCATGTTACAGGAAAGTTCTTTGCCGTCTTTAGCCCAGTGACTCAGCTGAAAGCCAAGCTACAGGTCAACGCAGATTCAGAGCATCCAGTCTGGCTCTCAGCTACCGACGAAGACCTTTGATTGCTGCCTGCACCTTGTGAAGGTGGTCGCTTCTGTCCTAGAAAGCCGGGGAGAGGCCAGCAGTGTTACTACCTGTGACCATCAGGCCGAGTGGAGTCTGTGGTTTTCAGCTGAGTCTATTTGCTAACAAGGGCACAGAGCTTTCCTGTAATACGGATGGCTTTGTCTTCAGACTCCAGGAACACTGACCTCCCACCTGAGGTGTGATTGTTCTAGGACACCATGTTCATGGTAGAAATATGCCATTTTGACGGAAGGCTGGAGAAACTTTGTCATGGCGGGAAGTGGCTTGGATCTTCCAACGGGGGTTAAAAATCAACTCCAGATGGGGTCAGTCTCTTTAAAAGCATTGTGCAGAACTCTTGAAATCAGGAAAATAACCAAAGGAATTCTCTTCTCTTCTAAAATAAGGTGAGTCTAAGTAGGTGAAGCCCAGGGGGAGCCTCGGTCAGTCCGTGTCTGGTGGGCAGAGGTGCCCGCTGCCTGGGAAGAGTCTGGTGCGGTTGGGGTTCATTCTTCCACTGGCTCACTTTACAACCACTGATTGAAAGTGTGAGCTCATGGCAACGATCATGAAAGGAAGGGAGGAAGGGGTGGGAACCCTACCCAGGGCTCCCCCGATGTTAATTCATTCAGTATTCATTGAGCATCTATAATATGATTTTAGCATGAACTACCTACAATACAACACTACCATGTAGATTGGCTCAGTCACCTCCCCTTCTCTGTCACTTTTCCCACCTGGACCCCCATCTCAGACATGGAGCTCATCAGGTCCAAGACCCTGGTGAGGATTCCACTTGGGAAATATGGGAATGTCAATTTGAATGCTGCAGGCATCTTACCCTTGGTGCCAAAAATATTGTTACTAAAGCATTATTGTTTCAAATGGCCTTTCAAAGCTGGGAAAATTTTTTACCTATCTATCTATCAATCAATCATCTCAGGTCCTTGCACCAAAGCGCCCTCTGTAGCTCTAACACTGAGTTACATCTTACCCCTGGTTCCCCCAATATTAATTCATTCAGTATTTATTGAGCATCTATAATATGATTTTAGCATGAACTACCTACAATACAACACTACCATGTAGATTGGGTAAACTTGGTCTTTCAAGCATATAAATGTATAAGTGAAAATTGTCTGTAAGGTTATTAGGGTGTCCCATATTATCACAATGCAGATACGACTTTTCCCAAAGCAAAAAGTCTATCATTTCTAATTTGGAAATGAATAACACCACAGTCAAAGTGGTTTAACAAAACCATCGATAGAAAAACGAACGGAACAAATCTGCAGAACTTAATGTATAAAATGAGGAAGTTTCTTTTCTTCTGCCGTGTTGGGGAGCAAATGCAGGGCCTCGTGCATGCTAGGTACAAGTTTTATTTCTCAAAGAGAGCTCGGGAAGAAGGTTTTCTGACATCTCAGCAATTCCTTTACCAGTACCAAGTCCTGAAATGAAATTCCTCTTGTTCAAAGCATCTGGTGTGATTTCTGTTTTCAGGCTAGATTCTGACTGATCAAGAGGGATAACTATTATTTTCCTACTAGAAAAAGAGTCTTCATGTCCTTCGTGGGCTTCCATGAGACCCAGGTGAGAATACAGGAAGTGAATCATGACTGAAACCTGTTTATGGATGACCGACCTCACTATCAGCAGACTTTCGAGTTTCTGGTTGTCTCAGTGTCTTTCATCTGCAATGCTTACTTCCCAGGATTACTGCAGATGACATAAAGCCTGGGCAGCATTTAGTGGAGACCTTAGGATGTGGCACAAGGGAAATAAGGAATAATGACAAGAAGAATAGCTATTAGCATCATTATTTTCTTATCAAAGTAGCTTCCTTGACTTTAGTTTTGTCTCTCTTCTGTGAGGCCAACTGTGGCCAATAGCTCGGGGCTGGTAAAGCTCTCTGTGAAATAAAACAGGACATGAAAAAGAGTGGGTGGAAATCTGAGGGCAAGTTGGCACTTGACGGTGACCATCCTTTCCCAAGAATGCAAAGTCACGTGCTTACAAGACCAGTTTGATTCGTGCATGTGGACTTCCCCCATCTGGGTGGTTCCCATAGGAATGGTTAAGTTTATAGAATATGGAACTTTTGGTGGGCACAGACCCAAGGGTGGGCACATGATTTAAACTGGAACATTTTGCCCATTTCCAAAGAATTTGCAAGTCGGTTTAAGAGAGGGTTCATTAACCTCTCTTTGGTTGGAGCCATAGACAGGGTAAGATGTGGAGCCGAGGGTGGTCATTTTCTGTGCTGTGATCTAGGAAGCAGAGCCAGCCTTCAGGGAACGAGAAGAAAGGAACAGACACAAGAGGGTGACTAAGGTGGAGGGAGCGGAGCATGCTGGGGTCACCTGTTCCGGCTAATTCCAAATCCCAGCTTCATTCTTGGCCTGGAGTTCAAGCTCATCCATGCATTCATAGGAACACACAAGTTAGCCTGAGTTAGTTTCTTCCTTGTGGTTCAAAGGATTCTGTCTCAATCACTACTTTCTATTCCCTCCATCTCCAGACTACACTTGCCCTCCTTACTCTACTATTCCTCTGAACTTGAACTTCCTCCTTCTCTTTGTTATCTTCTTTCCAGGAAATAGAAACATAATCTGGTCCCATAATAAGAAAATCTGTTTCTTTGTCCAACCCCCTCCCCCCACCCTGTGTTAGACTCAATTAAAAATGAGGGAGGGAGACGAGAGGACAAGAATTGCCTTACTCTGACAAGTGTTCTCATTGGAATTGTTGAATTGCACATCTCCAGAGAGGAGCGCATATCCAGGCACGCAGCGACAGTGAAAACTTCCTTCGACATTCTTACACTCAGCATTTAATCCACAGTATATACTGATGGGCGGTTTACACTCATCGATATCTGAAAGACAAAGGGAAAATTTGGCCAGTCATCCAATGGACATTTATTGAGCATCTACTCTGTGCCAGACGCTGTGCCCTTTCCCCCAGGGTCTGTCCTGGGTATTGGAGATAAATTCGTTTAGGTAGTGATTGTCTTTGTTCTTTCTTGGTTGATTTTGCTTGGGTTTTTTTTTTTTTTAAGAAGGAGACATCGAAGCAAGGATTCAAGTGCAAGCGCTTTATTTGGGAGTTGATTCCAGAAAACACTTGAGAGGGAAGTGGTGAAATGAGAAAGGGAAGGGAAGGCAGATGATGAAAGGGATGTTATTTAGCAAATTTCCCTAGGGGGCACCTGGGGTGCAGTTCCTCTGAGAACCTCTGGGAGGCAATGTAGAGCACACCTGTCCGCATTCTCTCTCTGGAAGGGAGAAGACGTGGGCGTTTACCCACCAACAGGCACTGTTGCTGGTGCTCCCAGGAAGCAGCCAGCTTTTCTGCCTCTCAGGAGCTGGGGCTGAGTGGTCTCCAGTATCCAGAAAAGACCTCACATTTGGTATGCAGAGGAATGGGGGGAAATGTCAAGGTTATATATGCTGGATACTGACCTATGCCTGCTAGTGTAGACTGAAGTCCCAACCTTGAACCTGTGAGTTTCACCTTGCTTGGAAATAGGGTCTTTTCAGAGGTAGGTTGTGGCAGGCACGGTGGCACCCACCTGTGATCCCAGAGGCTTGGGAGGCTGAGGCAGGAGGATGGTGAGTTCAAAGCCAGCCTCAGCAATTTAGTGAGGTACTAAGCAACTCAGTGAGACCCTGTCTCTAAGAAAATATAAAAAGGGCTGGGGTTGTGGCTCAGTGGTTGAGTGTCCTGGGTTTAATTCCCAGTACCAAAAAAAAAAAAAAAAAAAAAAAAAGAAATAGATGAGGTTCATGTGACTGATGTTCCTCTAAGAAGAAGAAAATGCCCTGTGAAGACAGGGGTGTGGGGGGGAAGGCTGTGGGTGACGGAGCAGGATTAGGGAGCAGCAGCTTCAAGCCGACTGACTCCCCTGAGACCATAAGGCTCAGTGAGAACATTCTGGAGGGAGAGAGAGAGAGAGAGAGAAAAAAAGAGATGGATGAAAGGATAGAGAGAACAAAAGAGGGAGAGAGGCTTGACCAAACGTGTCAGAGAATAAGCTGTCTTGGAGGCGGCTCCTCCTGTCTCAGTGGACATCGGTGGAATGGAGTTGAGACCCCTGGCCGTGTCCTTCCAGAGCTCCTGACTCACAGAATTATGAGAAAAACAGAATGCTGGTTTGAAGAGTCTTGTTTTGGGGGTATTTTTAAAAATGCCCCAATAGGTAGCAAGAATAATTATGTTTTCATGAGTGGCAACCCCAGGTCTTGGTCAAAGGATGAAGGCTGCAAACTCTCATTTTGTTCCTTCTGAAGGTGTTTCTCAGCATTGTGATCACCTTGGCAGGCCAGGACAGTGAAACAGAGGGGGATGGTGTCTGGTTTCTGGAATCCATGTGAAATGTTCCCAGCCTGGGGCTGGGGCTGGGGCTCAGCGGTAGCACACTCGCCTGGCATGTGTGAGGCACTGGGTTCGACTCTCAGCACCACAAATAACCAATAAAATAAAGGTCTATTAACAGGTAAAAAGAAAAAAATATTCCCAGCCTGAGCTGGGGACATTTCCTGGCCCCTAAGGCATGCTGGGCTCCATGCCTTAACAAAATCTCTTAGAAGCAGATGAAAGGGTTCTAACATTTTTGGATGGGGTTTTTCTTTTCTTCCTCTATGTACCACCACCTCTCTGGTTCTCCTAGGTGTGTAACTGCTGGGTCTGGATGGAAGGGTGCCCAAGGGGCCTCCCGGAGAACAGACTTCACACTACCTCCATGGCGGGCTGGGTGGACATTTGGAAATGCCTTATAGGAAACCCAAGGCAGGAAACTGAAAGGAGAGGGTCCTGCTATGAATTTTATCAGAGGCAGGTGAGTTACGGGTTGGGAGTGGGCAAGTAAGAGATTTATCTGGAGAGAGCAGATGCCACATAGTTAGCTCCCCTTCTCAGCTGAGGAGAGGGGGGTGCTAAGGAGTGTTCCAGGCTTGTTACTTCTTGCATTTTGTGGGGATCAAACTGATTAGTGCCTGCTTCCCTTGGAAAAGTCTAAAGAGTGAGCCACTGGGCTGGAGACGGGGCCAGGGAGGTGCACCTGTGCACATGCCCTTTCCGTATTTCTTGGGCTAAAGGTAGGTGAGTGTCTCCCCAGGACTGGAGGTGAGCAGAGTGTGGAGGTTGCTGGAGCAGGGTGGCCACTCGGAGAGTGGAGGGTACTGGGAGACTGGAGGGTTCGCAGGTGAGGAAGGTGCAGGGAGGAACTTGCTGTCATCAAGAGAATTGCAGGAGAGTGGTGGGGGGATGGGGGCCTGCTCCCCAAAGATCTGGCAAAGTTTACCCTCAAAGTATCTGCTGTGTCTCAGGAACATGGAAGCTAAACCACGACCCGAGCCTGAGCCGGGTGGGTGAAGACTCCTTGCTCTTCCTCTCCCTCCAGGGTTTCTTTTCTACCAAGATTCTGGGAGGAAGGGCCAAGTGGGGGAAAGAGAAGGGAAGCCAGAGACACTGCCAGTTCCTGGCTGCAGGCTTCCCCCCACGAGGGAGCTTGAACTCGGGAAGGGGAACAACCCCCTACCAATTCCCACCCGGAGTGCTTTTTGTCCCACGGGACAGTACATTCCCATAATTGAATGGAGACTACAGTTGGCATGTTGGGTGACCACAGAACTTTATATGAGAAATGTTTCAGCTGAAGCTTTTATTTCCTCCTGCTTCAGTACATATTCTCTCTCCTTATTTTTTTTTTTTAAATGACACTATGCTTTTCCAGAAGCATTGTCACATTCACCATCCTCTTCAGTTCCCCCACCACTTGTGAAGTCAGCATTGTCAGCCCAGAGGGATAAGGGAGGAAATGGAGACCCAGTAGATTCTGGAAGAACCTGCCTTTCTTTTTTGGGTACCTGGGGATTGAACTCAGGGTCCCTCGACCCCTGAGCCACCTCCTGTTGGGAGTCATCCTGGCTCCAAAGACTAACTTCCCCATCCCCAGAGAAGAGCCGTCCAATGGTGAGCCCTGCTGGCTCACATGATCCTTATCCATCAATCAGACTAGCCCTGCTGGCTCACATGATCCTTACCCACCAATCAGAAAGCACCCCATGCCAAAGGTCAAACCGTTCAACCATTAAACTGTCATAACTGTCAAACCACCCCCGGCTCTATAAATATGCAGAGCTCTTCCTCAATAAACAGGCATTTTCTCTGACAATGAGCCTTGTTTGTTCTTTCACCTCCCCAGCCTTAATTTGTATTTTATTTAGAGACAGGGTCTCACTGAGTTGCTTAGCACCTCACTAAGTTGCTGAGGCTGGCTTTGAGCTCAAGATCCTCCTGCCTCAGCCTCCCAGGGGCTGGGATGACAGGCCTGTGCCACTGCGACCAGCTGAGAGCACAGCTGTTTCCGACTTCTTCAAGGTGTCTCTTTCTCGGGGCAGGCTGAGTGGCAGTTTTCAGCAGGGCAGATTCCCCAGAATTCTCTCACCTGCATCCCTCACGATGCCTCCACGACCCTCATGCAAAACGCCCCTTACCTTTACATATCTCCAGGGGGTATGTGAAAAATTGCTTCCCAGATCCAGAAATAAATCCAGGGTTGCAGGTGCAGTGAGTGCTGTTGACGCAGGATCCGTGCAAGGGGCACCGATTGCAAGGGCCTGCCGGGAGAAGAGAGGCGGGTCAAACCTCACGTGGCCCTCCCGATCACAGGTCAGCAGAATGAATATTGATACAACGGCCATTTTGCCAGAGTGATCCCAGGTTCCATGCAGTCCCCGTCAAAATAGCAGACATTGTTCATGGAACTAGGAAAAAAATCCTAAAATTCACAGTGTCGGGTCAAACACTAATCAGTGCCTAAGAAAGCTCGCGGTGAGGGAAGGTCTCTAAAGATGGGGGTAACAAAGGAAATGGGGAGGGGGAGCTGGTCACTTCCCTCATCCCCAGTCCTCAGGAGAGGATCCAAACAGAGGGACCCTGGTTGGGAAGTAGAGGAATGTACCCACAAGACATCTGAAGAGACCACCTGGGCAGTGGCCAGCAACCTGCCCTAGGTAGTCCCCATTCTGTAGGCACCGGGAAGTCTCCCTGTATTCCAACTCCCTGCTGCTGAGGAGGAAGAGGTCAAATGTTCCAAACCTCTCCCTTGAGCTCTCCAAGTTATTTCTTTGGGATGAGTAGTAAGTATGCGTGGGGCATCTGCAGCCCTGGGGTTGAACACTCAGGGAAAAACCAAAGACCCAGAACAGTCAAAGCAATTCCTCAGCAAAAAGAGCAATCCATGCTGGAGGCATTCCATATCCAGGTGTTAGAGAAGCTTCTATTTTGTATCTTGTTGATTTCTCATTTCTTTCCATTATTATCTGCTAGAAGGCAAGGTATTATCTCTAACCAGAAGAAAGAGGGAAAAATTCAAGTTATTAAAATTCATGAATGAAAAAAGGAAGCGTCACCACAGGAGCTACTGAAATGCAGAGGATCATCAGAAACGATTTTGAAAATTAGAAAAATCTTGAAGTCATTGACAAATTTCTTGAGACGTATGACCTACAGAACTAAACCAGGAGAACAGAGACAATTTAAACATCAGTTTCAAGTAATGAAACTGAAGACACCATCAAAAGCCTACCGATAAAGAAAAGCCCAGGATCAGATGGATTCTCAGCCAAATTCTGCAAGACCTTTAAAGAAGAACGAACACCAATCCTCCTCAAATTATTCCATGAAATAGGAAGGGAGGGGGCCCTTCCAAACTTGTTCTATGAGGCCATCACCCTGATACCAAAACCAGACAAAGACACATCAAGGAAAGAAATTCAGACCAATATCCTTGATGAATCTAGATGCAAAAATTCTTAATAAAATTCTGGGAAATCACATAAAAAACATATTAAAAAGATAGTGCATCATGATCAAGTGGGGCTCATCCCAGGAATGCAAGGTTGGTTCAACATACCAAAATCAATAAATGTAATTCATCACATCAATAGATTTAAAGACAAGAATCACATGAGTATCTCAATAACTGCAGACAAAGCATTTGACAAAATACAGACTACTTCACATACAAAACACGAGAAAAACTAGGGATAGTAGGAACATACCTCAACATTATAAAAACTGTATGTGTCAAACCCAAGGCCAACCTGAATAAAGGAAAGCTGAAAGCATTCCCTCTAAAAACTGGAACAAGACAGGGGTGGCCTCTTTCACGGCTTCTATTCAACATAATCCTTGAAGCTCTAGCCAGAGCAATTAAATAAAAGAAAGAAATTAAAGGGATATGAAAGTCTATTTGCCAATAACATGATTCTATATTTAGAAGACCCCAAAAACTCCACCAGAAAATTTCTAGAACTCATAAATAAATTCAGAAAAGTAGCAGGACATAAAATGAACACCCACAAGTCAGTTGCATTCCTATACACCAATGATGAATCTGCTGAAAGAGAAATTAGGAAAACAGTAGCTTTGAAAAAATAAAATACTTGGGAATCAGTTTAACCAAAGAGGTGAAAGACCTCTACAATGGAAACCACGGCACACTGAAGGAAGAAATCGAAGAAGACTTTATAAGATGGAAAGACCTCCCGTGTTTGAGGACAAGGGTGGCCCCAGGTCCACCCCTGATTCACAGCCACCTGTCAGGCTCCGGACACTCACCTTTGACAACCTGAGCCTCAGCTCCAGACAAGCTCAGCAGAAAGCAGAGTCCTGGAACAGAAGGGAGAGACATGAGAAAATTGAGGAAAGATTCCAGTAACTCCTCCAAGGACTGTGTGTCAGTTAGCAGAGAGGACATGTGGCAGCTGGTGGCTGTGAAGTGAGGAGGTGGGAATTGTAATTTTTTTGAGTAAAATGCAACATGCCCCGTGATGCAATCTCCCCTTCATCTGGCTTGTGAACGATCCAGTAAAATCTATCTCGATCACTGCTTCAGTTTGTTGTATGTTCCTATTACACAGAACCAGAGAGTGGGTATTTATAATGAGCAGAAATTTGACTCATGGTTCTAGAGGTTAGGAAGTCCAAGTGAGGTGCCCGTTATATTTTTGTGGTTAGAGGTGCCTTGCTGCATCAAAACATGCCAGAAAGCAGAACTGGAAGAGAGAGGGAGAGGGGGTGGGGAGAGGAGGGGGGATGCCATCCTTTATAGGAAGCTTCTCCTGTGATCATGAACCAACTCCCAGGGTCATGACATGAAATCCATTCTTAAAGTTCCCACCTCTCAAAACCGTTGCCCTGGGGATTAAGTTTCCAGCACATGAACTTTGGGGGAACACATCCAAATCACAACACTCACTGATGTCTCCCCCCATCATTTTATTTTGGTAACCCACACATGACATAAAATTACCCTCATCATTTCTAAGTGGAGTTCGGTACAGCAGCCACCTCCACCCATCTCCATAACTCTTTTCACCTGGAAGAACTGAAGCTCTCAACTCAGGAATCACCCTCCATCAGTCATTAATATCTTGGGGTGGAGCTGGGCAAAGCCCAGTCCTGTCTCCATAATACCTGGGTCAGTTAATTTTAGTTACGTTGTCTTGGTTGGGTAAAAAGATACCTGGAGAACTGGCCAGGCTTTATACCTGGGTGTGGGTGTGAGGTGCTTCTGGAGATTGGCCTGAGTTGGTGGACTGAGTCGGGAGGACCTCCCCGCTCCCTTATGGAGGGCAGGAACCATACAACCGGCTGAGGGCTGCGCAAAGGGAAGGTGAGCTTCCTCTGTCTCCTGGGGCTGGGACACCTGTCTTCTGCTGCCCTTGGATGCCAGACAGGACTCCAAGTTCTCTGACATTTGGATTCTGGGACTTTTGCCAGCAGTACCCTTTCCCATCCCCCGGGTTCTCGGGTCTTTGTCTTTGAACTGAGAGTTACACCATCAACCTCCCTGGTGCCGAGGCTTCTGGACTTGGACTGAGCCACACAGACATCCCTGGGTCTCAGCTTACAGATGGCCAGCTGTAGAACTTCTCAGTCTCCATAATCATGTAAGAAAATTCCCTAACAAATCCCTTCTCAAATCTATCTATCCATCCATCCACCCATCCACCCATCCATCCTTCCATCCATCCATCCATCCCTCCATCCACCCATCCACCCACCCTGGTTCCTTTTGAAAGTTCTAGGGAAGAAACCACGTCCTTCCAGCTTCTAGAGGCTACCTTCCTTCTTTGGCTCATGACCTCTTTACCCATCTCGAGATCCAGATCTGAGTCTCAAAGTCCAGTAAATTTATTTGGTCATTTTGGGTCAATCCAGACCAACGGCAGGATTTGGGAGAAAAGTCTGGCAGTGATCCTTCAAGAATTGGAGAAAGAGTGATATGAAACCCGTCGGGACCTCCAAGCGTCTCTGATGGCTGCTATGACAGATGACCATGAACTTAGTGGCTTAACTCAGCTCAAACATATCCTCTTATGGTTGTGGAGGTTAGAGGTCTGGAATCAGTCTCTCCAGGCTAAACTTTTGGCTTGCTTTTTCTAGCCTGTAAAAGAGGCCCACGTTCTTTGACTTACTCCACCTTTAGATTCGACACTGTGATCTCTTCTTTCTGGTTCCTGCCTTCCCCTTGCGATGACATTAGGCCCACGTGGATAATTCAGGATGCTCTTCCTGCTGAAGTTTGGATCTTGAGTGTCCCAAGGCCCACCATCTGTAAAGGCTGAGTTGCCAGCCTATGGTGTAATTGGGAAGTGGAGAAACCTTTAAGAGGTGGAGCCTAATGGGAGGAAGTTAGGTCATTGGGGGCATGCCTTTGAAGGGAACCATGGGACCCAAGCCCCTTCTTCTCTCTCTCTTTCTTTTTACCTGGCCACCATGAGGTGAGCAACTTTGCTCTACTATGCTTTCCCTTGGTGGTGTCCTGCCTCATTACAGATTCAAAAAAATGAGGCCCAGCAAGCCTGGACTGAAATCTCTGATTTCTCTGTGATCCCAAATAAGTCTTTCATCCTTTTAATTTATTTATATCAGGGATTTTGTTATAGCCATGTAAAACTGACTAAGGTAGCTATGAACTGCTTCATGGCCTGACCCTTCCATGTTTCCTTAAAAACTCCCTTCCTTTTATTTTTGTGAAACAATTAATGTTGCAGCAGACACTTAAGCTTCACACCTTCCCAAATATAACTAGTTCACAGAGCCAGATGGTAAAATATATGTCTGAATAGAGTAGCTCCTTGTCTGGGCACCGTCATGTTTAAGATGAGTCTTTGTACAAGCTACTAACCCCAAACTTGCTAATATGGGTGAATGTGTCTTAAATTAGAGTTTCCAAAGGGTCATTCAGCAGAGTGGAAGCCCAGAATTCTAAGAAATTCGAAGTCACTCCTTGACTCATTTTGTGGATGAGGAAAGAGGTCCTCAGGAGTTAAGTTGCTAGGACTCTCGATGTGCAAGGTTGGTGAGGCTGTTTGACTTCTCTGTTTCCTTATATGGTCCAGCATAGCCTACTTCATGAGATTGTGGTGAGGAGCTAAATTGGGGAACATGTGGAACGTGTTACATGCACCCCATCATTGCTACTTCGATTATCATTTGGATTAGAATCTATTTTAATTCTTGACTTGATGCCCATTCCACCACACAAGCTGCTTCTGTCCAATGATGTGGGCAGAGAGTCCATGGATAACTGAAATTCACAAACAATCCATCTTAGAAATATCCAGGACTCTTCTTCCAGTTGCAAAAAAAAAAAAAAAAAAGAAAACAAAGCAACCACAAACAATATCAAAACAAAAACAAACCAACCAAAAAACAAAACCAGGAAATATCTTGCTTGGAGCTTGTCTCACCTTGGACTCCACAGATATGTACCGAACACCTTCTATATGTGGGAGTCTCTGCTGGAAGCTGCAAGGGTGAGGACATTTGCCTCCAAGTAGGTGATGCATTTTGATAGTTTCAGAAGCAGGCAATAGACTTTAATATCTAAGTGGCAGTGACACTTCTAGCAACCCACATAACTTCTCCACGGTGCCATTTCTCATCTATAATGTGAGGACCCTGTGTCCTAATCAGTGGGAAGCAATTTTAGCCTGAAGTCAGGCTTCTTTAGGTGCCTTTAAAAAATATTTTTTAATTAATTTTTTTGTAGATGGACAGAATGCCTTTATTTTATTAATTTATTTCTACATGGTGCTGAGGATCGAACCCAGTGCCTCACTCATGCTAGGCAAGGGCTCTGCCCCTGAGCTACCGCCCCAGCCCCTCTACAGGTGCTTAATGAAATGAAGCTTTGTTTGATATTGTGGCTGTTGATATTATTTGAAGGATGGATGAGGTTTCAAAAATGGGGTTTCAAAGAGCTGGTCACTAAAGCCATAGAATCACAAGAGACAGGGATTGGAAAGACTGAGGTCTCCAGTATAGTACAGATCTCAGGCCAGAAGCCTTGGGTATGAATTCTGTCACTGTTATTTGAATAGTTTTCAGCTGTTTGACCTCAGACAAATAACAACCTCTCTGTGTCCATATCTTGTCATCTGTGAAATGGGGATAATAGTGCCCACCTCCCTGGTCTACTGTGAGGATTAAATGGGATTACATGGATGCCCTTCAGTTCAGCGTAAGGTTACATTCTGATAAACCCAGCACAAGTTGAATATCACAAGTTGATACACATAACTTAGTGATCAGCACAGCTTAGCAGAGTCCAACTTCAATGAGCTCAGAACACTTACCTCAGCCTTCAGTTGGGCAAAACCATCTCGCAGAAAACCTATTTATAATCCACTGTTGGATATCTCATGCAATATTCCAGTACTGCCCTCAAAAGTGAAGAACAGAACTGTTGCCTAGGTACACTTCATTGCCAGGTTGGAAAATTGCAAGCTGAACCCTCATAATTTGGGGACTATCTGTACACGTTGGATGCATGGTGAGTACTCAAAAGTGTTGGTCATTATACTTAATATTCTCGGCACAGGAAAGAGAAAAAGGAGGAGAAAAGAACAGCATGATGGGGAGGAAAATGAATCGGGGTGGCGCTGGTACACAGGGTATTCAAGACAGGGAGGGTGGCAATTAGGAGAGGAAAAAAGAAAAAAAAAAAAAAACAGAAGAAGAGGGAGATGACAATCTCACTGGACTGGACCTTGTGGAAAATGTCAGGGAAAGTCAACAGCCTAGTGAGATTCCGGTGGAAGCCAGAAATGAAGGGGAGACGGAGAGAATATTCAAAGCAGAAGGAAAACCTAGATCATGATGGAACCAAGTAACCCTTGATGGGGAGGGTCACAGGAGTGACCGCCGCGCTCACGTACCTGCCAGAAGTGACCCCTGCATTCTGTGGTGCAGGCCACGCGCCCAGCTCTGCAGGCCTCCTCCTGTGCCCTCAGCCAGCCACCTCTGCAGTCTCAGGGAATCTCATGAGACTGGACACAAGGTCTACTGAGGCAATTGCTGGTCTAAAAGTGACTTCTCTTCCTCTTTCATCATCAGACCCAAGTTTCTGTGGTTTTCTTTTGTGTGTGTTTACTTCTGACACCATTTGTGTGCTCGTTTTCTTAGGGTTCCTGGCGGTGGGTTTTCCTGGTTTTGTTGATTGCCTTTGGGATGACAGGATCTGCTGCCTCCAGTCCAGAAAGGCTCTTGGGTTACATTGTGTGGCCCCAAGACCAGAAAGTGCCTTTGGATTCAAAACAGATTTTAAATGATCTGAGGTTTCTGAGTGGGATAAGCCAGAATTTAGGGTGTTTGTGTTGACAATAAAAGTTCCTAGAGGATTCGTTTTCCCAATTCTTGGAAATCTGCGTCCCCCCAAGCAAATGACACTTTCCAGTTCTGACCGGCGTCTCAAAATATGACAGAGGACTATACATTTTTTTGGTTATTTGGGGGCAATCCAAAATGATGAAAGATTTTGGAGGAAAGGTCTCTCAACCTTTCCCACCTTTAATCAATATCTACCAGCCTGGTGTGGTGGCCAGTTATGGCCTGGAGTCCCAGCTACTTGAGTGACTGAGACAGAGGGGTTGCTTGAATCCCAGAGTTCAAGGCCAGCTGGGGACCGTAGTGACACCTGGAGTCAAAGAGAAAATTTTCTAAGACAATGTTGTTCAATGACCTGTGGTACATCTAGGAGTAGAGCAGAGAATAAAATAGACACCTTATTTTTATACTTAAAAATTTAACATATGTTAATTGTGCATCGATTCCCACACACGCATGGTGTCTGCTCTGATCAAATCCACTCCTCTGCACCCTTCCTAATGGCTAGTACTCAGTACTCTACCTTCAGAGTGGCTTTTATTTAGTTTCCACCTGTGAGAGAGAACACATGGTACTTGTCTTCCTGCAGACATAGGCTTTCCTACGTACAGCCAAGAGTTGGCGGGCAAGCCAGACCCCCAAAGAGGTGTAATCCACACAGGGCTGGGGCCCCTTCACGCTCCAGTGTACACCAGGGGATGTTTCTGTGAACATTCAACCATCCAAGATCCAAGAAAGAAACACATAACAAGCCCCAAAAAGTCCACCACTCAAGAAATACACAAAAAACATTATTCAAGTATTAAAACAAAGAATTTTATTCATAATATGTACAGAAAAAAGGCTTAACATCATTTTTTCTTTTTTTCCCAAGTATGAAGCTGCTTCCTGAAGTCTTTTTAAAAAAATATTTATTTATTTTTTAGTTGTAGTTGGACACAAGACCTTTGCTTATTTATTTTTATGTGGTGCTGAGGATCAAACCCAGGGCCTCACCTGTGCTAGGCAAGTGCTCTACTGCTGAACCCCAGACCCAGCCCAAGTCTTATTTTTTTCTCTTTGAGTTGTGTTGGAGAAGAGTTTGGGGAACATTTGAATCACTGGATTTTTTTTGGGGGGGTGCTAGAGATCAAACTCAGAGCTTTGAGATGCAAGACAACTGTTCCCCCACAGAGCTTTTGGATATTTTAAAGCAGGTGTGGTATCTTCATATATTTTCTGCTGCGATAACAGAGTCCTCGAGACTGGGTGGTTTATAAAGAAGGAAAGCCGGGTGCAGCGGCACACACCTGAAATACCAAAGGCTCTGGAGGCTGAGGCAGGAGGATTGTGAGTTCAAAGCCAGCCTCAGCAACGGTGAGGCACTAAGCAACTCAGCGAGGCCCTGTCTCTAAATAAAATACAAAAGGGTTGGGGATGTGGCTCAGTGGTTGAGTGCCTCTGAGTTCAATCCTTGGTACAAAAAGAAAAAAAAAATCAAGATTTATTCAGTGTGTGGTTTTAGAGGCTGGAGGTCCATGGGGGTTGAGTGGCAAAGGTTTTCTTGTCGGGGAATCTACAGAATCAGTGATTTTCTGGGGATAGGCAGGAGTTGAGATGCATTTGATCTGTTAGGGGAGGGACAGAAGCTGAGACGACCAAGAGTTTTGGAGGAGTAGGGATGAGGACGCAGGTGACTTTTGCAGGGTGAGGGTTGGAAAGCACATGATTTGTTGGGGGAATGGAAGTTGGATGTACATAATTTTTTGGGGGGTGATGGGGTGTTAAGGTGAGATTGCAATAAATCACTGAGTTGCTCTTAAAGTAGGAGATGGAAACTTTCTTCACCAGCCAATGGTCCGGATCCACCAGCTGGCGGGCCAAGGGGTAGGCTTCACCTCATAGGTGAGTATACCTATCATAGTCCAAAACCATATTAATCATAAGTGGCTGTTGCTATGATTCAAAACCATAAACAAACGTCATGAGATCTAAAATCATAAGCGGAAAAGGGAGTGGGCCAAAATGACCCTAGTGGAGTACAAGTTCAAGAATGGTTACTAATATCTAGACAATCAATCTCTGACAGGGTACATTGTCCAAGAAAATTAGGCACCAAAGAGAGAACAATTTTACATTGTATAAAATTGCCATTTTGAATTGCCAAACATGCTCTGCCAAGCAACTACTGATGGGTAGGGAGGCAGAGCTTTCCCATGGGAGAAGCATTTCTTACATGTGGAGTCTCGGGGCAAAATGTTCGGCCATTGCCCATATAGCCTGGCCCATAAGAGGGGCACCTAACTTGCTGGGGGTGAGATTTTGGACACACATGATGTTTGGGGGATAGAGTTTGGGATGCCCATGATTTTGGCAGGTCATTGCAGGTTGGATACATGGTTTGTTGGGGTAGTCTCAGAAGAGGGGTACTGAGGAAGCAGGATAGGGCAGGAAGAGGAGCTAAGCAAGGATGTCTTCCCAGCAGAGGTCAGCCTCAGCCTCGTCCCGTGGGAGTGCTGGACTATGCACCCACATGTGGATCCATCCTGAGGCTCGGGTTCATACAGGCCTGCATCAGTCCTTGGCTGTGGGCTGCCACGGGGTGGGGTTCAGACACAACCTGAGACATGCGGGGCAGAGCCCCAGGAGCAGCACTGTTTGCTCAAACCTCTCTCTATCAGGCTTTCCTATTGTCTCAGGCATTGCCACATGGGTTGTGTGAAGGTCACTTCCTCTTCATTTTAGAGTGTTCAAAATAACAATCATTTCCTGTGAGCCAAGCCATGTAATGATAAAGACGGGGTGGAGGGCATGGTGAGCAGTTTCTGCATGATTTTTAAATTTTTAAATTTTTTATGTTTTTAAAAATTTGAGACAGGGTCTCCCTAAGTTATCAGGCTGGCCTTGAACTTGCAACCCTCCTGCCTCCACCTCCTGAGTAACTGGCATGCACCATTGCATTGGTAAATTTTTGCTTTTTTTTTTTTTTTTGCAGTGATGGAGATCAAACTCAGGGCCTTGTGCATGCTAGGCAGGCCCTTTATCATTGTGCTACATCCCCAGCCCAATCTTTTACTTTATTTATTTATTTATTTTTTAATATTTATTTTTTTAGTTGTAGTTGGACACAATATCTTTATTTCACTTATTTATTTTTATGTGGTGCTGAGGATCAAACCCAGGGTCTTGCACGTGCGAGGCAAGCACTCTACTACTGAGCCACAACCCCAGCCCCTCAATCTTTTACTTTAAATTGACAAATAATAATTGCATATATTTCTGGGGTGCAATGTGATGTTTTGATAGATGTACACATTGCAGAATAATCATATCAAGCTGGTTAACATTCATTACCTCCCATACTTATTTTTTATAGAGAGGACATTTATAGAGAGAACATTATAGAGAGTTTATTTTTTAATTTGAATTATACAATATTATTAACTATGGTCACTTTGCTACTCGGTAGGTCTTGAACACTTATTCCTACAACTTGCTCGTATTTCAAAATAAGTGAAAAGGAGTCTGAAGTCTCTGAACACTGAAATGATAAATGTTGGAGAGGATGTAAATTCTAATTACCCTAAATGGATCATTACACATCCTCAGCATGCATCAAATTATCATATTGTCATCTAGAAATATATACAAGTATTATAGGTCAATAGGAATAAGAAGGCACACAGTAGCCAAATTATGGAACCAGCCTAGGTGTTCATCAATGGACAAATGAATAAAGAAAATAATATACACACACATACATACATATATATGATGGAGTTCATTCAGTCATAAAGAAAAAGGAAATTATGTAATTTTCAGTAAGATGGGTGGAACTTGAGACCATTATGTCAAGCAAAATAAGCCAAACTCAGAAGGTCAAGGGTACTATGTTTTCTCTCATATGTGGAAGCTGGAGAGGAAGAAGGAAAAGCAAAGTGGGTAGAATCTCATAAAAACCAAAGGGAGATGGATAGCGTGAGGAAAGGGACCAGGGGGAGAGAGGAGGGAAGAGAAAGGGGAAATACTGGGCAATGATATTGGTCAGATGATATTGTTATACTGTGTGCATGTATGAATATTTAACAATGAATCCTACCATTTTGTACACACTGTAATGCACCAAGTTAAAATGTGGGGTAAAAATCAAAAAGAATAAAAAAGTAAAAGCACGTTCACCAACAGCGACAAACAACCCCCACAAACCTCATTCCTCCCGTGTAGTGTTTGGTCTTTACCCCACACTGCCACCTACTGGTGAAACTAAGGAGCGGTACTTGAAGTTGCTTTGAGAGTTGTTAGGTCGCCGAGACAGGTCTAAACCTTCAGGATACCAAGAGTTGAGGCAAACCCAAAGAGATGTCAGCTAGTTACCTTTTTTTTTTTTTTTGGTGCCAGGGATTGAAGTCAGGGGCACTCAACTACTGGGCCACATCTCCAGCCCCATTTTGTGTTTTTTAAAATTTAGAGACAAGGTCTCACTGAGTTGCATAGTGTCTTGCTGTTGCTGAGGCTTTGAACTCCTGATCCTCCTGCCTCAGCCTCCGGAGCTACTGGGATTATAGGCGTGCAACCCTGCGCCTGGAAGCTAGTTATTTCTAATGTCTGTGGAGAGTGGTGACTTGAGCCATGGCTTCTGATTCCCTCCTGGCTGCGTCTGCCTGGAACTGCCTGAGCAAAGGTGAAGATCAGGATGGCCCAGTTGCTATGGTAACACTGGTCCAGAGAAGGATGCACATGAAGGCGCACAGCTGTATCACTGGGAACCTTGAGCTCAGGTACCAAGCCCTGTGGGTAGAGAATCCTGGGCGTAACAAGAGGACCTTGAAGTCTCACAAGCTTTGCCGCGTCCTTCAAATTGCCTGCTTTCCTGAAACTTTCCCATGAATAACCTTCTGGTGACAAAACCTATATAATAAACATGCTGAGCTAGCTCTGGGGTCAGTAACGCCTCATCAAGGCTTGGCTGTCCCACCGGGCCCCACCTTTTCCTCCATGTGAGTCTGTTTATCTTTTCTTCATCCCCCATTGCCCCTCCAGATTCAGAATTAATGGCGGGTGCTGATTGTGGCAAATGTCATCTTAAATTTATTATTCTATTCTTATTACACTTGAAAATTCCGGCCCAAAGATACTCAAGTTAATAAATTAAATTTAGTGACCAGTGCATGGAAATGGGAGTACTTTCCACATGAAACGGTCTTCACAGGTACCCATGCATCCACGCACCCGACCTCCATCCATCCATCCATCCATCAACGCATTTAAGATAAGCTGCCTCAGTGCTCAGCGATTTCCTGTCAGCTCGATTCATTTTACTCAATATTTATTTTCTCACATTTAAAATGGGGTGGATAATGTATGAAATATGATATGTCAAGAGCTTTGTAATGTTGTGAACAACCAATAAAAAAAAAATAAAATGGGGTGGATCTTGCCTCCAGATACTCTTTCTTTTCACTGCCAGTTTATTGAGGTTTAGTTGAAGAAAATAAAACCTGTATATATTTAATATGTACAATTTGATATTTTGAAATAACCCTGAAAATCAAGCTAATTAACATATTTATCATCTCAAATAATTTTTTTTTTTGTGTGTGATGAAGACACTTAAGTTCTGCCTTAGCGAATTTCAAGCACACAATGCTCTGTGGTTAACTGCTGTGTGTAATCACTTCAGAACTCCCACATCTCACCCAGCTGAACCTTCATACCTTTGAGCTCCAGCTCCCTCTCTCCCCTCCATCTGGCCACTGGCAACAACCCTCTACTCTACTATTTATTTATTTTGGTACTGGGGATTGACCTCAGGGACACTCAGCTACTGAGCCACACCCCCAGCCCTTTCTATATCTTATTTAGAGACAGGATCTACTCAGTTGCTTGGGGGCTTGCTAAGTTGCTCATGAATGCGAGGCAAGCACCCTACCCCTGTGCTACATCCCCAGGCCCATCCAGTTTTAATCTAGAACAAATAAGGCCACAGTGAACATCCTCATGTGCTAACACACTCAGGAAAGACAGACACTGCGGAGTTCCAGGGTTTGTAAGGTTCCTGTGTCTCCCGTCTCTCTGCCATAGCAGGCTTCCCTGCTGCTGCCGCCGTGCTCCTGAGGACACACCTGTGGTGAGCAAGGGGCCCCCAGATAGGGGGTCTTGAATCACTGTAGAGAATCGGATGTGACTGCATGCGTGCTTGCAGACGAGATGCTCTGCAGTCCTCGGTGGAGCTTGCCTGCAAACAGGATGTTCTACCAAGTGGGATAGGAGGACTCTGAGAAAAGAACATTACTTGCAAACAAGAATGTTTATCTCTTCTTAAAAAGGAACAGAGCTCAGAATGCTCCAGCCCAAGAGTAGATTAAGACATGATCAGCAAGTTACTTCTGATTAGTAAGTTACTTCTGCACACAATGTTTTGCAAGCTTATAGACCTGAGTCATTGCTGTTGGAATGCTGCCTTCTTTGTTGACAATACTATAAAAGGACTACTGTATTCAATAAAGGAGCTTCTTCTCTTCTTCTTCCTTGCTCATGCTGTCCTGTGTTTGAGTTATTTGCAACAGATCACTGTCTGGAGAGATCCAGGGGACAGTACATGTGGCCGTAGCTGTAGCTCACCAATTAGTCTACTGAGGGGCCATGACATTTCTTAGGCAGAAGACATGTGGGGCCACTGTTGGTGTCATCAGTGGGTGTTGGCATTGAGCCCTAGGAACACTGAGTGCTTCATGTACTTTGTGTGTATGTGGGGCACACCAAGAACCTCCTCATCCTCCTCTATTTCACACACACATAATCAACTTACTTTTAATTCACATGTCTTATGAGTCTCATTGATCCCATTTGTTTTAATTAGGAAAGAGAGGATTACTAAAGAATGATTGATATAAGGTTACTTTATCAAAAATATAATGATAGCAGCCAATATTTACTGAGCACTGTAAGTGCTTCACACACAGGTGCTATACCACCCAATCCTTAGTGAAATTCCATTATTGACCCAATTCCACTATATTTTTTAAGGAAATAAGAAAATTTATTTTGAGTCAAGTATGAGTGACCATGGACCTGACACAGATTCAAGTTACCTTGAATAACAGGTTCCACTGTAGAAAAAAATTAGATGAACTTTTATGGTCCCAGAACAAAATAAAGTAATAATCAATGCATTTACCAATTACATGGGTGGGAGCCTCACCTGGTGGGCTACAGCAAGGTGGACTCTCTTGTATAGGTTCTAGGTGTTATGGCATTCTCAGCTTTACCACCCACACCATTATCATTCCAGTTCAACAGTTTTAGACTGAACATGGAGAGAAGTTAGGTAGATTGTAAGTTGGTTAATAAGAACCAAACTCCAGGACTCCTAACCATTATACCATCATATCCTTGAAAAATATAAAGCAAAACCTGTCAGAAATACACCTGAATTTTCTTTTAATACTTATTTTAGTCAGCTTTTCCACTGCTGTGACTGAAAGACCTGAACAGAACTATTGTAGAGTAGGAAAAGTTTATTTTTGGGGCTCAGAGGTTTCAGAGGTCTTAGTCCATAGAAGGCCGGCTCCACTCCTCAGGCCTCCAGGTGAGGCAGAACATCATGGCAGAAAAGTGTGGCAGAGGGAAGCAGCTCACATGATGATCAGAAAGCAGAGACAGATCTCCATTCACCAAATGCAATATACATACTCCAAAGCCACACCCCAATGCTCCACCTCCTTCAGCCACACCCTACTAGCCTTCAGTTACCACTCAGTTAATCCCTATCAGGGGACTAATTTGTTGATTGGGTTAAGGCTCTCACAACCCAATAATTTATCTTCTGAACCTTCTTGCATTGTCTCACACGTGATCTTTTGGAGGACAACTCACATCTAAACCATAATATTCTAAAGTTCTTTTTTAATCAATCTGGAATTTATTTTTTTGAATGATGTGAAATAGGGAACTAATTTGGTTTAATCCTTTAGCCAACTGACCCAATGGCTTCCTTGTTTCAGTGATTTTGATATTTCCTCTAAGATGTGCTGGATACCCACATATGCCCAGTCTGCTTTGGACCTCTGTCTGTTCTGACCTCTGTCTATTCTTATGATAAGAACACACTTATGCCCCTAATCTCTTGCCATGGCTCAGATTGCATATTTTCAAGTGTCCTCAGATTGCATATTTTCCCCATGCCTGTTTTAAACTACACTACCCCTCCAACTCACAAGGATCCTCATCCTCCCCACTGGGCATTCCCTGAATCTTAATAGTCACTCTTAAGGACCCACCTTCAATCAACTTTTCTATGCCAGATTTCTTCATATTTACCTTCACTTCTTACCATTTTTTTAAAAAAATGCTAATGTAGCATAAACTTCAATGTGTTGAATTCATTTTATTGGAATTGAGCAACCTCATTTCCTTCTCTATAACTCCCCTCCACTCCTCATTTTGGAGCACGTTTGTACAAAGCAACATCTCACCTTTGTAACCCTGGCACCCAGCATAAAGCAATGAGCTGATGCTCTAGAGGTTATTTATTGAAAGAACACACACATAAGCTTCATATATAAAAAATATTAGGGTACTGGTTTTCTGAGGAGGAAAGCTTAGGAATGGAGTTAGACACCCTATTGAAACTTTTCCTTCATAGCTACAAAACAAACATATTACCTTTTGTTACATATATATTTACATAACAAATATGTAATTTTTAAAAACAAGAGCCAGATCTCCCATGTATTGTCTTAGATCACATTTTTTACTAGTGAGAAAAGCAAGATGTAGAAGCAATTAAACATATACTCCTACTTTTAATACAAATCAGAAAATTTTTGTTAGAAACAAAAACTTAGGTACGGGTATGTTTTTATAGAGCGCCTGATTTAGCCAAAGGAGCAAAGCATTAGGTTAGGAGATAGAAACTTAAGTACTAAACATTCCTGCCCCGCCCCTATCCCCGCCCACCAGTCAAGCCCCGCCCCGAGCCACTCCTCAAGAGCAGACCCCGCCCTATCCCGGGCAGCCGGACCTAAGCCCCACCCAAGCCCCCCATCCCTCGGATGTAGGCCCGCCCCCAGCCCCGCCCTCCCGGCCGTGTCGGACCCTACTCTAGAGTTCTAACGTAACTCCCGTGGAAGGGAGTTGGAATTTCTCCTCTCTGAGGAGACTGAGGAAGGCGTCAGCCTTTCCGCGGCCTCCTAAAGCGCCTCTGATTTCGAGAGCCGAAGTCCCGAGCACTTCCGTTCCCGGCTGCCCCGAGACCGGAAGCGGAACTGCGCGGCGGCGGCGGGCGGCTACGGCCGTGCGGGACTGCGCGGCGCGCGGCGGTGGGAGTGTCTCCGGCCGGTCTGCAGGTGCGGCCCGGCCCCTCGGGAGGGCGGGGCGGGAGGGGACTGTTTGGCTGACGCTGGGAGGGGCCGCAGGGCCAAGGACAGCCCCAGACCTGGCTGGAGGCGCTTTGCTAGGCGAGGGCCTGGGAGAGGCCCGCACTTCTCGGGCCTCGCCGCCCCTCGCCCCATAGCTCGCCCTGGTCTGCTCACGGTCTGGGCAGACAGGGTTGTCATTCTGTCCAAAAGGAATCCCATAGTGCAGTCCAGGTCTGGCAGCTCAGGAATGTGGTGACACCGTCCCTCTCTCCCTCCTGCCCTCCCTGATTTATAGGAAAAGCGCATTAAGAGGACCCTTCTCTGCCTCCCTTATGCAAGATAACTGTATATTGGTAATTCAGGTTTTATCTTATAAGACATTTAATCTGTCTAGCTTTGCAACTGCAATGTTAGGTCTGGTGTAGGTGTGCAAATTGGTTTGATTGAGCGACTTTATTTAAAAATTGAAGAGATGAACTAGATGACAAGGGATTTATTTTGGTGACTGTCAATTTGTGGTCCCTTAGCTTAATATGTGTTAGCTTCACTTCTCTTGTTTCTTCTTTTCTGTTCTTTTCAAGTGGGCTACAGTCCTTAGCCCAAACTTGTGAACTACAAATCTTCCAAACATATTGGACTCTGGAAACAAGATAAATTCTGTTAGTACCAGAAACTGAAACTGAGTTGGGATGTCTTTCTTGATAATGGAATTAAAACTAACTTCTACTGAGAAATGAGGAAAGATTAACTCTAGAGGAAAATTAAAGATCAGATTTCAGTTTTATCAATGAAGTATTTGCCAAGGAAATAAATGCCTCTCCTTACCTTTTTAGAAAGAATCATTGTTTTTTAAAGATACTTGAAATTTAGTGTTGTGATTTATTTTATATTTTAAACAGGCATTTAAAGTCATTCTCCTGTTTGGTTTTTAATATCTTGTTTTATGGGTTTGCATATGTGTTTGCGAGCATGTGTGGGCATAAGGCTTCTCAGACTTACTGTACTGAATCATTCTTTTTTTTTTTTTTTGAATCATTCTTGAGTAGTGTTGACTTTTGGAGCACATTTTCATTGGGGTTCCCTCAATGAATTGGCCCTGTAAAGAGGGAAATAATGTTGCGGTAATACATATAGCGCTTGTTCCCCTGAAGGTTTTATCCTAGAGAGGGCAGTTCCCTGAAGGTAATAGTAAATTTTGCACTGTGTTATAAGTCATAGGGAAGCCCCTGAATTCATTTATTTTTTTTAACCAGGGATTGAACCCAGGGCCACTTAACCACTGAGCCACATCACCAGCCCTTTTTATATTTTATTTAGAGACAGGGTCTTGTTGAATTGCGAAGTGCCTCGATAATCTCCTGAGGCTGGCTTTGAACTAGCAATCTTCCTGCTTTAGTCTCCTGAGCCACTGGGATTACAAGCCTGCTCCACCTTGCCTGGCTGAATCCAAGTTTTAAGGAGGGGAGTGACATAATTATGTTTGTGATTTAAACAAAAAATTGGCTCCTGGATTGAGTATGGATTTTGAGATGAACATGAATGAATACAGTTTATCTAGAAGCCTCAGTAATTTCAGAAGTTACAGGATGATAGAAAGGAGTTGATGACTGTAAAATCAGAAAGGTTGAGATATGTGTAGAAAGTAGGATTGAGAGAATTTGATAGATGATGTGTTTTTTTTTTGTGTCACATGATCAGCAATCTATGGCCCATACATAGGTCAAATATGGTCCATTGCTGGCTTATACAAATAAAGTTTTATTGGAACCTATTTGTTGATGTGTTGTCCATGGCTCTTTTTGTGCTACAAGCATATAGTTAAGTAGATATGACAGAGATTACATAGCTCATAATTCCTAAGACAGTTGGTGCGTAGTCCTTTGCAAAAAGTTTGCAAACCCATAAACAGTACTTGGTACACATCATGCTCTGTGCTGGTGGCTGGGTGTGAAGTTTTGAAAAGAGTGGGCACAGGTCTATCTAGGCTTATTAGGTTTACATCACAGTTGGAGAGAGACAGGCAAAATCACCTAAAGAAATAAATTTGAAACCACAACTTGAAAAGAGCAGTGAAGGAAAAGTAGAGGCTGTTAGAGGTAACTAGAAGGCATGTAAGAGGAAACATGATTCCTTCATGAGATGAGAGGGCCAGTAGGAATCACCAGGGACTGTTGTCTGGAAGGTGGTCTAGGGCCCTACTCTTGCTTATCACGATAAATTCCCTGTAATGATTCTCAGCTTGGCTGCCTTGCTGGAGGCCCACACAGTGGGATCCCCCAGCTCAAGCCCTGCTTGGTGTTCTGCCTCTGCCACCCTCACACCCCACTTTTTTTCACCTTAGTATCTCTTTTATTGCAGAGAGGACATCTACTGAGATCTTGAACCCCGCTGCTGATGTCATGGTGAGGAGATTGGGGGAATCTGGATGCTTGAGATGGGGCTCATAACCATGTACTCTGGGCTCTATTTTCTCCCCATCCCAACTGAGGGAGAAAGGGGAGAGGGAGTGTGGAGCACCCTCATTCCTGCCCCAGAGGACCTGGGGACATTTTTTATGCATGACCTCTAGAGGGAACTGTTATGGGATGAGGATCCCTCAACACACCCCAAGGCACTGTTTGCAGCATAGGGCTCCTCTAGGGCCATCTCTGTCATCCTTTGTGAGAATTACTGAGAATACATGTGGCTGTAGAAATCTAACTTGAAGTTAGTTAAGATTCAGTAAAAGTAAAGACCCAGTTTCTTAGTCACCGCAATGATATTCCTCAAGTGCTCTGCAGCTGCACATGCCATCTTGGACACTGCAGGCAGGCATCCCATGATCACAGAGGGCCCTGATGGACAGCACAGCTCTAGGGAATTTGGAGATCAAGGGGCCATGATGTTTCTCAGATGCAATAGAAGCCTATTTTAACAAGTATAAACGACTATTAAATTCTTACAGTATACCCCTTGTATCTGTAGACCACCCTCAGGTACAGGGAGTCTACAGGTCTGTATTTGTGGTTTCAGTTTCACTCATCAACAGGAGGAAGGGTGATTACAGTACATCAAGATATTTGGGGAGGGGGTGGAAATAGTCACATTTACATAACTTTTGAGGTATAGTGTAATGCCATGCTTGTTCTGTTATTGTTATTGTTCATCTTTCACTGTCCCTAATTTATAAATTAAGCTGTATCAGGGGTATGTACGCAAAAGAAAGAACATGTTTTATAGAGGTTTAGTGCTGTCTGTGGTGTTAGATCTCCATTGGGGGTCTTGGGGTGAATTCCCTGTATATTAGAGGGGTACTATACTCTAAGTATTGGGGGGCATCCTAGGACTTCACCCAAATTAAGAGGTCAAACCCAAATTTGTGATTCCATAAATAAGAAGGTTCAGGAAAAGCCCACAAAGCTGGGATGAACAGGTCCTGCCATCGCCAGTCAGCTGGGTTACCGGGAGAGCAGATTTACACTTGAGGGTTTGTGTAAATGTGAAAGGAAAGTAACCATCTCACCCTGGCGGGCCCTCAGTTCTGCCCCAGCAGCATGGAAGCTGTTGTAGTTGTGTCACAGAGGGTGTGTCTGTGTGTCCAAACGTGCCCTCCTCCGCCACCCAGAGTGATGGGAGGCCAGCTTTTCTGCCCCCAGGTGTAGAGAGAACTCCCTCTTGCATGTCCTTGCATGGGGGTTCACTTCCTCATCCTTCAGTGGTGGATGGTCTTTGCTGAACCCGAACGTGTGTGCTTTTTAAGGAGTCTGTCACCTTTGAGGATGTGGCCGTGGGGCTCTCCCAGGAGTGGGCATTGCTGGACGACGTGCGGAGGGACCTGTGCAGATATGTGTTACTGGACAACTACCAGACCTTGGCCTGCAGAGGTGAGGCTGGCATTGCGCCGTTTCTTGCTGCATGTGTATGCCGGATACTTCCTCAGTGTTTGCCCTGTGGACGAGCATGGGTTAGGCTTATGGGGTTTATTGTCCACTGGAGTCCTGAGATCGACAAAGCCCCATTTATTGCATTACTTCATTCTGTCCCAAGGGAGGATGTCTGTGGGCCTCACTGAACTTGGCCCTGGACAAGGGTTAGGGAGCCTCTGCCTCTTGGGCCAGAGAAGAGGGGATTGTGATTTGGGTTACTATTAGGGCATTTTCTGTGCTGTCACAAAACATTGAAGGCTGGCTACTTTGTAAAGAAGAGGCATGTATTTAGCTTACACTTCTGGAGACTGAAAGTTCAAGATCTGGTGGCCCCATCAATTCAGCCTCTGATAGATGGCATCACTGTGGTAGAAGTGCCTGCAGATGCAATCACATGGCGAGACAGGGAGCCAGCGAGATTCAGGGCCAGGCTTGCTCTTTTTATAACCACCCCCTCTTATAGGATGGGAACTAATGGGCATCCTGTGAGAACTACTCACCTTCTCTAAGAGACCCAACGACCTACCTGCCTTTCACTGGGCTCCAATTTGTATGGTTCCCTGTCCTCCCAACAGCGCCACAGTGAAGACTGAGTGCAGCACATGAACCCTGCGCGGGTACCCCCAGACCATGTCCAACCCGCTGCAGGGTGCTGAGCAAAGAGCTCTGCTGAGGGCACTAACAGCTGGGCATGGTCACTCTGTTGCCCATCGTACTTGTCAGCCTCCCCACCTGAAGCCCATGTTGAAGCTGAGCCTGGGTGAATTTATTGCCCTCTGGAAGCTGCCAGCCCTCAGCCATGCACCTCTCTCTAGGCACAGGGACTCCACTGTGCCGGTCCCACCTGGCCTCCTTGGTGGGGACAGGAGCAGAGTCAAGGCAGTAGAATGAGGGGCTCTCCAGACCCCAGGTGGGGGTCAGTACCAGGCTGCAGAGCTGACCCACCTGGCTAGGGTGAGTGCCCTGGGAAGTGTCAGTCTGAGGGCAATTTTGAAGGCTCTTTGTTCCAAGGAGAATTATGAGAGGTTTTTCAAGTTCATTTAGCTTCTCTTTTGTTTTCACTTTCGAGCCCTTCTCTAATACTTTCCTTAGGTCTCAGAAAAGTATGTCCCAATTTCTCTTTCTTAAAAAATTGAGATATACTTCACATATAATAAAAATTTTTAGAATACATAATTCATTGACTTTTACTGTATTCATAAACTATCTAATTCTAGAACATTTTCATCACCCTAAAAAGAAACTTTGTCTCCATTAGCAATTACCACCTCCCCCCCACCAGCCCCTGGCAACCATTATCTACTTTCTATCTCTATGGATGTTCCTATTTTGGACATTTCATATAAATGAAATTATGTAATTCTGTATGTAGCGTTTGTTATCTGTCTTCTTTCATTTAGCATAGATTTAAAGATTCATCCATAATGTAGCAAGAATCAGAACTTTATTCCTTTTTAAGGCAGAATAATATTCCATTGTACAGATATGTTTGTTTTGTTTGTTCATGAATCAGTTGATGGGTACTTCCATTTTTTGGCTTGGCTTAGTCCATTTAATTTTGCTATGATATTTAATGCTGGGTAATATAAAAAGGAAAGAGGTTTATTTGGCTCACAGTCCTAGTGGAGGGAAGTTCAAAGATCATGGAAGTACAAAGAGCTGTATCCCGGCACTATGTGTCCTGGTGAGGGCCTCCTTAGCCACATCACAACATGGCAAAGTAGGAAGGGAAACCGCTGTGGGCAGAAGGGACAGGCATATAAGGTGGCCTTGCTTTATAACCATCTGCTCTGGAGATATCCAGTCTACTCCATAAGACCAGCAGTAATACATTCGTGAGGGTGGAGCCTCTATGACCTAAATATCTTCCTCTAGACCCCACCTCTTAAGGTTCTGCCCCCTCAACGTTGCCACACAAGTGACCAGATTGCAAGACCTGAACCCTGGGGACATTCAGAGCACATTCAAACTATGGCATGACTGTTACGCAAAATGCTGTGATGAGCGTTTCTGCCCCAGATGTTAGTTGTCTTGGGTCTGCACTCAGGAGTGGGATTGCTGGGTCATCTGGGAGGCCCACTTTGGGTGTTTGGAGGAGCTGTCCCACTGCTCTGCTTTCCCACTGTGGTTGTGGTGGTTCTGATGTCTCCCGTTCTTAGCCACCATTGTTGCTCAGTTCCTCTTTAAACTTAACACTTCCAAGTGTGTCCTTTTTTCTTCAAAACTGGAGATAAACCCAGGACCTTGTGTGTGCCAGGCAAGTGCTCTGCCACTCAGCTGTGCGCCCAGCACTGTGTGTGTTCTTGACTAGTTGCTTCTTACTTGGTTTTCTAGTAACACCCTTCTTTGGAAATATGTCGCAATTCTCATAGAATCTTCAACTGGGGAATCACCCTTCATTTCCCCCTCAGTCCGTTGATTGCTTGAGTTCCTCACACGGCCCTACTGGTGGACGCCTTTTTCTCTTTCAGTATCCTCCCAAGTTTAGGCTCAACATGAAAATATAAAAACCTACAAATATATACATATATGTTCTCTCTCTCTCTCTAGCCCTCTTTATCCAAGGATTCTGCATCTGCAAATTTAACGAACCATAAACACAAAATATTTGGAAAAAATTGCATCTGTACTGTGTACACACAGACCAATAGTACATACAGATGTACATGCAGACTTGTTTCTTGTCATTACTCCCTAGAGGAGAACAACTATTTATGTAGCATGTACATTCTATTGGGTGTTATGTTATTATATTTGGTACCAGGGATTGAGCCCAGGGGCACTCAACCACTGAACCACATCCCTAGGCTTTTTGTATTTGATTTAGAGACAGGGTCTCACTGAATTGCTTACTTAGGGCCTTGCTAAGTTGCTGAGGCTTTGAACTTGTGATTCTTCTGCCTCAGCCTCCTGAACTGCTGGGATTACAGCATCCCCTTTGTGTGGGGAAGCCCTCAGTTAGTGCACCACCATGCCTGGCCCTATTGGGTATTATAAATTTTCTACACAAATAGTGCACCATTTTGTATAAGGGATTTGATTAACTTTAGATCTTGGTATCTAAGGGTAGACCTGGATACCAACCCTGTATAGATATGGCGTGTGTGTGTGTGTGTGTGTGTGTGTGTGTGTGTATGCATAGGTATATACAGGGTTGACTATATTTTTCCATTTATATCACCACTTCTTTCTGAAAGTATTTTTTTCCCAATTCATTTTAGACTGGGGGTCTCAATGCAAATCTAAAGAGTCAGCGTCTCTGCAGGGTATTTTGGAAGACATATCACCCAGGGACACACAGATGGTAAGATTCCTGGATTATCTCTAGCTCCCTTTTGCAGCAAAGTTGAGGAATCTATGAACTGGAAAACCAGCACCAGAACCAGGGAGACATTTGAGGCAGGGGAATCTCCTCAAAGGGAAGCAGCATCAGAGGGGAGATATGACTTTTGAATTAGGGCAAATCCCTGCTGTCACTTAATGTTCTTTCTAGAAGTTTCTGTCAAGTGCACATTTCCATCAGTGAGTCAGACATTGAGTGTATAAGATGTGATTACTTCTTTCTTTTAAAAAAATTTTTATTCTTTTTGGTAATACATGGCAGGAGAATGTGTTTTGACATATTATACATATTATACATGGTATGATCTACTTCTCAACAATGATCAGGAAAATGTGGCCAGGTGTAGAAGCCCCCTGAAAACCATGAGCAGGAGAGAGCCCTTCGGTGGAGCAGACAAGATACTTGGTCGAAAAGAACTCAAGCCCTCTAAACCAGGCCTGTCTCGAAAATGCTGAAAATGTGCTCCCTACTGGGAGGATCCCCGGTTCTGTCTGGGGTGCTGGCAAACTCTTTGCTGTCACTCACCTCTTGCTGGGAGCAGCCTCCACCTAGAGAGAAGGGACCAGTGAGTTTAACCAGTGCAGAAGGGGATTCTGGGGGACATGTAACCTGGATTTGATGAGAGACCTGGCGAAGGAGAGGCCACCTTGATTTTAAGGAATGTTGGAAAGTCGTTGGGATCCTTTAGAATCCTTCCCGGAAGGTGCCCCTTTGTGTGGGGAAGCCCTCAGAACTGGCCTACACATTACTGTGCATAGGAAATGCAGAGAGTCCGCTTGTTCCCCACTTGGGCTCTGAGTTCCTTCTTCCTCACACGACAGGCCTCCCCACCCCCAAAGCCTGGGTTCCCAGTCTTGGGAGTTGGCAAGAATTGGGGTTGGGTTGGGGTAGAGTGGAGCCCAAAGCCTGGCCTCGCACCTCAGTAGTGTGCACTGCCTATAGGATGGAAGGGGCTTCTGCTGCGTCAGAGCCCCAACCCAAGCTGGGCCTGCTTGTCCCAGAGACAGTGAGGTACCCAGAATCCCTCAGTCTGCACCCCGTCTCTGCCATGGGTTAGTGTCTGCATCAGTGTCAGAGACGTCCATCCCCATGGACAGGGTGGGATGTCCTGGGATGTAGCGAACCATGCTCTCTTCCTTTGATGGGGAACCTTCTGGAGCATGGAGAATCCTCCATCCTGGGCAGCCTGGTATGGGCTGCCAAGCAGCTGAAACCCTTGCTCTTCTTGGCTGTGACAGGTCCCGGTAGTCGACACCCTTCCCTCCCTGCACCCTCTTTGTCCTTGGTTTCTACTTATTTTGGTTGAGAACATCTTCCAGTGGCTGCCTGGGACAGGTACATAGTTTTTGAAAACTTGAGACCCCAAAATGCCTTATTTGAGCTGCTGGATTGAAGGGACCTCTCTGGCTGTGTCATTGCAGTAAGCCCCATTACAGAGGTTCTGCATGTCATCAGAGTCCCCATTCGTGCTTGTTGTGTGAAGAAATGAGTGGACAGGTGCTGGGGAAAAACGGCCTGGGCTCCGTCACCACCTTGTCTGTGGTCAGTGGTGGAGCTGGAGAGTGAAGGAGGGAGAGGGAACCCTGACAGCTGGGGGCTCCTCTCTAGGTTCTGTGGATTTTGTCCTTTGAGCACAGAGTTCTAGCATCTTCCATGGATCTTTCTGCTTGGCCCAGCCCCACAAGATCCCCAGTACTGAGGGATGGGAGGGGCTTCTGCTGCATCAGAATCCCAGGAATAGGCGGTTTCAGGATGGTCTGAGAGGGCAGAGGAGGTCCACCCAGGGACACTGAGCAGTGCATCCTGGAGGTGTGCAGCCCATAGGTGGCAGAGTGGCTTTGGAGCTGGGAGTCAAGCCCAGGCCTAACAGCAGGACCGCAGCCTTCTTCACAGCCTGAGGCCACACAACTGCCACTGGCTGATGGTCCCTTTGACTGGTTCTTCTTGTCTCTTCTGGGCACCACCCAGCCTTCTCCCAGTCATCTGGCAGCTCTGTGGCCATGTCTCCTGGGGAAAAGTGCTTCTGGGCAGGGATAGAATCCTGGGGGAGGGAAGAGCAGCTGGACCCTGGGCCCTGTCTTGTCTGCTGTAGCCTTTCTTCCTGTGGCCTTTCTTCCACCCCATCCCCTACCCCTTCCAAGACCTGGTACCTGTAGGAATGTGTGGGTTCCATGGTCTGAGGTTGGTGAAGAGTGCTTGGCTCAGGTCCCTGCGTTTCCTTACTGCAGCAGAGTGAGCAGAGGAGAGGGACACGGTAAGCCACATCCTGAGCACTGCCCCGAGCAAAGGTCTTCCTCCCACTTGCCCCTGCCTCACCACCTCTCTTCAGGTCCGTGCTACAAGGGCCTCCCATCTCCCAGCTGCCACCTTGTCCTGCCTGCTTTACTGACACAGTATAACCCACCTCCAGCGCTTCACTGCTGTCACCCTGCCTAGGGCCACCATCGCTTCTCCACTGAGGGACCACTCCCAGCAGGCTCCTAGACCCTCCCTTGGACACTGAGACCAGAGGGGTCTCTTAGAAATGCACGTTAGGCGGGACATCTTTCTTGCTCCCCTTGAGGGAGCAGCTGCCAGTAAAGAAGAGTTCAAATCCTTTCTCCCACACGTTCTATTTCACCATAACCAAATACTAGGCACTGGGTACTTTGTTAAAAAAAGTTTTTTATAGCTTACAGTTGAAGTGGCTGAAAGTCCACAATTGGGTGGTCCCATCTGTTTGGCCTCTGGAGAGGGCCTTGTGGTAGATGGTGTCAAGGGGGAGATGTGTGCAAGTCGGGGAGATCACACAATGAAACAGACAACCAGAGAGAGATTCAGGGGTCACTCTTGCTCTTTTATGATGGTCCATTCTCTTGGGAACTAGCTGGGGACCCGTGAGAACTACATTAATCCCTTCCAGAGGCATCACCCCAGCGACCTAATTACCTTGCACTAAACCCTACCTCTTAGAGGTCCCAACATCACCACACCGAGGACTGAGCACCCACCCAGGAAGCTTTGGGGGACAAACTGCATCCAACCACAACACGTGTCAGGTCTTCCTTCCAGGAATAACTGCTAACTGCCCTCAGGTCCCCTGCACCCGCTCTCTGCCCCTCAACCTGCTGGCTGTTCACTGGAGCATTCGCTAGAGCCCCTTCTGTTCTAGTGTTTTCCTCCCTGCAGGAGGCTGCTTCCCTGAGGGGGGCATCTCTCTGCATATCATTTTGGCATGACATGTTATCACAGTGATTAGCTTTGTATTCAGAGTTAGGTGTATCTTGACAAGGTAAAGGGGTGTCTGCCGCTCTTGTCACACATTCCCTGGGGCAGGGCCAACCACACAAGATCAGTTAGGGTGAATGGGTGTGAGCAGTTCCCCCTGGCTGTGTGACTAATCTCTGACCCTGTCCCTCTGTCCAGGGACTGCAGGTGGCCTTGCAGACTCAGAGGGTGGTGACGCCGGTGCCCACGCTGGGTCTCCCCAACCCATGGGTGGCCAGGGCTTCTGGTGAGTGAGTGATGTGTGGTACATGTGGCTGCAGGGCCTCAGTGTTCTGTTTTGTCCCGGAGTTTGTGACCCATTCCACCTCCATTTCTTTTTCTTTCTTTTTTTTTTTTTTGAGAAAGAGAGAGAGAGAGAGAGAGAGAAGAGAGAGAGAGAGAGAGAGAGAGAGAGAGAGAGAGAGAGAGAATTTTAATATTTATTTTTCAGTTTTCAGCGGACACAACATCTTTGTTTGTATGTGGTGCTGAGGACTGAACCCAGGCAGCACACATGCCAGGCGAGCGCACTACCGCTTAAGCCACATCCCCAGCCCTCCACCTCCATTTCTTGAGTGTAGGCACTTCCATGGTCAGAGGAGAGACCGTGAAGCTGTCTCATTATCTGAGTGTTCCAGGGGGAGTTACTTGCTAAGATTGTGGGCTGGGACCCTTTGTTCTTTTTTCTGTAATGAGATAGCAGGAGCATAATTATGTGAGGCCAAGCATATATTAATCATGTTGATTTAGCCATTCCACAATTTATGCATGTTTCAAAACATCATTACACCATAAACACATATGATTTCTATTTCTCAGTTAAACAACATAACAACAAGAGCAATAACAATAATAACAATAACAATTTAAAATAAAAGAGAGGGCCCAGATCTGGGAAGCATAAAATTATTCTCCTTGTAACTTAAAAAGTAATATTTCTGAATAAGCAATTTATCAAGAGTAGTTTCAACACCATTAATTCTTTTTTTTTAAAGAAAGAGTGAGAGAGGAGAGAGAGAGAGAGAGAGAGAGAGAGAATTTTTAATATTTTTTAGTTCTTGGCGGACACAACATCTTTGTTTGTATGTGGTGCTGAGGATTGAACCCGGGCCGCACGCATACCAGGCAAGCGTGCTACCACTTGAGCCACATCCCCAGCCCACCATTAATTTTTGACTATACAATTTGTGCTAATTTTGAAAATTATGATTGAATTTACTAGAAATGATCTATATTTTAATGATCTGAGCTTTTAAAAAAGATTAAAAACCGCATCTTCTGAGAAATGAATAAAGTATATTAATTCAAGTAGACAAATAACATCTTAGCATTAATAGAAAGGTATTGGTTTCTTTTTGTCTGCCTACTAGTGAGAAAAATGAAGTTTGTTTCTTACCAGTATCATCCCATCTTGTTTGGACAGGGTATAATTCTGTGTTGCTCTTCAGTTTATCTGTGGTTAAGTCTTTTGGACAGGGTATAATTCTGTGTTGCTCTTCAGTTTATCTGTGGTTAAGTCTTTTGGGCTGGACTCTACCTCCTCCCCTCCCTCCCCGGCCCTCCCTCCTCCTCTTCCTTCCTTCATGGTTCTGGGATGGACCCGGGATTTCAGAAACACTCTACTACTGAAGGACACCCCAGCCCTCCTTGTTAATTCTTTAAAGGGGTATGACTTGGTCCTGTGGTGAGGTGGGAGCCAGGAAATAACTACAAAGAAACATTGACCCTTCACTCCATGGAGCTCACAGCCTAGATGGCTGTAGGGTTTTTAAATAAGATTAGAACACAATGGAAGCACAATGCAAGGCCTTCATCTTGGGGTGCAGGGAGGAATTCTGGGAAAAGACAGATGTTCAAACTTAAACCAGGGCTGGAGGTGGTGTGTGCACCTGTGGTTGCAGCTCCTGGGGAAGGGGTTTAGGGGAGGTAGGAGCATTGCTTGAGTCCAGGAGTTCAAGATCTGAGAAACATAGTGAGGCCCCATCCCCCTCCAGAATAATATAAAATAAAAATAATAAATCACATAAATAGAATCTTAGAATAGGGCTTCTCAACCACAGTCCTCCTAAGTTTGATGCTGACTTTCGGTCATACATTCAGGTTACCTCCACATGATCCCATCATCCTGAGTTTTAACCAGTTCCCAACAAGAACCTAATCGCGGAATCTCATCCAAGTATCACTCCAAAAAGTCCACATCTCATCAGGTACATGCTCTAAGTCAGCTATGAATGGGACTCGAGGTGTGATCCCTCCATCTGTGACTGTGAAACCAGAAAACAGGTTGTATGCTCCCAAAATATAGAGGTGGACCAGACACAAGTGACATTCCTATCTCAAAGGTGGGAAATTGGAGGGAACAAAGAGGTCATAGGTCAAGGCCAAATTCAAAGCCCAGCCAGGCAATTCTGGGATTTCCAGGCCTGATGATAGTCGCTCTGGCTTGAGGCCTGTCCTCTGGCGCTTGGTTTGACTGTTTCACTGGAGTTTCCTCAGATAAGTGAGGAGGGTTGAGCTGCTGGCTGGGCACACAGCCTGGGTAATAGTGAACCTGGTGATGGGATCAACATCCAGAGGATGGATGAGGCTGCCCCCTGAGCAAAGCTCTGAGGGAGTTGAGAAGAAGGTCTTTAACCTGTGGAAGCCTCCAGCCTGATACAGGAGACCAAGGAGGAGGCTGGGCTGTGGTCACCAGAGCCCTAGAGGGTGGCAGCAAGACAGGGATTGGGTGAGTGCACGTGTTGACTGGATCCCCACTGTGTGGAGGCCACCTCTAATTCTTGCTCAGTTAGTCCCTGGTGTGGTGGGAAGTAACAGGAGGTGAAGAAATGGGTGCAGAAGTGCGATAGCCTACTATGGAGAGTAAAAATTAAAAAGTATCCAGGGGGAAAAGTGGGGTGTTATGGCTCAATTGTGTCCCCAAAAGAAGATCCATTGAAGTCATAGCCTCCAGCACCTGGGCATGTGACCTTACTTGTAAACAGGACCTCTGCAGATGTATTCAAGAGAAGATGAGGTCATGAGGGTGGACCCTGATGCAGTGTGACAAGTGTCCTTGTAAGGAGAGAGAGATGCCAGGTGAAGGTACAGGAGAAGGCTATGTGAGGATGAGGTGGACACCGGAGGGCGCTTGTGTACGCCAGGGAATACCAAGGTGCACAGCTGCCACCAGAGGAGGAGGAGGCAAGCATTTCAGGGGGTGTGGCCCTGCTGCCTCCTGGATTGGGACTTTAGCTTCCACAACTGTGAGAGAAGACATTTTGGTGTGTTTTTTAGAAAATATTTTTTTAGTTATACTTGGCCACAATATCTTTATTTTGTTTATTTTTATGTGGTGCTAAGGATGGAACCCAGTGTGCCTCACATGTGCGAGGCAAGTGCTCTGCCATAGAGCCACTACCCCAGCCTCATTTTGGTAGCTGTAAGCCACTCAACTTGTGGTATTTTGTTACTGTGATGACACTAATATAGGGAATGGCCATGGCACAGGTTTACACAGTGAGGGGGAAGGTCCCATCAGGAGGGACAGGTGGGGTGCAGGAGATGAGGGCTGCCCGGAGCTGTCTGCTCATCCTTTGCAGGCCAGAGGGAGGGCTGGTGTCCATGTGAAGGTGAGTAGAAGGGCGGCCCTCCTCAGCCAGAGTTACAGGGTGGTGGTGGTTTATCATTCCCCTTCCTGGGCGCCCTGGGGGCAGGATTAGCCCCTCAGAGCAGAGGATGGCATAGGGACATGGCCAGGCCCTGACCCTCATGCCTCAGCTATTCTCCCCCAGCTCTGCCTGCTCAGGATCCTGCCTGGCTCCAGGAAGAGGAAGATGCTATGGCTCCTGGGTGGCTGACCACCTGTTCCCAGGTGAGTAAGAAAGTCTTTCTTCAAACGAACACTGTGGTGCTGGAGAAGGACTTGCCCCCTTCATGGACCTCCTGGGCCTTCTCTACCCCACAGCCATCAGGAGCCAGGCTTTTGCCCTGGGTAGGGGGCAGCCCAGGAAACAGTTCCACACCCTCATTTAGACCCTCCACAGGCTGCTGAGCACCAGGAGGGAAAAGCCAGAGCTGTCCTTGCTTCACGACCTTTGTGGTCTCAGTGGACATAGGGTTTAGTCATTTATAAGATATTTCTCTCTGGCCTGCAACATGCTCAGGTCTTCTGGGCCCCTGGAGCTGGGAGAGGGTAAATCTGCAAGGCTTTTTGGCTGGTCATGGAGAGAGGCATCCTTTCATGAAGTAGAGGTCTTTGGCAAGGGGCATAACCTCATGCTGCTGTTAGTTATGGAGTGGCGAGTAGATACACAAGAGTTTTAAGTCTCTCTGTGTCTTTTTCTCTCTCTCTCTGTCCCTCCCTCCCTCTCTCTTACTCTCTTATTTTTGCTTTTGGGGCTGAGGCTGGAACCCAGGGCCTTGTGCATGCTAAGTACATGGTGTGCCCCTAAGCTGCACTCTACCCCCTCAGAGTTCTAATTTTGAGGCCTGAGCTGAGAGGCAGATACTGGAGACCTCAGAGCCCGATCTGAAGACCCTATGGTTGATGTCTCCCATTCCCAGGCCTACCAGCCCCACCATCCTGTTGAGACTGGGTGGGAGAGAGGGGTTATTCCTGGCTGAGCTAGAATGGGTATGTGTTTTAGGAACCAGTGACTTTTGCGGATGTAGCAGTCGTGTTCACTGCAGAAGAGTGGGTTTTCCTGGACTCTGCTCAGAGAAGCTTGTACAGAGATGTGATGCTGGAAAACTATAGGAACCTGGCCTTCTTGGGTAAGTCTGGCTTTGTTGCCTCCTCACACAGCCACCATGGGTTCTAGAAACTGTGTTTGGGAGATCAGGAGGCAAATAGGCCAGGCCATCCTCATGATGCTTCCAGTGGCCTCCCCATGGAAGTGAATGTCTGTTCTCTTCTTGTCTCTCCATGATCAAAAGATTCCAGGATTTTAAAATATCTCTGAGCCAGGCCCTGGGTTGTGTGGACCAGGGAGCTCTGGTGTCCTATGTCCCAGTGTGGAGGGTTAAATTTAACTCCTTAGTGGAAGAACTTTGCTGTGTCCCTCAGGATTCAGGCATGAATCTCTAGAACATTAAGGACTTTGGGATGTCAGTCCTGGGGTCACAGCAGGGCTTGATCATCCCACACTGGGCATCTTCTTTCCCGCAAGCAGGAGATGAACTAGGAAAACCCAGTATGTTGTCCCCCTGGGAGCCAAGAGAGGAGCTGTGGAGCCGTGAGAGAGGAGTCTTCCCAGTGACCTGTTTAGGTGAGTTCAGGCAGACCTGGTGGGCACCAGCTGTAGGAGGAAAAAGGGGCGTAAGAGTTGGAAATTGTCAACAGGGGACATTCTCAGTGCCTTGAATGAGAGGGATGTTAGGTTGAGCTCCTTTAGAAAATCAACCTTTCCTCTTTATCTTTAATACTTTCCTCTGATTTGATAGAAATATTTGTCCTTCCTCCTCTTCATATTTACTGTTTTTATGCATGTATTTTATCCATACCTCCCACTGTACATTCTTGCTAATATTTCCCTTCAATGTCACTCCCAGTCTTCATGGAATCTTTTCTCAGCAAATTGTCTATGATTCTTATCCCTTGTTCTGTGATTACATAACTCTGCACATAGTCAAATGACTTCAGTAATTTTTCTTGGCTCTCTGATACATTCTTCCTCTTTGCAATAGCCTTCCTATGTGTGGGATAAGTATTGAAAAAATCCACACTAGCCTTGTTATGCTTTTTGGTCATCTTGATCCCAGAGTTTCTTTCTCTGTGCCTTTGATTTTTTTATTACCTGATTCATTTCAGAACCTCAACTTCAACCCCAAGAATCAATTTCTAGCCAAGATATTTTTGTGGGGATTCCATCCGTTGGCACAAAACAGGTAAGATTCACAAGGGATTACTCTTAGACCTCTATAGAAGGACAAGTCTGTGGTTGTTGCTGTAGGGTAGAAAAGCAGTGGAAGAGCCCAGAGAGATTGGTGGCCAAGGGCACTTTCCCAGGATGTAGTAGTTTTTTTTTTTTTTTTTTGAGACAGTGAATGTCATGAATTGGGGTAAAACTCTAAATGTATAGTAAAACTTGTGTCTTGGGACTGGGGTTAGCTCAATGGTAGAACATGGGCTTAGCATTTGAGAGGCCCTGGTTTCCATCTCCAGTACTGTAAAAAACCCTTATATCTTTCCATCAGTAATCATTTTCACAGTTTGAATGCAGGTATTGAGTGTTTAAAACTTAATTTTGCTTAAATAATTCAGAAAACCTCTGATCTAAGAAGCCCCAGGAAAGTAATGAAAAGAGCGCTGGTGGAGAGTGTCCACCCTGTGCCTCTTGAGGGAACTCTGAGTAGATGTAGGACTGACTTTCTCCTGAATTCAGCTTCCATGGGGAACAGGATCTCTGAGTGTGATAAAGCTTTGTCTTCACGTTTTCCTTAACCGACAGGAGCAACCACAGCCTGGAGAAGATCTCTATGATTATAATGAGCCAGGGAAACCCTTTAATACTATTGAACCAATATTTCAGGCAATTTCTGCTGGAGAGGCCCCCCATGAATGTCAAGAGAGCAGGAAGTCCTTCTTCCAGAACACTCACCTAATCACACCTGAAAAACTCCGCAGCATGGATAAGACTTATGCATGTGACCAGTGTGAAAAGTCCTTCCGCTACAGCTCTGACCTTCTCAGGCACGAGAAGACTCATACTGCAGAGAAATTCTTCCAGTGCCAAGAATGTGGACAGGCCTTCAAGTATTCCTCGAATCTGCGGAGACACCTGAGAACTCACACTGGAGAGAAGCCCTTTGAATGCAGTCAGTGTGGGAAAACCTTCACCAGGAACTTCAACCTGATTCTGCACCAGAGAAACCACACAGGAGAGAAGCCCTATGCATGCAAGGACTGTGGGAAATCCTTCAACCAGCCCTCATCTCTCCGGAGCCATGTGAGAACTCACACTGGAGAGAAGCCCTTTGCATGCAGCCAGTGTGGGAAAGCCTTCAGGGAACACTCATCATTGAAGACGCACCTGCGGACCCACACCAGAGAGAAACCCTATGAGTGCACCCAGTGTGGGAAGCCCTTCAGGACCAGCACACACCTGAACGTGCACAAGAGAATCCACACGGGGGAGAAGCTGTATGAGTGTGCAACCTGCGGTCAGGTCTTGAGTCGTCTGTCCACCCTCAAGAGTCACATGCGGACTCACACCGGAGAGAAGCCCTACCAGTGCCAGGAGTGTGGACGAGCCTTTAGTGAGCCCTCGTCCCTCAGGAAACATGCGAGGACTCATAGCGGCAAGAAGCCCTATGCGTGCCAGGAGTGTGGGCGAGCCTTCGGCCAGTCTTCACACCTCATTGTGCACGTGAGAACCCACACCTCGGGGAGACCCTACCAATGCAATCAGTGTGAGAAAGCCTTCAGGCACAGCTCCTCACTTGCCGTGCACAAAAGGACCCACAGTGGCAGAGAGAACATAAGGAAAGGTGGCTTGCCTTTGTCAGCGTCTCACTCCTACAGTGGCCCCTCGTCAGTTAGCTGTGGGTTTGTAGAAGTGTAAACATTTGGGCTGCCGATGTTCATAAAATACTTGTTAGCATGTGACTCATGTTTTCACGTCCAGCAGGTGAAACCAGCCCTGGCCTGTTTATTTCTTCTTACATGAAAAGAATGCTTTCTTACTAACACAAGAAATTGTTTTTGAGGAAAGAATAGGAGTGAATGGGGGTGTGTATGTTTATTTCACCACAAATCCCTAACTGACGCATTCATCATGTCTGTTTATGTAAACACTTCATGGTGGTTGAAATTAATGTATTAAGTTCTACATTAGCCCACTGGATCAAGCATATTATTTGCGTAAACACACTTATAAATATTGATTTCTGATCGGTCATTTACTGAGAGAGGTGTGTTATACTCCCCACGATGGTGATGGAGAACTGAATAATTCCATCAGTTTTTAAGTGTATGTGTATATTTTGAAGCAATGGAATTAAAGAAAGCTTTTCACATTTTGTGCATTTCCTGAGAATTGTTACTTTTATAAACTGGCCCTTTTTCCCTAGTGATGGCTGTTCAGCCCTGTGCCCCGCAAGAGCCACTCGCCCTTAGAGCTTGCTGTTAATAGACTGCAGCCTCTGCCAGAGGCGCTGCATCTCTTAGTCTTCTCAGCAATGCCTTGAGGTGGGTCCTGTGTTCACCCCCACCGAACACGGAAGCTGGGGCTCAGCAAGTTGAGGGGAGTACTTGAGACCATCATGTGAGGGACAGGGAGTGACTTTCTCATGGTGCTCTGACTAGCCTGGCTTTCATTTGTACTGTGTTCTTTTATGTTTTAAAATACTCTTATTTGAGGGATGATTTATACCAAAGTTCATAAATCTGAGTGTGAACCTTGATGAGTTTTATGTGTGTCTACACTGACTACTACCCCATCAAAAAGTAAATACTTCATCACTGCAGAAGTCTCCCTTGGACACCACCCCAGTCTGTATGCCCTGTCCCCAGAGGTCACCACTGCTCTGACTTCTACCACCATAAGTTTTCACTTCCTGTTCATGGAAATTGAACCATACAGAGCCCTCTTCAGTTGTTTTTTCCACTGTATATATCCTGTATTCACGTGGCACACCTCAATACTATGTCAGTGAGGTTGATCCACGTTGCGTGGTAACAGTGGCTGGTGCTGCCTTTTAGGGGCTTGAGCTCTTCTGTCAACAGTGCTTCTCCTGGGCCTGTGCAGCTGTGAACTGCCTCAGCGTCTCTGCCTCCATATCGTGTCCACCCCCTTTGCTGCCCCGACCACTGATGAGACTGCTTCTGCTCCACTCTGCATATAGGTGAGTCCATCTTTTGAGGAATGTTTTCCCCAAACTAGCAGCACAAATCTGATTTATCTGAAACCTCCCTAATCTCTCTCTTCCCCCTTCAAGGCTGATGATACCAAGATAAGCATAACTAAGACATTTTCAGGATTTACAGGAGCACCATGATCATCAGGTGGCCAGTGTGGGGCCATTGGAGAGATGTCTAGAAGTCTGGTCACCTGTCATTTCCTAACCTAACTCCCCCTCTTTCCCCCTTGCCTGAAGATTGAAAGGAGCTCAAGCGTCTGCTGAGTTGAGGCAGTCTTTCAGGCTGCTAGACCACCGTCAGCTCAGTTTTGTTGACTTAGCAAATAAATGATTTTTCCTCACCCCAACAACTGCCCTTGATTCATTGGGCCCTTTTCAAGCAGGGGAGTAAACAGACTTGGGTTTGGCGGGAGATGTAAGATTTCCATGTTTTATGTCCTTTTCACTGATTACTGTAGCAGTATAATTAAAGAGTTCCAAAGAAACAACTTTATCATTGTATTTATGCCTAACTTGCCTGTGTAATTCCTAACCTCTTTCTTACCCAGTGCTTTGTGATGTTGTGGTGAACAGAGGCATGATGATCCTTGAGACAGCATTGGATATTTCCTATTGTAAAAGTGATCTATCCCGTTGCCTAAAGACTTAAAAAATGTCAAGAGCAAAAATGCAGAAAGCAAAGCTTGTTTGAAAACTTACTATACAGAGATAAACATGTAGCATATGCAATAATATGTATTTGCACTTTATTTAGAAAATTTGGAGTATGCAGATATTTAGTGGGTTTTATTTAAGGTAAAAATTCTGATTTAGCTTATTTTCAGAATGAAAACATGATTTTTAATGTAGCACAGAATGTGGGGTTGGGTTCCTTCTCTCATGAACTTAAAGAATAAAGTCCCTGGATACAAGAATGATAGCAAAGTAATAGGATTTACTAGAGCAATAAGCAGAAAGCAGAGCTCCCCAAGAGGGAGGGGTCTCAGAGAAGGACAACAAAGTGTGGCTGTTGTCTAGGGGTTTATCTAGATCTAGAGGTTTAAAGAAGTCAACCCCCTGCCCACTCCTGATTGTACTAAAGGCACGCAGTGTCCAAGGAGTGTCCATGCAGCCTTTAGTCCAGTCAAAATGTCCATCAGGCCTTTTTCCTGCCTTGGAGGGGCATGGACCAGAGCCACATAGGTCCTGACTTAAAAATAGCCTTTTCGTAAGTTTCTTAGCAAATATCTGCAGGTGCTGTTTGTACTCACTGCCCAGGAAGTGACCCAGGCCCATCTCCCTGTCTTCCCAGTCTTGTCTCCTACTCTTTACTTCTTACTTACTAACATGTCTGTCAAGAAATTATCTGGGGATCAATTTTCTTGGCAATTTGGCCACTACTTCATGACTATGAAGATCTTGAGTGGAATATGGCATTCTGGGGAGCCTTCCACATGCTCAGAAGCCCAAGTCCCACATAGAGCATGCCGTCTTCCTTGTAGACACCACAATATTTTATTTCCATGAAATTTTATTTTGTTGTTGTCAAAAAGTTTAAGGGGAGTTCTAGTCCTTTTGAATGCTGTGGATGTGAGCATCCAGGGAGGCTGGTTTTCTTGCTTCTAGAATTTTTGCATGGAAGAGGCCTCATAGGTAGGGGGGGCAGTAGAAGAATGTTAAATAGAGAAACTGAGGAATTGGGCTGCAGATGGCATCTGGATGTTGACTTTGCTCAGCACCATGTCGGGCATGGACACATTTCAGGTTCTGCAGGAGTTGAATGTCAATCATGTCCTCCAAGAATCCCTTCACATGGCCAACACCATGGATTTCTTGAAAAACACAGCCCAGAGTCTTTGTCCTGTCCTAATGGTTCAAAAAATGACTGTTCAGATTTTCCATGGGGAAGGAGGATGTAGCTCCGATGATCTTTCTAATTATTCTGGAATGATAATTATTTAAAAATGACATAAGATTATTGAAAAATAACTCAAGTTCCATTTAAAAAAGGAAAGAAAAGATTTGTTAGATAAAGAGATTTTAGCTGTACAAACAAGAATGTGAGATGATGGGTAAGTTAATTTCCTTTATTACAGTAACCATTTTATTTTCTGTATATTCATGTGGCACACCCCAAATATACACAACGAGTTTTTAAATTGTAGCTGTTAAGCTGTTGTGCCTGATGAATGACCACTGGAGGGTCTTAGCAACCATCCTGCTCCCTAATTTTTAAAATTTTCAATTGACAAATAATTGTCCAGGTGAGCCTAAGGTCATCACCAGGGTCTTTAGGAGACTCGGATAGGAGTGGGGACAGAATGATAATAAGAGGGAAGGAGGTGGGTGGGAGGGAGGGAGAGAGAATACTGTAAAGTCAGCACACAGGCAGGCATGATGGTGGAGTCCTGGAGGGCAGGGGAAGCATGGTCTGTGAACAGGAGGAGAGAAATCCTGCCAGTACCAGGGAACATGAGCTCTGGGAGCAGGGAGTGACCCTACCGTGCTGGGTCTGGAGGTGTTGGACACAGCCTTGCTAGTCAGAGTGTAGGACTCAGGTTCAGTTGTCCATTTCCAGATCTTTTTGAGCCATGTCCTATACTGCTCCCGGACCTGCAGAGGCAACCCACGCTCTGGGTCAGCTCACCGAGAGGGGTGCAGGTGGGGAGGCATGGGTGGGAGCTGGGCAGGGGTACCTGTTGGCTGAGGAGGCAGTACACCAGGAAGATGAAGACGCCCTGAAGGCTGTTGATGATGGTGAAGAGGTAGGCCATGATGGGGGCCAGGGAGCCCACCTGCAGGACACCCAGACACCAGGTGCAGCCCAAGATGAAGAGATGAGCCATTGCTTTAAATGTCAGCACCCTAGGTTGGGGGAGAATGGAGGCTTATAATGCACCCACAACAAAATCAGTCTGTTCTCCTCTCCACCCATGGATGCACCTACTCTTCCCTGTGAGCTATTTCTTGGACTGAGCTCTGATCTTTACTCTCAATGATACCCCACAGTAGAAATGCCATTTTGGGTCCAGGATAGATTTTTGACTTGGATCCAGGACAGTGATCAATTCATAAGCTTACTTCAAAAAATTTTATGATGTTCCATGAGGATCCCTAATTTCATTAATCCAGCATTACTGAGGATGCCCTGTGCTAGGGCTTGGACATAAAAAAAACACAAAGAGAAGCTGGGGGCAGGGGTGCACACCTGTAGCCCCAGCTATTCAGGAGGCTGAGGCAAGAGGATCACTTGAGCTCAGGGATTGGAAGCCAGCCAGGGAAACACTGTCTCAGAAAACAAACACAGGACAAAATTTCTGTTTTCATTAATCATATGCTCTGTTCAAGTGGTAATACAACTAAATAGCGATATGCAAAAATTTGAAAGGTTAATCAGAGGAACCCAGTTGAAAGAACATAAATTTTACACAAGATGCTGAGTGAAGGAACAACCACGCCCCCTGGAGGACTGAACTGGAGTAGCGTTTTTCTACAGGGAGGAACAGTTAGTTACAGGGTGGGAAGGATTCTGAGCTGAGAGTGGGGCAAGAAACTGCAGCCTGAGACTTGGGGACTGTCAGGAGAACAACAATGCTCTTGGCACTCTTGCTGTAGAAGAGCTGAAAAAGAGTCCAAGCATTGCTGATCAGCCAACGCCAATTCCTCCTGAGGCTGAGGGAGTCCCAAGCTGGGATCAGAGTTGGAGGCATTTTGGGGCATCAACAGCAGAGTCCTGAGTCAGAGATGGCAGCCGTAGAAGGGAAGCTGCATTTGTTATTTCTGGGTCACTCAGAAGCCCCCAAGGAGGGACATGAGGGGCTGCCCAGGCACTGGCTTTGCTCTTGGGCATCATCCATGTCGGTGGGGTTGTGTCCCCTGCTCCATCTCACCTCGTGTTCTGGAGCGTGGACACATCACTGTTGATGGAGGACAGCTTGCTCTTCACAATCCAGAGGGTCATCAGGAAGAAAACCAAATTGACCTTCAAGAAACCACAGAGGAAAGACAGCAGCATGAATCTGGCATAATTTTCCTGTGTACATATATGACCACATCACAGTGAATCCCACCATCATGTACATTCATGAGAATGGGCCCCTAACTAGATAAGGTATATTCCATGCTTGTATAATTGTGTCAGAATGGATTCTACCTTCTCGTATAACTAAAACAACCCCCCCCAAAAGAAACCGCAGGAGGTTTATTAATATCTTCTTTTCTCTTTTGCAGTTCTGGGGAGGGAACCCAGACCCTAGTGCATGCCAGGCAAGCTCTCTGCCCTTAAGCCCTATCCCCATCAGGGAAAGTTTTATTGAATAAAAATTTAAATCAGTTATCTCTCCATTCTAGCCCTTGCAGCATCAATTCTACACCAGAGTGGGTTTTAGTATTTGACAATAGGATTAGAATTTGTAGATGAAGAAGTCTTGGAAAACCCAACCCAACCCGTAACAATCCAGGATAGTCCTGTTCTCATCACCATCCTTATAATCCTGCTCTTCTAGTGACCGTCATGTGGACAGCAAGGAACTCTGATGACATCACTCACACAAGAGATGGCACAGACAGGTCCAAGGAAGCCCCACACAAACCCCTGTTCTGGGTTGAGCCAGCAGCTGAGCAAGAGAGAGAACAGCATCACTTTGCTGTGTTCATGTAGGAGTCCACAACCAGAGTCACTCCACACATGCACAACCACAAGGACGGGAAGCCAGACCCCTGTATGTGTGATATGTCACAGTACACTCTACTGCTTAAGCTCTGAAGTACTCAAAATGCTACTTTGGTTCAAGTGATGGCTGTGGACATGCTCGAGAGGAGAAGGACAAGTGGGGTGCGTATTTACCGAGCAGGGGTGCCATACAGGTGAGGTCTGGCTGCTGCAGACACGGCCACGATGGCGGCCGGGACCCCGTAGCCCACAGGGAACATGAGCCTCCTCATGAGCCTATTTCTGCTGGAGGAACTGAGTATGGTCAGGTTCCGTGCGGTGAGGAAGAGGAACAGCCCCTCCAGCAGCATCCAGGTGAAGGAGGCCAGGTAGAGGTAGTGCAGGGCGCCCGCGGTGACCGCACACAGCACCTGGGGAGGAGAGAGACCCTGGGGCAGCAGTCAGGGTCTGGGCTTGGCCCAGGATGCCCCCTGCGCCCTGTGGCGGGTAATTCTTCTGTGCACCAGGCGCTGCACTGTGGTGCTTCAGCCATGGGCTGCGTGTGTGCTCCCATAGATCACAGCAGAGCTGGAGAGGTCCTGCTGCCCAGTGACGTTACAGCCTCCCAGAGCTGCCCTGAAGAGTTCCTCATGCAGTAGTGTTGATGTCACAGCCTCCCAATGGTGCCCTGAGGTGTTCCTCATGCACTAGTGGTGACGTCACAGCCTCCCAGTGCTGCCCTGCAGCGTTCCTCATGCAGTAGTGGGGATGCTCTCATGCACAAACCTGCTGTGCTGCTGGTTACCGAACAGCAGGTAAATACAAGGTCGGGCAGGACCTAATACTTACAAATGCCAACCAATGATCATGAATTTACTACACTATGCTTTTCACATTATTTTAAAAGTGACTGTAATTCACAGGGCTTAGTATCTTCTCTCCAAATGGTGCTGATCCTGGGAACAACTCAGGGTGCACACTGAATGACATTATCAGTAGCTGGATATTCACCCATCCCTGGGTTCTTAAGAGAAAGAAGCTCATTAAGTAATTCCTTGAATCAAAGCAGAGAAGATAATCAACCCAGAAGGTGGGCAGACCTACAAGCAGCAGGAAAGAGCAAGGGAGCAAACCACACAGCCCCCAGCACTCCAACAACTGACTCTGTAGGCACGACAGCAGAGGAAATGTTGGAGAAGAATTTAGAAAGCTCCTAGTTAAAATGTTGAAAGAGCTAAAAAAGATGTAAGGAATTAACCTGGAGAAGATACAGGAAGTGGAGGATCATTTCAATCAAGCCAGATTCTAAAAATGAACCAAATAGGAATTTTGAGAATGAATTACTTGATAAACCAAATTAAAAATTCAGTAGAACCTCCTGTTTCTCCTCGTAAAAAATGTCTGCTGTAAAATGAGGTGCCCCGTGACGCCAGCCAGTCGCCTCCATCGTGTCTCCTGATTGAATCAGGAGGCCACGTCTGGTGATTGACGGATGCCATCTAGTATTTGCGTCAGGGTTCACCCTACATGGTCCCCTAAAAAAGGAACTTCCCCAGGATGCAAGCCCTGTTGCTAAGCAACACGAGATGTAGGTGATGGAGTCGTCAAGAGAGCTCGTTTTCTCGTTGAATCTGTCAACGTGAAATAGTCATCGACCTCCTCTGGACTTCCCGGGACCCAGGCTGTTTGATTAGGAGCCAGGCAGCCTGGCTCCTGAGTTCAGCACCCCTGGGCGGGCAGGGTGGGGCGGGGACACCTGGGTACCTTGGGCTGGGTTCTGTCGATGGCCGTGAGGAAGAGCAGGTGGGCCAGCAGGAGGCAGAGCGAGAGCTGCAGGTACAGGGAGGTGCTGGTGTTCTGGATGGCTCTGCACAGGAGGAAGGTGAGGGCCGCCAGAACCAGGCACAGCAGCGACACGCCCAGCCCCACGCAGGTGATGAGGCTCAGCACCGGGTCGTCGTCCTGGGACAGAGGGAGGAGCCTTCACAGCCACGTGCCCGGCTGTGGGGTAGGAACCCTCCGCTATCTATCATTTGGTGCAGCAGATTCAGGAAAGGAGGGACGGGGTCCATGTGTGAAGCTGATAGGGGAGGGGCTCCAGGTTCAGAAGGTTGGACTGTTAGGTTTTCTGAATGGAGCAGGTAAACAGATGTTGTTTATGTGGATTTTGTTTTTGCAACATATCTGCCAATTTGAAATGGTTTCCCAAGAAAATGTTTGAAAACAAAGTTTGAACCCTGCAGGTGACATTTGTGCATGCTACATTTGAGACCCTGGTGTAAAGACAAAATTGGGAAATTAGGAGGCAGGATAGGGGAGGAGCAGAGGGAAAGAATGACATTTGATACATGAAACGGAGGCAAAACTTTCAAAATAAATGGCTCTGGGTAAAGAGTAATGGGGTGGTGGGTTTTAAGAGGACTTGGAGAAATAGGTGGGAAAGTGTAAACTTTAAGTTACCATCATCTTTAACTTTCTTCCTTTAACCAAGTATCTGATCTATTTGTACTATTTTTGTTCTTGAAACATCTAAAAATTTGAAATTGTTTCCTAAGAAAGCATTTAAAAATAAAAGTTCCTCCAGGTGATATTAACATTGCTGAGTTAAAAATTTTTTTTAGTAGTAGACACAATACCTTTATTTAATTTATTTATTTTTATGTGTGCAGAGGATTGAACCCAGTGCCTCACATGTGCTAGGCAAGATCTGTACCACTGAGCCCCAGCCCCAGTTCACATGTGCTGAATTTTGAAATTTCTGGTGTAAAGTCAATTAAAGCTAATTTCATATCTATATCTATATCTATATCTATTTCTATATCTATATCTACACACACACACACACACACACACACACACACACACACAAAACAGATGTTCGGTTGATATGCCTGAATCAGCCATAGGAGAGTGCAGCCCCTGGTCCCTCATCCCTTGTCCTGACACCCCTTGTCCTCTGTGACCTCCTTATAACCAGATGTTTCTTTTTGCAAACCAATGACCATGACCACTCTAGTCTTACAGATCGGTAGTGAACAGAATTCTAATTTATCTTTACATCTCCACTCCTTGCTGTGACACAAACCTTTTTCTAGTTATTCAGTCCTGTGATAAGCTAGGTGTTGGGATTTTGCAGGTGGAATTTAGGTTGTTGACTTTTAGATTAGGGAGTTTATTCTCCTGGGTCTGGTGTAATCAGGTGATTGCTTTAAAGATCTGGACTCTTCCTGTGAAAACACATTCAAAACTTGAGAGGGATTCCACAAGAGGAACGTTTTCATGCTGGTTTTTAGATGGGAACACTGGTGTTTTGTGAGAAGGCCAACAAGAGAGCCATATGAGAAGAAATGTGGGTCGCTCTTAGGAACTGAGTGTGGTCCCCCCTGACAGCTGCTAAGAGAAGGGAACTGGACTCTGCCTGCAACCAGGGAGCTGGAGGAGGGCTGCAAGACCCAGAAGAGACTGCAGCCCTGGCTGATGTGATCTTGTCAGTCTTTTAGAATCTGTACAAGGAACTCATCCCCCTGTGCTGGGTTGCTGACCCACAGAAACAGTGAGGGAACAAATTTGTTTTACTTCAGCAGTGTTTTGCAGCAATCGATGCTGAAGGCAGCCTCTCACCTGCACATCATAGTGGGCCACGAGGACGGCAAAGCTGCAGAGGTGGGTACAGTGGCAGGTGGTGCTGCCATCTCCAGTGCCCGCTGTCCTGCAGCCTTCAGTGGCCCAGTGACCACATCCATTCTGGCTGTGGTCCCAGAAGACACAGAGCACCTCTTGCCTTGGTGCAAGGGTCACTGGCTGTAGTAACAGGACAGGGGTGTGAGCTGGTCTTCCTGTGCACAGAGATGCTGACCCAGGAAGGGCTGGCTTTCCTGTGTGGGGTGCACCTGTGGGAGTCCTGCTGAACCTCAAGGTTAAGAGGACAACAAGGGTGTTCCTGGGCCTGGGGATCTTCTGACACCATGGTCCCCCACCCCCCACTCACAGGATGGGAGAAGGTGAAGGTAACTGGCGAGCTGAGGTTCTGGGTGTCCTCGTTGCTCAAAAAGACTGAGATGACATCTGAGAGCAGGACAGGAGAGACTCTTGGCAGCAAGTCCTCGTGTGTCCCATGGGGAGCCACCTGCTTCTCAGGCTCCAGGACCAGGGGAGCCTCAGCCAGCAGCTTGTCCATCCCTGGGGTGGAGACCAAGCCCACCACAGAAGGGCCTGCAGGACGAGGCCACGGGTGAGTCTCAGGGTCTCCTCCAGGGCCTCCTCTTTAGATGGCCTCTCCTCATTTTGAATTGTTGTATTATAATGATACATAATAGTGGGACTTGCTGCTCCACATTCACACGTGCACACAACAGAATGTGGCCTCACCACTCCCAGAACCTCCCCTTTGGATGCTCTTCTAGTGACCTCTTCCCACCCACATCACCCTTTAGTCTTTAATTCTGTATTTTGGGCATCTTTTTCCACCCTGAGGCCTCTTCCAAACAGTGTGGTACTGGTGTAAGGTGGACATTCCACCTTCTCCCCATCTCAGATGTTACCTGTGTAACAAGATTCCTGTGCCAGATTCCAGTTCAGCTGCATCTTTGCCTGATTCTGACTCAAGGTGACATTGCCATCTCCTCGCTCCTGTACCTCTAGGGACAGTTCTATGAGTCATGGGAAGAAGAAGAGTTATGTTAGGAATATATATATATATATATATATATATATATATATATATGTGTGTGTGTGTGTGTATGTGTGTATGTGGATATTGTATATGTACACGTGTATATCACATATATCAAGGACCTACATGTAACCTCCAATTCACTATAACCACACACATGTATATGTGTTTATATAGACACAAATATATATACACATACATATATGTGTGGGGGGCCGTCACACTGAATGGCTAGTATTTTCCTTCCCATGATTGGTAGAGGCTCTGTCAGTCACTTTCGTAGTGGCTCTAGACACTGTCCCTATCCTCAAAGTAGCAGAATGTGTCTTCATGCATAGGTGTGGCCTCCCACAGCCCCAGGGGTCGAGTTACCTTTTCTGTCCTTGTAACCCTGTCCCTCTTGACCTTTTTTGGATGGATCTTTCTAAAGAATGAGGGTCCCTCCAATAAAAATTCACTTGCAAATGTGCTAGCTCTCTCTCGCCAGCCTCTCATGACTTTTCCTTGCTCTCCCATTTGGGGGACTTGAGGCTGAGTGTGGAGGAGCTGTCCTGAAGCTTGATTTAAAGTTAAAATATGTGTCTGTGTTTTATTTAGTATCCCAGTAAATTCACTCAAGCAACTTTAGTTTAGCTGCCCGAGCTGGTCGGGGGCAGCATATATGTATATAATAATTCTTTGTTTCTTCAGATTTTGTATATATGTGTATTATATGTGTTGTGCATACACGTGTATATACACACACATTTACAAAATCTGAAGCTACAAAGAATTATGACAGAGCAAATGTCACCAACTATTTAGATAACTTAGGTGAAATAGACAAATTCTTATGGTCGCACAAACTACCAAAACTGACTCAAGAATAAGTAGAAAAGGGCTGGGGATGTGGCTCAAGCGGTAGCGCGCTTGCCTGGCATGCGTGCGGCCCGGGTTCGATCCTCAGCACCACATACCAACAAAGATGTTGTGTCCGCCGAGAACTAAAAAATAATAATAAATATTAAAAAATTCTCTCTCTCTCTCTCTCTCTCTCTCTCTCTCTCTCTCTCTCTCTCTCTCCCCTCACTCTCTCTTTAAAAAAAAAAAACAATAAGTAGAAAATCCGAAGAGACCTATAATGGATAAAGAGATTGAATCAATAATGAAAAACCTCCCTGATGGACATCCAAGATCAGATGGCTTTGACTGTGAATTTCACCAGTCATTTATGGAAAAATGAACATAACTTCTTTTTAAACTCTTTCAAACAACAGAAGAGGGAACAGCATCTAGTAAGTCCTGGAGGTCGATATTACTCTGAGGCCAAAACCAGATAAAGACATCACAAGAGACCACACTGGCCTCTACAGGGCCCAGGCGCACAACATGCCTTGTACACCCCTCCCCCAGTGGGGCAGAGACCACCAGAGCCTAGCCTTTCATGCAAGACCACCCCTTCGGACCAGCAGACTACCGTGGGAGGTCAAGCCCAGCGGCCTAGATCTACCCACTCCAACTTACACAGGTCCCAGATCTAGGATGCAGTAGCATCCCCTGAGGGACACCAGCAGGGTCTGGAAGCCCAACATCAAGGTGAGGTACAGACAATCTGCATGGGTACTACAAGAATATAGGGAAGAAACTGTAATATTTCAGATCCACACTGCAAGAAAGGAAGACACATAGACGACATGAAAAAACAAGGGAGGAACGTGCCCCAAACAAACCAGGACACTATAATAACAGAACCCAAGGACAGAGAAGTTGATGAAATGTTGGAGAAGGAGTTCAGAAGGTTCAGAATTAAAATGATCTCTGAATTAAAGAATGACCTAAATGAGCAAATACAAGCAAAAATTGATCACTCCAACAATGAGATAAGAGAGCAAAGACAGGTAGCAAAAGATTACTTTAAGAAAGGGATAAAAACCCTGAAAAAATACCAGTCAGAAATCCTTGAAATGAAGGATAGAATGAATCAAATAAAAAACTCAATAGAAAGCACAACCAACAGACTAAATCACTTGGAAGAAAGAAACTCAGATAATGAAGACAAAGTTTACAGTCTGGAAAATAAAGTTGATCACACAGTGAAGAAAGTTAGAAACCATGAACAGAACATCCAAAAATTATGGGACAGCTTCAAAAGACCAAGTCTAAGAGTTATTGAGATAGAGGAAGGCACAGAGTTTTAAACCAAAGGAATGCACAATTTCTTCAATGAGATAATATCAGAAAATTTCCCAAGCATGAAGAACAAATTGGAAAACCAAATACAAGAGGTTTTAAATTAAAACCCTATCTCTCACCATGCACAAAACTCAACTCAAAGTGGATCAAGGACGTAGGAATTAAATTCTCCATCTAACAGAAGAAAAAGTAGGCCCTAATCCTCATCATGTGGGATGAGGCCCCAACATCCTTAATAAGAATCCTATAGCACAAGAATTAAAACCAAGAAACAATAAATGGGATGAAATCAAACTAAAATGTTCCTTCTCAGCAAAAGAAACAATCTGTGAGGTGAATAGAGAGCCTACAACTTGGGAGCAAATCTTTACCCCTCACACGTCAGATAGAGCACTAATCTCTAGGGTATATAGAGAACTCAAAAAAGCTAAGCACCAAAAAACCCAAATAACCCAATCAACAAATGGGCCAAGGACCTGAAGAGACACTTCTCAGAAGATGATGTACAATCAGTCAACAAACACATGAAAAAATGTTCATCATCACTAGCAATTAGAGAATGCAAATCAAAACCACTCCAGTCAGAATGGCAGCTATTATGAAGACAAACAACAATAAGTTGGCGAAGATGTGGAGAAAAAGCTATACTCATACATTGCTGTTGGGGCTGCCAATTGGTGCAGCCAATATAGAAAGCAGAATGGAGATTTCTTGGAAAATTGGGAATGGAACCACCATTTGTTTCAGTTATCCCTTTCCTGTGTACATATACAAAGACATGAATTGGTGTGAATATGCTATGTATACAACCAGAAAAAATAAATAAAATAAAAAAGGTTAAAAAAGAGGCATAAAAATATATGTATGAAGACATGAATTGGTGTCAACATACTTTATATACAACCAGAGACATGGAAAATTGTGCTGTATATGTGTAATAAGAATTGTAATGCATTCTGCTGTCATTTATTTTTTTAAAAAATAAAAGAATACAAATAAAAAAAGGAAAGAAAGAAAACAAGAAACCTATATATCTTATGAACATAGACACAACAATCTCTCACAAAATATTAGGAATAAAATTAAGTAAGAGACTCAGGACTTGTACATAGAGAACTACAGAAGGTTTTGAAAGGCATTAAAGACCCCAAATGAAGGCAAGGACACCTTGTGTTCATGGATGGGGAAACTTTATATTGGTAAGATGGCGACATGCCCCAAAGAGATCTACAAAGGCAATGTCATCCCTATCCATGTGCCAACAGCCATTAATATTATAATTTTCTTGAATAGAAAAACTCACCTTAAAACTAACACAGCATTGTAAGAGATCCAAGTAGTTAAAGCATGGCTGAAAAGAGCAACAAAGGTGGAGGACGCACACTCCTGACTTCAGAACTGATGGCAAATGAGCAGAGCCCAAAGCAGCGTGGTACTGCCATGAAGACAGAGGGAAAGGTGAGCCCAGAAATAAACCTGCACCTCTGCAGTCAATTGGTTTTCAGCCAGGGGACCAAGACTATTCAATGGGCATAAGAACAGTCTCTTCAATGACTGATGAGGGATAATGGGATATCCAAGGAAAATGAAGGAAGTGGGACTCCTACCTCACACCACACACACAGATTAACTCAAAATAGAACAAAGGCCTCCATCTAAGAACTGAAGCCCATAAGAGACCTTGGATTTGGCAATGGATTGTTAGATATGACACTGAATGTACAGCCATGAAGGAGAAAGTAGATAAAGTAGACGTCCTCAAAATTGAAAACATCTGACATTAAAGTGAAACGATTATCACAGATATGAAAAGATAATCTATAGGGTGGAGAAATTCGCATTTCCAAGTTGCACATCTCATAATGGTTTCCTGTCAAAATAGATGAAAAGCTCTTACAACTCAAGAACCAAAGGACCAACCCAATCACAAATGCACAAAGGATCTGAACAGACATTTCTCAAAAAAGATCCACAAGTGGCCCAGAGGCACATGAAAAGATGCTAACCATCACCAGTCAACAGGGAGATGCAACTCAAACAGGCAACGAGACACCACCTCACATGCACTAGAACAGTCGTGGTAAAAACCAACTGAATCAGAAGTAACATGTTTTGCTGAGGCCATGGAGAGGGGATCCTTGCACCCCGCTGGTGGTACTATGAAATAGTGTGGCCACTCTACAAACAGTCTGGTGGTTCCCCCCCAAACTGAACACAGAATTACCATGTTACCTACCAAGTCCAGTCCTTACAGACACACCAAAGCACTGAGAACAGTTTTCAAACACTTATACATCAATATTCTTAGTGGTAAGTCACAATAGCCAAGAAGTGGAACCCACCCAGATGTTCATCAGTGGCTGAGTGGGTCAGCTAACACCCATAGGATGGAGTCATGTTCAGCTATGAAAACGGATGGAGTGATGCTATGCCCTGCTCAACAGCATTATTCTAGGAGAAAGAAGCTAGAGGGACAGGTCACACTTTGTATGATTGCTTTTTACTAAATGGTGGAATAGGCAGCTCCATTAATACAGCAAGCAGGTGAGTGGATGCCAGGGTTGGGGGAGGGGAGGAGTGAGGGATGAAAGCTGAGGAGGCACTGAGTTTGATTTTGGAGAAAACTGTCTTAAAATGGAGGTGATGGCTGCATCAGTTTGTGAATGTTCTTGATTCCACTGAAATGTCGAACCCTGGATTTTAAATGGTGATCTTAATTGGTGAAACTTGTAAAATGAATTTTACCACAATAAAACAATACCTAAATATCAAGCAAGATTAGTTTACATTACTCCAAATTAGCTTTTGGAAGCTGTTTCTATTTTGTAACCTAAAATTCTTAGAAAAAAAATTTTTTTAGTTGTAGATGGACACAATACTTTTGCTTTATTCACTTATTTGTATGTGGTGCCTCTAGGCAAGTGCTCTACACTGAGCTACAACCCAGCCCCCCTAAAATTCCTTATTGTCATTTCCTGCTGATAATGTATACTATATTGTACATGTGTACTATTTGTGGTTTTATGTCTTTTTCACTGTTGTGATTATTTATGGGAGTCACGCTGAGGTACAGTGTGGCCACTCAGCTCTAGTGGGATCAGAAGAGGAATGAGGCTAGGAACAGGGGCTGGCACAGACCCAGGGACTTACGTGTGCCTGCAGAATAATTGAAGGTCGCTGTCCCCTCAGGCAGAGCCCTGCTCAGGTGTCTCAGGGCACTCTCCAGGTCTGTCAGCAGGTGAGTGGCCACGCAGTGCTTCTGTGAGGGGGGCAGGGTCTCCAGGTCCCCAGGGGTCTCCAGCAGCTCATCCACCTCCTGCATGATCCCCTGGAAGGATGGGGGCACAGAGCAGGTGGACTCGGGCCAGAGGTACCACACGAAGGGCTTGACCACTCAGCCTCAGAGAATAGACCCAGACACTGTCCAGTTGGGGATAGAGAGAGCATGGTTTGAGACTCCCTGGGTGGTCCTTGTTCCTCAGCCCTGGTTCGTGATTGTCAAGGATGACAAAGACCAGGATGAGAGCAAGAGGACAGACAGTGCACGTGGGCCTCCAACAGTGTGTGTGGCTCCCAGTATCCTCTTCCACCTGCCCTGGGAGAGTGGCCAGCTCAGAGCAGGGCCCCACTGTGCTTGGGCCTGTCTCCCTCCCCCCAGACCACAGCTGCCCTCTCCCTCTATGGGAGGTCTCCCCCTGCTTCCCCTGGATCCTGCCCTTACCTGGATGGTGTCCTTGGCCTGATCTGGCTTGAAATCCCTGTGCAGATTGTTGACTTTGTCAAAGAAGCGGGAGAGACTCTGGGGAGGTGAGATGAGGGGTCACAGGTGGGTGGGAAGCTCAGGGCCAAGGGATGGACAGGGTGCTGCCCCAGGGATCCCCACCTCCCTGTCCTAGTTGGGGCACTCACCTGGCTGCGGACTCCAGGGGGCAGAGGCCAGGTGAAGAAGGACTTGACTGCAGGGACAGGACAGTGGTTCATTAGGAGGAGTGCAGGTGTGCGTGTATGGGTGTGTATGAGCATGTGCACGTGGGTGTGCACGTGTGTGGGGTGGGGGGAGGTTCTGGGGTCAGGGCAGGCCGGGAACCTTTGCAGATGGTGCTGTTCTGGCCATTGACGCTCCCAGGAATCAGCTCCCAGCCTGGGCGGCAGTGGCACTGGTACGACCCCAGGGTGTTGGTGCAGATGGCGGACTGGCGGCACTGATGCTTCCCGGAGCTGCACTCGTCCACATCTGGGGACAGAGACAGAGGGGTCAGTCCTGCCTCAGCCAGGACCAGTGCTCTCTGCTGTTAGAGCTCCACCCACTTCTTCCCGCCATTAGTGCACTGCCAGGCTGCGGTGCTGCCACCTGGCGACCCACACCCTTGCGAGATGGGAGCCAGATCAAAGGGTGTGCGAGGCCTGTGCAGGTGCAGACTGTGAGGCTGCGGTAACTCATCACCCAGTTAGTCACTAGCTGCTGCCCGGGGCCCCAGGAGCCTCCTGACAGACCCCAGCTCCTCCCCTAGGACCCAGTCTTTCCTGTCCAGCCCCTGGAGCTTTAGTTGGTGCAGGCGCAGCAGCACTGGACGTGGTCGATTTGCCCGAGAGGGCTGCGATCCCGGCTGGACTGCGGGCCTCTGAGTGTGGCCTCTGAGCCCCACCTTCGCACACGGTGTTCTTCAGGCCGTTGGGGGATCCGCGCACCGGCTTCCAGCCGGGTCGGCAGCGGCACTGGTAGCTGCCCACTTGGTTGAGGCAGTGGGCGGATTTGTGGCACGGGTTTTGTCCAGAGGCGCATTCATTCACATCTAGGACACAGCAGGGGGTCAGTCCCCGCCCCTGACCGGCTCCCACGCCCCTACTCACTGCACCCACTTCTCCATCATTTTGCTGTCCCAAGCCAAGGACCTCTGCATGTGCCTCACTTGGTGACTTCAACTTCAGAGCACCCTACGGTGGCCACCTTGCATGAAGGGCACAGCAGTTTACAGGAGATGGAGCCAGAGGGAAACTGAGGCCAGGGGGTGGAATTTCCTGACCAAGGACTCTGGTCGCCCTCTTTCTGGCCATGGTGGATGCTCCTTGTCAGAACTGAAAGTGACTCTCTTTTACTCTCAGGTGACAGAACAGGAAGAGCTGAGGCCAGATGGCCATGCAGCCTCCCTTAGGCTGAGCCTGAGCCCCTTGACCTGTGGGAACCTCAGGTCTTCTACCTCCTTGGGTGCAGGACCTGCCTCTGCTGCACCCCTGGATCTTGTCCACCCTCAGGGGTTCTCCCGGGGCCTCTACCTGTGCACAGCTTCGGGTCCTCTGGGTTCAGCTCAAAGCCAGGCAGACACTTGCAGGTGTAGTTGCCCTGAGTGTTGGTGCAGGTGCTGCGGCCCTTGCAGATTCTGGGGTTCTGCTTACATTCATCCACTTCTGCAAGAGGAAGAAGAGGGGCAGGATGTGGGCAGCCGGCAGCTTCAGGTGGCTTGATGGGTTGGATGCTATTGTTGTGATCAGAGGGTTTGGCTCTGTCAGCCCAGGCTGGGAGTCAGCCAGGTTCCTGGCATGGAGGCATGGGGTGGACCCACTGTGTCCCCAGGTTCCTTTCCTAACCCACAAGGAGGCTCTTCATGGGGAGCATGGTCTCCAGACCCTCTATTGTCCTTCCAGTGCCCTCTGCCTCTCTGGGAGGCAGGGTCAGGGCCAGCTGGGTCAGAGTGTCATGGCCACATGTGTCCTGGCTTGAGGATTTGGAGCAGAGGCCAGATGGGTCCCCCTGGGACCCGAGTGCAGGGGAAGTGCTGAGCTCCTGAGTGGGGCCTGTCTTGGCTCCAGGGTGGCCTTTGGCCTGATGTTGCTAGTGTGACTGCTCGATGGCTGAGTTGTCCCTGGGTCCCAGTGACCTAGCAGGACAGGTTCTCTCATCCCACTAGCTCTGAGAGCCCAACTCCAAGGAGAGGAACCGAGATCCGCCCCTGAGCCAGGCCCACTGGGACAAGACTTAATGGCAGGGACAGGAGTGAGGACCATGCCAGAGCGCCCAGGGTTGACATCCAGCCAGGCAGCCCTGGGACGGTGCAGGTGTCTTCCTGACTCAATGAAGGCATCCTTGTCCTATGGAGGCCAGCCATGGGTGGACAGCTGCAGAGAGTGGAGCCATGGGGACGGGGAGGGGTGGCAGGCATTTCTGTCATCTGTCTTTCACCTCCACCAGGACACAGACCTGTGGCCAGCTGCATGGGACCCACTATCTGCCTCTGTCCCCAGTGGTCAGGCCCCTGGGATCTGGATTGACCTCCTCTGGAGAGGGTTGGGGCTGGGCAGTGGTTCTACCTCATCCTCTCCTACTGTGTGTTCCAACCGGAGCATCTTCTTCCACCCGACTCAGTGTCACCCTGCCCACCCCTGTCCTGACACCCCATCCTTCAGTGTCCTCAAGTGGACCAAAGTCAGGATGGAGAGAGCAGCGTAGAGAAATGAATGAGGCTGAGAGGTGAAGAAGGGTGTGGCTGATGAGGGCGTGGCTGGTGGGGGCGTGGCTAGTGGGGCTGGCCGGTGGGGGCGTATCTGAAGAGGGCAGTGTAGAGAAATGAATGAGGCTGAGAGGTGCAGCAGGGCGTAGCAGATGGGGGCGTGGCAGGCGGGGGCGTGGCTGGTGTGGCTGGCCGAGGAGGGCGTGTCCGAGGAGGGCGTGTCCAAGGAGGGCTTCATTGAGAAAGCGTGGGGCACTGGGGGCGTCCTCTCCAGGCCAGAGTATTGGCTGTGGACTGGACCTACCCTAGAGTTTCCTTCCTCCTGAATTTCCCGACTGGGTCCCTGGGTCCATGGTGGCTAGGGGGCCCAGGAGTGTTCCAGGTGGCTGAGTCCTTGTGGGCCCCGGAAGGGGCAGGGATCATCCCAGCAGCCCCTAGCAGTGGGAAGAGGACAGAATGGCACTGGAACAAGCTTGCCACGGGCTCCTGGGATATCTTGACCCCTCCCCCTTGCCATTCATGCAAAACAGGTGCCAGTTAGGCAGCGGGGTGTTCTGAAGGTTCAGAAGTGGCCCTCTGAGGAGGGTTCTGAGTTTTGGGGAGTGAACAGATATGAGCAGTCAAGAGTCTTGCACGGCTCTGAGATGCCTGGAGAATGTGGGGCAAGGAGCCCAGGGAGTGGGTACCAGGTCTGCCCATCACTGACTCCATGGGCTGTGAGGCCAGTGGTCGTATCTTCAGGTGCAGTGAAGACCACAGTGTTGAAGGGTGAGGAGGGAATGAGTAGGGCCCAGCTGAACCCTTACTGAGCTGAGCCCACGGGGGCGGGGGTGTCATCCACCTCACCCCTGCTCACCCTCCTCTGCCCATCCACCTGAATGAGCTCTGCCCCCTCACCCCCACAAGCCCTGGCTTCTTTTTAACCTAGCAACACAGCGTGGGGCACAGAGGGTGTGCCAATAACGATAGCCATCATCTGAGGCTGAGGGCTTGCACTTAGGAGGATCCTGACCCTTAGGTGCAGTTGTCCAGGCTGCTCACTGCATCAGGGTGCCCAAGCACATGGTAAGCAGGGGCTGAAAACCAACCCCCTTTCCAGTCATCAGATGCGGCTGTGTCCACCTGGAGAGGAGGAGCTTTTTGAAAACTCATAAAAAAAGCTTTTTCCCTTTGGTCAAGGCTTGTACATATGACACAATGTGCACCCACAGGTACCCTGTCTGGTCAGAGTCCCCTTGATCCTCAGTTTAGCCAGGCTCTCTTACAGGCACCTGTAATTTTCATAATCCTCCTGGAAGACACAGGAGGTAGGCACTGTTATGATCACCTTCATGATACAGATGGGTAGACCAAGTTCAAAGAGAGGTAGTGACTTGACTAATAACATGCAGCTAACAGGTGGCACAGGCAGGTTTTGGACCCAGGCAGCCAGTCGCAGAGCTGGACCCTGGCATTCATGCTACCCTGCTTCTGTGCTGGGTGACAGGTACATGCACACCTGCCTGTCTCAGACCAGGCACACTCCTGTAACCAGGGTTCTGCCATCTAGATGTCACAGGAAAGGGTCTGGCAACCTCAACCTGATGATGGGGAGGTGGTGGAAGGGCCTACCTTGTAGCTGTTCTCCTCTCATTAATAAAGGATTCTTGGCTCCAGAAATGAGCACACAGCCTGGGCTGCACGTGCAGCCATTGTGCCCTCTATGACCTGGCCGTCTGCAGATTTTCCACGGGGCACTCTCATGGCCCTCATTTGGTGATGTCTGCAACATGACGGGTCAGAGGCTCACCTCCCAAAGTTGTGCTTTCTCTCAGGGAAGAGACCCAGGTGCTCAGCCTGACCCTGCTGTGAGACGTGGACAGACCTAAGACCCCAGGTGGACCTCCTGAGCCGGGCTGCTCTGGAAGTCCCAGGACCACTCTGCTCTCTGGAGCAGAGCCCAAGGACATGTGGGTTCAGATTCTGTGCCATGGTGGGGCCTGGCAAGGGATCTACATCTCCTCTCCATCCTGGAGTGGCAGAGGGAGGCCCAGCCATTCCCTGGACCCTCCCCTGTGGGAATCCTTGCACCACTGGGGTCCTACAGGTGGTCTAGGCTCAGGGAGAAGGTGGCAGTGATGGCCACCCTTGATGCCTAAGCAGTGGGGGGTGGGAGATCACGGCCAAGGGTTTCCCAGAGTGACACTCATCATTAACACCTGAGGATAGAGCCGGGTGCTCAGAAACAGAGCAAAGCTGGGCACATCCCATGACTTGACCTCAGAATCTCCTAGGAAGCTGTAGTGACAACACAGTGTGGTTCTGTATGGGGACAGACACACAGCCACGGAGCAGGACAGACAGCCCAGAAAAACCCACGTATTTACAGCTGATTTTTGATGAAGGTGCCAAGAGCACACAATGGGAAGGACTCTTCAGTAAAAGTTGGGACCCTGGACATGCCAACCAGGAGGACATCAGAGCCTCCCCTCACACCACATAAAAATCACCTCAGATTAAATAGTGAAGGTGAGATTGGACCTTCCCTGCTGCTTAGCGGAGAGCACAGGGGAGAGCTGGCGACGTTGGCCTGTCAGTGATGGTTTGGACGGGACCCAAGGCACAGGCAGCAAAATACAAACGGACCAAGGGGATCGTAGCCAAATAACAGCTTTTGAAAAGCAAAGGAAACAGTGGACAGAGTGAGGGACAACTCAGGGAACGGGAGGCACACTCACATGCCACGCGTCTTATTAGGTGTCAAAATGCAAAGTATCATGAGGAGCTTGATCAAGCAACTCAGCAGTAAGAAACCCGCTCACCCCATCCGCCAATGGGCAAGTCCCTCAACAGACGCTTCTCAAAGGACGACAGGAGAAGGGCCCAGAGGCCCAGGAGAAATCCCCCGCCATCACCAATCCTCAGGGGACTAGAAAGGAACTGTGATGAAATGTCACCTCACACCTGCTGGGTGGCTGTTGGGGAAGCTGGATGGTCACACTGGTGGCCAGCAGGCAGAGCAAAGGACGCTGTGCACACCATGGCTGGGAACGTAAGTGAGCCCCGCTGTGGCGGAAGGCAGTGGGGACGGTCCTCAGATATTAAAAATAGAACTACCTCTGAGCCCATCCCATCTCTGCTTATTTTTTATTTTGAGTCAGGGTCTCAGTAAGTTGCTTAGGGCCTTGCTAAGTTGTTGAGGCTGGCCTGGAACTTGTGATCCTCCTGCCTCAGCCTCCAGAGCTGCTGGATCCCAGGTGTGCACCACTGGGTCTGGCCAATGTTCTGTATTCTTTAAATCACTAAGGGATTAGATTTGAGGTGTTCTCAGCATGTGAGCCATCCCAGTGTGCACACATGTTTCAAAATATCATTCTTTATATGATGAATATGTACAATATTTTTATTTATCAGTTAAAGAAATAAAGGAAAAAAAAAACAAGAAAACACTCGTTAGAGGGATGACTGAGATGGTTGTGTAACAGGAATGTGCTCAGTGCCACAGAACTAGTATACTGAAACGTGGTTAAAATGATAAGTTTTATGGATGCAGGTTTCATCACAATTTTAAAAACCTGCCACTGAGCAACAACAAGAAGAACTAAAGTGAGGTGCTCAAGCAGGTGCGGTGGCACAGGCCTGTAATCCCAGTGACTCAGGAGGCTGGGGATGTGGTCAGTGGCAAGGCCCCAGGGTTAGGTCCCCAGGACCAAAACAAACAAACAACTAGAAAACCAAAGGCCCCAGGTGCCCAGGCCCCAGCAGGTCCCACCTGCCTTTCCTCACAGTGACACAAATGCACCTCGATCGTCCCCAGGAACCCCCCAGCTCCTAGTGTGGCACTCAGAACTGGGGGTGGACACTGACAGACTTTCCAAGATGCCCAGCTTGTCTCTGGGGAGTCTTGCTGTCCCCACCCCTGGAGGAAGTTCCCCCTTATCAGAGAGGGCCACAGACAGGAAATGAGGAAGCTTCTGGAAGCAGCTCCCAGCTGAGGCCCAGGGTGTTTCCTGGCGTCTTATCTCTCCTGGTCTCTAAACGTGAGGGGAACATGCTCAGGAAGCAGGTCCCCTTTGAGTGCCACAGGGTCCCACAGGACAGAGGCCTGAGGTGAATGGCCGACACAGCAGCCTCAGAGAACCCCAGACAGGAGTGAGTGACAGCTCATGGCAGATGGCCCTGGGTGTCCCAGAAAGGGGCCAAAGGTTCCCGGAGCCCAGAGGATTCCTGGGGTCAGGATGAGGCAGGGAGGGCTTCTGGTCTCCTGGACCCATTTTTGCACCTGAGGATGCCCTGCTGGGACCCCTCATCTGGGCTGTGTGGATCAACAGCAGGACGGGCCAGGGCAGGGCTGATGCTCCCTAAGGGCCCCTGTCCAGCCCCCACGTGGCCATCACAGTCCCCTCCCCTGTTCCCAGCTGGTAGCAATGGCTGCAGAGGTGTGCCATAGGTGGAGGGGACCAGGTGGGGTGTGGTCGTGTGGGGACAGCTGGGAATGAGGTGCAGCAGCACCCCCAGGGGACCTTCCACCAACTCCCACATTTCCCCACATCCTGGGCTCAGCCTCCCCCCAGCTCCCTGGGTTCCCCAGTAATGAGCCACTGAGAGCCCCCACCTCATGGGATCTCTGGGGCTCCAGGCTCCTGGGGGTAGACACAAGGAGGGCTGCAAGAGAGGAAGTGGTTTTGCTGATCCCATGCTGCTCTCGGGTGGCCAGTCCAGGCTTTGGACCCAGGGAGCTGATCCCTGCCTCTGACCTTGGCCTCCACACCACCCTCCCTCTCTGTGCTGCTGGGACAGTGGCCTGGAGTGGGCACCACCTGTGTCAACCAGGGCCTTGGCCCCTGGATGCCCACAGGATAGCTCTGTCCCAGTCCTCTGGCTGACACCCCTGGATATGGACCCAGGGGACAATGCTGAGGTGGGCGTGAGCTGGAAGCTCCTTATCCCCCCAGACCTAAGGGCAGGTGAGCACAACTCCTGGGGCCAGGCCCTGTTTAGCTCAGAAGCCATTGCTAACAGCACTTTCTGGGAGCTAGGACCTGCTCAGTGCCTTTGGATCTCATTCCCCTCCTTATGACTCTCCCCTCTCCTACTTTGTTCCCCTGGTTCTGGGGACTGACCCAGAGACTCACACCTGCTAGACAAGTGCTCTACCACTGAGCTACGCCCCAGTCCTGGACTCCCCTTCTGCAGATGGACACACTGCAGCACAGAGAGGTGAGGTGACTTGTCTGAAGTCACACCGTGAACCAAGAGCAAAGCTACCTCTGGTTTTGTTTTGATTTTCTCAGTGCTGGGGAGGGAGCCCAGGGCCCTGCTCATGCCAGGCAAGGGCTCTGCCCGGGATCCACACCCCAGCCTCTACCTTTGTTTGTAGATTTAGGAGATAGGGGCTCCTTCCTGTGGCTTTTGTTTTTTCTTTGTCTCTCCCCCACTTTTTTCTCTTTTGGGATGGGGTCTCTCTGTTTCCCAGGCTGTCCTTGGACTCCTGGTCTTGAGTGATCCTCCTGCCTCAGCCTCCCAAGTAGCTGAGACCACAGGCACAGGCCACTATACCTGGATTTTCTTTCTTTCTTTTTTTTTTAAACACAATGATGTCATTACATCTCACATGTCCACAGGGTTTCCTGATAAGCACCCTGGGCATCGTCACAGGCACACTGAGGATGGGGCCAAGCAGCTGGTCCCAGAGTGCCCTGACCCTCTCCCTCCTCTTGTGCTGGTGACAGGTGCACACACAGCTGCCCCATCTCACAGTCCAGGTGCTGAGGCTATAACTGGGCGCTGTCCCCAGATCAGCTCTGGTGCCCTGAACTGCATGTGGGGGGAGGTGAGGGGTGGGCCTTACCTTGACATGTGTTCTCACTCTCATTAGTGAACTTTTTTGCCCCAGAAAGGAGCCCATAGCCCGGGCTGCACATGCAGTAGTAGCTCCCCTCCATATTGTGGCAGTCAGCAAATTTTCCACAGGACACTTTCATGGGTGGCACACATTCATTGATGTCTGCAACATAATAGGACCAAGGGTCACCTCCCATAGATGTGTAGTCTTACAGGCAAGAGACTCCTGTCCCCTTTCTAAACCCCCAGCATGGGGTCTGACGTTGAGTTAGTGTCTTCTGGACAGAATCCTGAGCTGTACTGCTGAGGCTGTGCTGTAGCTGGAGCAAGCCCTTCCTAAAGGCCACATAGTCTGCTCTGTTCATCTCAGTCCTCTGGCTGACACTCCCAGTTTGGACACAGGGGACAATGCCAAGGTGGGAGTTGGGCTAGAAGATCAGCATCATCCTCTTCAGACCTAAGGGCAGGCTGAGAACAACTCCTGGGGCCCAGGTCCTCTCTGTGCAGGAAGCCATGCAATTCCCTGGTCTCTCTGCCATCTTACTCTTTCCTTTCTCTTTTTTGTCTTTGATGATTGCCTTGAGGTCAAAGGCTCAGCCCTTGAACATTACCCGTGACCCCCACTGACACTGGGCACTCGCAGTCTCTGATGTTCCCTGGCCCCTCCCCCATCCTCTTTACCATGACAGGTGACCAGGGGGTCAGTGAAGATCTCTGTAGATGAAGAGGCAAACCCCGGCTTGCAGCGACAGGCGGTGGCGTTGACACATTCCGAGTTAGGAGGGCACCCGGGGGCACAGGCTGTGGGGGCACAGATTGGTCAGAGGTTAGGAGGGGGCAATGAGGTCGCTAGAAGAGGGTCCCAGGAGGTGGGGAGCTGCCCTGAGCCTCCCTGCCCAGGCCTCTCCTCTTTGGGCTGCGGGTGCAGGGCCCCTCCCAGGCTCTGGCTGTGGACACGCTGCTCCCCCACACTCACCCTGAGAGCCCTGGGCTCCAGCTCTGGAGAGACTCAGCAGGACACACAGCAGCCCTGAGACACAGAGAGGGCAGGTCAGCGGGCCCAGCAGGAAGAGGAGGCTGGAGGCGATGCACTGGAGGGCAGGGGCTGTGGACCCTCCTGGGCTCAGATGTGGTCCACTCCTCAGAGGGAGCCCAGGTGGGGCCTCCCAGAGGGTCTGGGGGATGGGAAGGGGGCTGAGCCTGGCAAGCTCTGGGCTCCAGCCATGGCTCTCCTGGCCTGTGGGTGGGGGACTGGAGCCTGGTGGCCCTGGTTCAGACCCTGGAGCACAGGCAGGCTGCCTCACTGCCCCACCTCAGTTTCCCTTTCTGTGGAGTGGGGACAAGATGACACCCACGTCCTAGGGTCATATGAAAACAAACCCCAGTGTGTCAGGGTGTTTACCACCATCACTGACCTTTAGGTAGGAAGGGAGGGTCAGGGCCAGCTGGTCTCTCAGGTCCCCTGCCTGGTCTCTCAGGTGCTCTGGCCCTGTCCCCTTCCTCAGGGACACACACCACACCAGCCACCTGGCCTGCAGCTGTAGCTGCAGCACCTGAGAGCCACATCTGCCACCACCACTGTCAGCCCCACGGCCTGTCCTGGGACCCCGTGGTGCCCTATTACCCCCCAACAGGAAGGTGCTGTGGGTAGGTGCTGGGCTCAGGCTGGGGGGGCCTCCTCCTGCTGTTTCTGCCTCTCAGCAGCTGCCCCCTCCCAGGGCATATCCTGGGGACCCTCCTCAGGTCAACGGGGCCTTAGGTACATGAGCCTTTTGCTGTTCAACAAAGAGACAGGCGAGGATTCAAAGAGAGTCTGGTTCTCAATCCCTAAAATAAAGTCTAGGGGTATTGGTGGTTCCTTCTTGGTCAATTTATTTAATGCGCTGCCTGGACAGCTGGTCAGGCTCTAAACATTGTCATGAGGCCTTCATCAGAGGAGACCCCATTGAATGTGAAGATGCAAGTAAAGCAGGATCCCCTCTCCTGTGTGGGGCTCATCTAACCCATGGAGGCCCTAAGAGACCAAGACTGGCCCCCGGAGGACGGAGTTCTGGTCCAGACTACTTCTGGACCTGAGATGGAACATCAGCTCCTCCCTGGTCTCCATCCTGCCACCTCCTCCCTGGTCTCCATCCTGCCACCTCCTCCCTGGTCTTCATCCTGCACCTCCTCCCTGGTCTCCAACCTGCCACCTCCTCCCTGGTCTCCATCCTGCCCCCTCCTCCCTGGTCTCCATCCTGCACCTACCTGGCGGAGTCTGGACTTCTCAGCCTGCACAATTGCATGAGCCATGTTCTTAAAATAACCATCTTCCCCTCTCTCTGTAGCGCCCCATTTGTCCCATTTATCCGGAGAGCCCTGCTGCATCAGGGAGTAAATGAGAAACCCCCTTGTGTGCTAAAGTTTGCGCTAGGGAGTAACTTTCTAGGAACAACTTTCTCCTTTGAGAACTCAATAATTTAAAAAAAGGAGCTGACATCCTTTACAAATACCCTCCCTGCTCTCCCTTAAGGGACAGTGAGAAATCCAGGTTGAAATGAAGCAAAGGACTTGCTGGTGGCTCTTAGGTCCCTTTCTTGCCTGTCACATGTCATGATTCCACTTACCTTGGAGCAGTCTTAGACATCTGCTCCTCATGGTGCCGAGACCAGCCAGCTCAGTGACAGAGGACGTTTGGTTCTGGTTGGAGTTAAGAATGCTTCCTGTTTAAATATGACTCGTGACGAAGTTGACCACAGTGAGGAAATCACGGTCTGGATGCTTTCTTCCTCCGATCAGTTCCCTGGTGAATTTCTCAGAACTCAGAGGTTTGTTGCCAAATATTTGCTTAGTTTGGGTAATAATCGTGCTGAAGATCTCCTGGAGGTGACACACATCTTTCGAGACAGGAAGGTGGGACACTGGGCATTAGAAGCTCAAGCATGAAGGATCTTTCTCCTGGTCTTCTTGCCCCATTAGGACCTTGGTTCAGAATGAATAGACTTATCTATTTATTACCTATCCCTAGATTTACTTGTGTAACTTACATGAAAACAAGCTCATGATTAAATATAGAACTCAGGGCTTCAGTAGATGGGGACAGGAGAAATCAAACAGCCCAACACGTGACTCTCCTCTGGGGCAGGGAGAAGGTGAGTCTGTGTAAGTTTGTGTCTTACTGTTTCCTTTCCACCAAAAGCACCGTGTCCCCAACCAGAGACAAGACTTGGCATTCCCAACACTGACACCTGGAAAGTCTGAGAAGGCAGGTCCTGCAGAGCCACCTGGTCCCCACACTACTATTGGTTGTTACAAATTTTAGCATTTTTTTTCTGTATTTATCTTTCATAATCACATTGAAATAAAAATGGGCAATTGCTGTGAAAAATCAGACTATTCTTTTGAATACCCAGAAGACACCTTATTCTTTGTAGTCTTTATTGTTAAGTGTGCTAGTGTGCCGTGCATACACTGTAGATTAGAATGTCCCTGCCCCCAGGTTACACCAAATTCTGTATTGCTTCCAGGCCCAATATGAGTTCACTTGCAGAAATCTCATATGTTATAAATATGGTGTGTGTTCTCCCTTATAAGTTCTAAGCGACACTTGTAGCAACTAAATAATATTAATTAGTATATGCAGTATTGAAAAAAATCTTATATTCCCAAAGGGGACTGTTCTGTTATATTTTCAAATCACTTCTCCTAAACTCAGGCTCCTTACCTTGCATCTGTAAAAAGATACAATATTATACTGTAAGTATTAACTTGACAAAAATTAATACTTACAGTATAATACGTAGTATGGACTGGTGTGTCCTCTTTTAAAAATTTATACTGACATACCCTATTTATTTTGCTATTCTTTATTGATGGTTGCTTGTATGTCATGAAATTTTTCACTCTTGCAAATATACCACAGCCAACCTAATAGCTTTTGGTAAACATGGGATTGTTTAATGTGATGTAGATCAAAAGAAGTGTGTTTGCTGGGCCCTAGGTATGCACCACTTAAATTTTCATAACTGGTACCAAATTGCTGAATAAAGTGTCTACATGACTTGACTCCAATATCTACTATCAGGAATATCCATTTCACCCCGATCTAACAACTGTTAAATATAATCAGTTTTGCAGATTTTCCTAAACTAATGCTTGAAATATTAGCTCCCTTTAAAAAATTAATTTCAATTTCCTTGATTGCTGTGTGTTTATTTACCATTTGTTTTTCTCTTTCAGTTAAGAACATATAAATTTCTCTTTGTCCCAGTGGCTCAGGATGCTGAGGCAGGAGGATTTCAAGTATAAAGCCAGCCTCAGCAATTCAGCACTAAATAATGCTGCTATGAACATTGGTGTGCAAGCATCTGTTTGAGTCCCAGTTTTCGATTCTTTGGGGTGCACATGGATTGGGTCAAGATGCTGCGTGATGTGATAATTCTTTGTTTAACTTTCTGAGGAACTGCCAAACTGTTTTCCACACTGGTTGGACCATTTTCCATTCCCAGGAGTAGTGCATGAGGATTCCAGATTCTTCCCATCCTCACCAATATTATTATTTTCTTTTTAAAAAATGTTAGTTTTTTCTTTTCTTCTTCTTCTTCTCCTTTTTTTTTTTTTACAAACAGTACAGTTCTTCATTCTTGGTGAAATTTTTACTTATTTCTACATTTTTTAAAAACTTTCTTTCCTACATCTATGAACTTGAAGAATTTCAATGTTTTCTTTTTATCTGAGTCATTCAGAATTAGAATTCGTTGTCATGCTTTTTATTTTTTTAATTTTTATTGAGTTTTAAAAATAAGTAATAGTGGAATGCATTACAATTCTTATTACACGTATACAGCACAATTTTTCATATCTCTAGTTGTATATAAATTAAGTTGACACCAATTCGTGTCTTCATACATGTACTGTGGATAATAATGTCCATCACCTTCCACCATCCTTGCTGATCCCCTGCCCCCTCCTTTCCCCTCCCACCCCTCTGCCCTATCTAGAGTTCGTCTATTCCTCCCATGCTCCCTCTCCCTATCCCACTATGAATCAGCATCCTTATATCAAAGAAAACATTCAGCATTTGGTTTTTTGGGACTGACTAACTTCACTTAGCATTATCTTCTCCAATGCCATCCATTTACCTGCAAATGCCATGATTTTATTCTCTTTTATTGCTGAGTAAAATTCCATTGTGTATATATGCCACAGTTCTTATCCATTCATCCACTGAAGGGCATCCAGTTGGCTCCACAGTTTAGCTATCGTGAATTGTGCTTCTGTAAATATTGATGTGGCTGTGTCCCTGTAGTATGCTGGTTTTTAAGTCCTTTGGGTATAGTCTGAGGAGAGGGATAGCTGTGTCAAATGGTGGTTCCATTCCCAGTTTTCTAAGGAATCCCCATTCTGCTTTCCATATTGGCTGCACCAATTTGCAGTCCCACCAGCAATGTATGAATGTGCCTTTTCCCCCACATCCTCGCCAACACTTCTTGTTGTTTGTCTTCATATTAGCTGCCATTCTGACTGGAGTGAGATGACATCTTAAGTAGTTTTGATTTGCATTTCTCTAATTGCTAGCAATGATAAACATTTTTTCCTGTGTTTGTTGACTGATTGTAAATCCTCTTCTGAGAAGTGTCTGTTCAGGTCCTTGGCCCATTTGTTGATTGGATTATTTGTTTTTTTTTGGTGCTTAGCTTTTTGAGTTCTTTATATATCCTAGAGATTAGTGCTCTTTCTGATGTGTGAAGGGTAGAAATTTGCTCCCAGGATGTAGGCTCTCTGTTCACCTCACAGATTGTTTCTTTTGCTGAGTAGAAACTTTTTAGTTTGCATCAATCCTATTTATTGATTCTTGGTTTTGATTCTTGCACTATAGGAGTCTTATTAAGGAAGTTGGGGCCTAATCCCATATGATGAAGATTAGGGCCTAATTTTTATTCTATTAGTCATAGAGTCTCTGATTAAAATGTTGCTTTTTATATTACTTATTCACAACAGAATTGTCAATAATGTGTAATGGTCATTTCAGGGCCATTGCCAAATGTGCAACCTAAACACATATCGTTTCTTTGTGCTGAGATCATCCAAAAATCTTCTCTTCTTGACTAAAAAACAATTACATTCTGATTAGCTTTAGTGACTCTAGAATGCAACAGAACACCAGAATGCATTCCTCCTAAGTGTGACTTTGTGCCTGTTGACGACCTCGACTACCCTTCCTCTTCCCTGTCCATCCCTGGTAACCATTAGTCTCCTCTCTCTCCCAGACACCAGCATTTCTGGGTTCCACCTCAAGGGTATTCTGCAGTCTTTGCCTCTCTATGTTCATTCTGGGGTGTGAAGTGCATCTCACTGTGGTTTTGCATCAAGCTCACATTTTGGTCTCCATAAGTAAAGTTTGGTTGGGAGATGTCACACCCGCTCCTTTGGCATCTGTGGTGACTGCCACCCTCATGGCAGGGCTGAGTCACTGGAAGACACCATGTGGCCTGTGAAGCCCAAGACATTGACTCTCTGCCCCTTCACAGAAGTTTGCTAGGACTTCCACTCAAGCAAGTAGGCAAGGTGAGACCCATGTTAGTGAGTGTGTTTGTGTGTGTGTGTGTGTGTGTGTGTGTGTCTGTGTGTGTTGCATGAGCTTCTCTAGGTCAGAGCTGCTGGGTGGGGGGGGGTGTGATGGACAGAAGGACAGTTCCCCATAGCTGTCCAAGCCCTCCTCTGTGCTACCTGTGATCCGTGGGAGACCAACCTCACACATGCCTGAGTCACACTCCCTGGGTGGATGCTGAGGTGCTGAGTCACAGAAATGAGGCAGAGCTTTCCCCACCCTTCTTGTGTTCAAGGAACGGTGTCTCGTACATGGGTGTGTCTTGCTACAGCCCCATGGTGGAACTATGTTCACCTGTTCCTTTGTATTATAACCCCTTGCCCTGTTTAGGGTAGAATCTTCCATGGAAGTGCCTTGTGTGTGTCCCCTTCTCTTACTGTGCCCTTGGGTGTGGCCTACCCAGGTGTCAGTTAACCTGCTGACAGTGGACATCATGAAGATAGATTCAGCCCCCTGAAACCTGACTTCTGGTCTCATTTGAATAGCTTCTCCTCAATAAAATGGGTGAGCATGTGCGCTCTCTCTCTCTCTCTCTCTCTCTCTCTCTCTCTCTCTCTCTCTTCCTGCGGACCCTTAAGGTCAGAGGAGCCATCACAGTGACCCCAAAGAAAAAGGTACTTGTGTCTCTTGTGTGGTTATTTCATACAGCCCAATTAGCCCAGTTTACCTGGAGTGACCCCTGAGCCGTTTAGTCGTGAGAACAGAAACCTGACAGTGATCATTTCACCCCACCTTTTGTATCTATGACTATTTTCTTTAAAATCAGAACAAATACCAAAAACCAACCAACCAAACAAAGAAACTGGCACTCTATTACAATTGCCCTCAGCTCTGTTCTCTTTAGTTATTGCAAGGGCTAGTTATTGCTGCAGAACAAGCAATCCTCAATGCAAATGGTTTAATAGGGTTTTTATGGGACTACCTGTTGGGGGTTTTCTGAGTCTGGCTTAGGAAAAGAATATGCATGTTCACACGAGAGCCTGTGGCCAGAAATCACAAGATGGGCAGGAAATTCATCTCCCTTATGAGCCATCCTTTGATCTTGAGGACTGAAGTCATTTTGAGCCTGAAGGACACACATATGGAGGATACGGATATTGCTCATTTAGTTCCCTTCTAGTGCCGTGGCAAAATTCAGAAATGGGAGGAATATTTCACTTAGATTAATGGAAGAGGGTTAGCAAAGATGGTGGAATGTGATGGACATCATTATCCAAAGTACATGTATGAAGACACGAATTATGTATATACATTATATACAACCAGAGATATGAAAAATTGTGCTGTATATGTGTAACAAGAATTGTAATGCATTCCTCTGTCATTTATTTTTAAAAAATAAATTAAAAAACCAGGGTTAATATTTCTAGGCAGCAGTACACATTTTCAAGCAGATCATTGACTCAATAATGCAACCTACAAATGCTGACCAGTCTCAGTGAGAGAACCCCCCAACACATGAACACCAACCTTCCACACCTCAGTGATTATATTTGAAAGATGAAAAGACATATTTTACATAGCAATACAATGTGTAATGTAGATGATTTTCCTCATCATATTTAAAGACCTCTCTGATTCTGAGGCCAAAGCAACCAAACTTTTAAGTTTTCCTTTCCACGTAGACTTCAAGTGGAGACATGTGTTTGAAAATAAGCTTTGCCAGTGATTATGGTAGAGGCTGTGGACACCAAGCTGGGCAGGAGAAAAGAATCCCAATGGTGAGAAGAAAAGCCAGTGCTCAGCCATGAAGCTCACTGGTCTGTTAGAATCTGCCTCATCAGGAAGAGCAGCTGAGATGGGGACACGCAGAGGCATGAGGGACCCACAAGGGCAAAGCCATACTGTGGGATTCCCTCCAGTATAGGATTATTACACAGGCCATCTTAACTGTCAAATGCATTCCCCCCACAGGAGTACCATGCACGACTGTGTTTTTCAGTATCAATAAAAGAAAAATTACGCCATATGATCCATCATGGGAGAAGAAATGATTTTCAGAAAAGCATGTCATCCTGTGAGAAGAAAGTGAATTTCCAATATCACTAATCCAGGATTGAAAAGTCACTTTGAGGGAGTAAGCAGATGATAAATAGGAAGACTGCTCGGATCTCAGAGGGAGCAGAGAGCTTAGCAGGGTGAAGCTGAAATCAAAGGAACAGAAACTCCAGAGAACAAGGAGAAGGAACAAGTTTTACTTCTCTCTCTCAGATCAAAGTATTGAAATTTGTTTTCCTCTGAGGCTTTGAGCTCTGTGATCAACAGCAATCAAACACGAAGAGGTCAGAGGGGAAGGGGATGGAGGTGGTGGTCCTATGGGGGTCCAGTAGGAGAGGTGAAAGGTGACCTTGAGCAGAGGCCTACAGGAGAGGAGGGTGCTCACAGGTGGTCTGCATAGGCCTGGGTCTGGTGGGAGGGGCCACAGTGCAGGGTCCTGAGGATGGCGCTGGCCTGGCACATCCACATTTCAAAGGAGCCCCGGGGGCAGCAAGCGTGAGCTGGTGGGTGCACAGGAGGCCCCGTCTGTGAATGCTGAGGAGGGAGCTGCTCCTGGCTGCTGTGGAGATGCTGAGATCCTCAGGAGGGGCCTTTGTTCCCCTCTTGTGACTGTTGCTGGAGGCGGCTTCACTGAGGTGGCTGACCCCTGAGGAGCTGCACATACTTTATGTGGACGAGAGGATAAATTCAGACACACGTGACCCTGGCTGTCCCTTTACCACTTCAGTGGCATAGATGCGTGCATCTCCTCCACAAGTGTCCCCAGATCCCTTGTGTTTCTTATTTTTTTGTTTTTTTTCCTTTAGCAGGACCTCTTATCCTATGGTCTACCCCAACAGCGAATTTTCACCTCCATGATATTATACCATTACAATCATTGTGCTGGTTCTGTGCTGCACAGCAGGTGTCTGGATATCAATCCCATGTACAACTTTAACTTTATACCCTGAACACTCAGCCCACATGTCCCCCCACTCCAGGCCCTGACACCACTGTTCTATTCTGTGTGTCTATGAATCTGACAACTTGAGGTATCTCATGGAGGTTATAATCACACATTTTTTTGACGTCAAAGGTACCCTGTGGACCAGAGTGGGTCCCTCCTCATTTCTCCCTGTTAGTTGGTAACAGGGGTCTGTATTATAATGGTGTCAATTTTGCAGGCAGCACCATACAAGAGAGGAAACATTACAGCCCCATATCCTTGATAAACACCGAAGCATAGAATCTGCAACAAAAGAATTGCAAAATGAGTTCAACAGTGTGTTAAAAGGATCATTCCCAATTTGGTATATATGAGTGAGTGCCTCTGATCTAGACTGATCTCCATAAAAATCTGCACCTCTTTTGACATTCTGTCATCTTCCTACAGAGGATTTATCCCTGGGAACATTATAACATACATGCATTTATTTTTGTGTATCCTACATTTTCCATTATAAAGTAAGGTCCAAACAAGAAGAGATTCTCCCTCTTCTGTTTATTTTTTTTTTATCAATGGTGGAAATTTATATAGAGAAACATTAAGGAAATTTAGAGTTTCTGCCCAGAACAACACATGGTTTCAAAACAAGTTCTTTTAACAAAATAGATTGAAAATCTAAAACAAAATTTACATCAAAAGAACTAAAACAACAATCATTTAATTCCGTCATCATGAATAATTTGAGATTGAAAAAGACCTGGATATAAAATGATAAAAGCATATTTTTTTTTAGGAGTAGTGAAAGAAGTGGTGTTCAAAGGTACAATTTCATCCTGTAAAAACCTAAGTGTGTACTACTTAGGACAGTGGACATAATGGCAGGAGTGATGGAGTGAGTAAAAACAAAGGTTAGAGCATTACCACCACTCCCTTCATGAGATCCCACCACACACATGGGCCAGGAGTGTCACCTGCATCTTCCCACCTATTCCCAGCAGTAGGCCCATGAGGCCAGGTGCCTGTTCCAATCTTGCAGAGGGGACATCTCTGCAGATGTAACGAAACTCCTGTGTATGAAACATGTACTCATGATATGTTCACTTGAATGCAATAGAGTACGTTCTACCAAAAGGCAGAGGCTGATTGATGCTTATAGAATAGAAACAACCCAAAGGCCAAAAAGCAATAGTTCAGAAAAACAGATGAGAAATAAGATGCAAAATGGTGTAAGAGGAACTTGATCACCATGGATCATGCAGAACTTTAAATATAAAAAGCAATGGAGGGGGGTCAGCAAGGGGACCCACTCATAGGTTTGGCCACATAAAATTCATAAGCTCACATGTTCCCCCTAAACTGTCAAAACATATAAAGAACTACATGGCAAACAGGACCTTAGTGAAAATCACTTCCAATTCTTTCTTTGAACTCAGAATATAAAGATGCCCATTCTCTAAATGCAAAGAATTTGCAATACCAAAGACAGAAAAAGGCTCACAATCTAAAAATTTGTTTAGCCTATATAGTAAGGAAAGAATTGCAAATAAGGCCCTTCAATTTTATACTTTAACCCATGAAATAAAAGTTATTCCATGACCACCCAGCAAGAGAGAGGATGGTGTGAGATGTTTGTCCCCTGAAGGATGATGGCAAGGCAGTATTTGTAAGCAGCCCATTAGTCTCACCTCTTTTTAAAAAATATTTTTGAATATTTATTTTTTAGTTGCACACAATACCTTTATTTTGTTTATTTATTTTTATGTGGTGCTGAGGACCGAACCCAGGGCCTTGTGCTAGGCAAGTGCTCACCACTGAGCCACTACCCCAGCCCTAGTCTCCCCTTTGTAATGAATATGGAAGTGACTTGAATATACTCCAGGCTGAAATTAAAGGAAGAAATGCCCTCACCTCACTGCACAACCTGCCACCCCTGAGACTCATTTTGCCCAACCTGCCACTGGGGAGCTCCCTGGATATGTTCTCATTTTAAGGAAAATGCTTGATACACTTTCCCAGTCTTGTCCAATTGGACTCTGTTCCCATTATATGTTGTCAGCAATGATCTAAGCATTGCAGAGTCTGAGAGTCGCTTCTCTTTTTAACATGTTAACCAGTGGCAGATGAGTGAGTCAGCACTCAGCTCTCTCAGCTCTGGGCTGGGTGGGTCCATGTTGTCAGCTTCTGTTCTTGCTGAACGTTTCCTGCAGGACCTGCCTCCAATGATGAACTGAGTGTCATGAGCTTTCCTCCTGGCCCTCCCAAGTCTCCTGCTCCAGGGCCCTGGTCTTCCACCAGGCAGGATGAGGGCTCCTGGAGACGGGTGGCAATGGCTGAGGAAGTTGGGGTTGTTACAACCTGGATTTGCACTGGGCCTAGCAGGTTGAGAGTGGAGAGTTTGAGAAACACTTTCCAGACCAGAATCTTTCCAACTTCAGTGAGAATATGAATCACTTGGGGATCTGGTTGAAATGCAGGTTGTGATGGGGCAGGTTGGTGTGGCCAGAGGTTGTGGTTTTGTAAGAGCTCCCAGTTGGCATTGAGTCTGCCAGTCCTGGCTGGTGGACTCTCTTGTTTTTTGATAATACATAGTAAAATTGTGATAATGGCCTATAAAAGAAAGTTTTCAAGAACACATGCACTGTGGAGTGACTGCTCCAGCTAATCATCATGTGCATCACTTCCTGTGGTTATTATTTCTGTGGTGAGACACTAGATATCCACTCACCACTGTTGAAGATTCTGTTGCTAACTATGGTTACCAGGTTGTAGGTCTCCTGAACTCCTCCTCCTGTCTAGCTGAACCTCAGATCCTTTGACCAACATCTCTCCCCACAACCCCACAACCACATCAGTCCCCAGTGACCACCATTTTACTTTTTTATTTCTATGAATTAACATTTTATGATTCTACAAGTGAGAGTGATCATGCAGCATTTGTCTTCCTGTCTCACTTTCACTTCGCTGGGGACTTCCATTTCCATCTGTGCTGTCACAATTGACAGAAGTTCTTCCATTTTTATGTTTGAACCATACTCCCTGAGTATACATATGGAGTTCCCTTTATCCATCCATCCATGGATAGACACCTGAGTGGATTCCATATCTGCCTACTCTGGCCGATGCTGCAGAGATATGGAAGTGCAGAAGTCTCTGAGATGTCACCTTCACTCCCTTTGGGTGACCATTTCCAGTGGTGGGACTGTGGGGTCACATGGTGGTTCCATTATTTTGCACTGAGGCTGTGATCCAGAGTCAGAATTAGGTGCAAACTGGATCGTTTCCCCTTCTTCATGCCGTTTCCCTGTGAACTAAGCTGTGTGTTAAAGCTCACAGGAAATGACCTGCCCAGATCAGATGCTCCACAGATAGCAGCCATTGTGACCATCACCTTGTTCCTCATTGGCCCAGGTCACTGTGATGTCACAAGGGTTTCCTGGCACAGAATGTGAGCCAGCATTGATCTGCTCCTGGGAGACAGGGAGTGGTGTTTGAGCGGATGTCCTCCCAGGACCCAGGCAGGAAGCTCAGAGCCTTGGTCCACCACCCTGTGCTGTGTTAGACTCATGGACATCATCTCTGATCCACTCATGATGGCTGCACGTTGGCACAGTAAGGGTGTTCAGACTCTTTAATGCTATTTTAGGGTGTTCCACTCTTGGGAAAATGTACAAAACTGATGTTTGTTGGCACATCAAATTATTTATCTGTTGCTTCTCACTATTCCTGGTTCAAATTCATAAAACATCATTCATGCACTTTTTTTGAAAAAGGTATTTTTAGTTCCAGTTGGACACAATACCTTTATTTTGTTTATTTAGTTTTTTTTTTATGTTGTGCAGGGCTTGAACCAGTGCCTCACGCATGCTAGGCAAGTACTCTACCGCTGAACCACAACGCCAGCCCCTAATTAGTAAAATTTTGATGCCATCAGAAATATAAACTGTTTTCCTCTCTGATTCTGCACCACAGAGAACTGGTTACAAATTTTCCAATTAGTCATCACGCCCACATTTTCTCTGCTTTCGGCCTCAGGTTCCCCAAATGGGAGAGCAAGAGAAAGTCACGAGAGAGTGAGCACGTTCAGAAGTGGGATTGTATTGGGGGGAACCTTGTTCTTAGAATGTTCTATCCCAAAAGGCCAGAAAGGGCAGGGTTACAAGGGACAGGTGAGTGTAATTCAACCCAAGGGGCGTCACCTACATCTGAAGACAGGCCCTCAACTTCCAGAACTGGGACAATGCCCAAGTCACTAGGAAATGTAGTGATGGGTCAGAGCCTGTCACTTCAGGATGGAAGGTTGGAGGCATTCAGAGTGGCTCCCCACATGGGGGTCCATGTCTATCACCTCCTGAGCTCAAACAGTTCTTGTGATCCGAAATTCTGATCTAAAGGAAAGAGAACTAATTTTAAAAATGGAGCTGCCACCCTGACCAGCCTGGGCAGCTAAACTAAGGGTCACTGGAATGAATTTCCTAAGGTATCAAATAAACCACAGACACACAATTTACCTTTCATTCAAGTCACAGGAAGGCTCCTCTACCCCTGGCCTCAAGCTCCCCAAATGGGACAGAGAGGAATGTCACAAGAGGCTGGTGAGAGAGACGGTGAGCAGGTTCAGGAGTGGTCCTCTATTTGGGAGACTCGCCTTCTTTAGAAATTCCCATCCAATAAAGACCAAGAGGGGCGGGTTACAAGGACAGGTAAGAAAACTCGATCCCTGGGGATGTAGGAAGGCATGTCCACGCATGAAGACACATTAGGTGACGTTTTTTACGACTTTCAGATTGGGGCCTTGGTCTATGTCCACTTTGATGTGGCCAGATCCCGGGAAGTGACTAACAGAGCTTCACCAATCAGGAAAGAAAAAAATGCTGGTCACATGCTGTGACGGCCTCCCACATATTTCCCCTTTTTTATTTGAAAAAAGCAGGTTATGGGTCACTTTTTCGAGTCCCCAAATCCTTGTTTGAAGGCTGGCCATCCTACAATTACAATACAAAAGAGAATTAATAGCAAGAGAACAATACAAGAATATACCATGCAGAGTGTAAGAATGTTTCCAGTTAATTTTCGATCAGCTAAGGAAGTAGGTTCCCAAAATCAATCTTACTTTCCTGTGTATCTTGAATATGATGATGGAGCTCCAAAAGATCCAAGTTGTTATTATTATTTTGCCAAAGACCCCCCAAATGGTTTTTAACCTTCTCCAAATACTGTTGGGAAGCATTGTGTTTGGCCACAGTAACACACACATATTCACAGCTAGCGTGACATTTAAGTCTTTCCTTGAACTTCAAAGCTGAAAGTTTATTACCTATATTTATGACAGTTACCTCTAAGGCATTTAGCTTAGTCTTAATCCTTTCATCAATATTTATTTTATTATGGGGAGCCTTGCAAGTATTCTGAGACAAATTATTAAGAAAATTTGAATGTTGAATGTTTTAAGATATAGTCACCAAAACTGTGACTGTTGAAGCAATAAAAGAAACCAAGGCGACAAGTCCTGTTATTATGAGCCCAAGAGGATGTTTAGGTCTCACTCACTGGGCATGTATTTGCTGTAACACTTGAAAATCAGCATCCGTGTACCAAGGTTCTGAAATCTTAGCTGGTAATAAGACAAACGAGGGCTGATGGAGTGTCAATATCCCTTTTCCTGTATTATATCTGGTGGCACAATGAGTTATATTACATTTCCTACATGTTACAAGATATCTTTCATCTTTCCATTTAACTTTTATATTTCCAGCAATTAAAATGCAAGGAGATTGAACTAGGCTCATAAACCATAACAAGAACCTTCTTTACAGTTCCTGCCTACAAATTCTGGTAAAGGTTTGTCCATAAAATGTAAGAATTCTGAGGCAGCAATTAAGCGACAAACATCTTTCTGAATGCTACCTTCGCTGAAGTTCAGGATGTTGCTAACAAATCCTCCAGGAGTCATGGCAGTTCTCTTGTGTAACTGCCTTTGTCAATTTTAGGAGACCCATCCAAAATAGACCCACTCTTTCTAGACACCTTATGGTGTACTGGAAAGGTATGTATACAATCTATCCACTTAGGAAAGGTGCCAATTTCTATCGCAGACTGATTAGGACAATGAGATATTCGTGGACATTCTGCTGAGATGACTGGTTTGTTACGAGAAAGTCCCATTTTAAGAACTGATTTAATATAAAGTTTTGAGTCTCCATTAACTGTAGGATTATTTGGTCTGGGTCTCCCAACTGCTGTCTTTACCTCAAATGACACTTTTAGACAGCCAGCATGTTTATCGTGGGTCCAACACAAGGGTAGGTGGGCGCTATAGTCAGAATAATTAAATCCAGTCACATGATTGGGGGTAATATGAGTGTCTGTGCATCCTCCCATCATATATGAGTCATGAGTAAATACTGGGATGGATTCTCCAGTCCACTGCTGGGTGTACTAGAGGTGGATCTGGAAAATACTTCTAGTAGGTTTCTCCCTGCTTCCTTTTTACCTGACAGCCCAATAGGGCTATTCCTGCAGCAAGCCTCATGATTGGAGTTTTAGTTCTCCCTTGGAGTTGAATCATTTGTGTGGCTCTTAACGTCAATTTCTGTAGGTCCCTTCACCTGATGGCATCTTCAGGTATCCAAATAGGATGAAAAGCACCTTCTGGAAAAATACAGTCATGACCTCTGCCCTACATAATCACTGGATCTGGTCCTTTCCACTGACCAGTCTGTAAGTCTTTCCCCCAAACTCAGCCTAAAGGACCTGTTGCTGTGGAAGACATGTTGCTTAGTTGCAGTGTGACCTTTTCTGTCAGTTGTGATAGCTTTCTTCCCAGGGGAAATGTGGAACCCTAAGTAAACATTGAGACAGAGAGAGAGAGAGAGAGAGAGAGAGAGAGAGAGAGAGAGAGAGAGAGAGAGATATCAACCTTTTGTGGAGAAACCCTATATCCTCTGTAAGCAAGAATGTTTACGAGGGTGCCTGTGTTGAGAGCCACAGCTGAAGGGGCCCCAGAAAACTTCCAGCTTCCAGGTGATGATTGGCTCACAGCAGCCCCAGCAAAATTCTAGCTGCCAGCTGATTGGCTCCTCTGTGTTGATGCTCATTGGGCTGTTTCCCTGCCCTTTCAGACCACGAAGCTGCTCATTGGGGGACTTTCTTTGGCTCCACCCATGCGACCCAGCCAATCAGCCTCAAGAGCAGGAGGAGTGGGGAGGTTGAGAGGCTTGTGGGAAGCCTGTGGTGGCAGTTGGGCTCTGAGGGAATTCCTGAAGAGCTGTGTGGTGCGGTGTGTGTGTTGTAAATTAAAGTTCTTTTCTTTTGACAAGTGGCTCCTGAATTGTGCCCAGCCAGACTGTGGCATTTGGTGGCCCGTACAGGGATCTGCTGAGGGTAAGTGATAATGTAATCTGCTCGCCCCTAAGGGCAGGGCGAGAGGATGGGTAGCCATTTTAAGATTCTTCTCTTGTTTTGTTTCTTTTCTGTTTTAAGTTGCCTGTCCCTGGAGATGTGTAAGATGGAAGAAAAACTGCTCACATCTGAGGAACAGATAGGGAGAAAGGACGGACGGACATTTTAGGAGGATAGAAAGGCTATAATAATATTTTTTTGTTGTTCCATTTTTGTTTCATTTTGTTTCGGTTTTGTTTGGCATTATCTTGTTGGGTTGTATTATAGTTATAGTAGAAATATGGGATCATAAATTAGTAAAAAACAAACTGAAAGAGTGTTAAATAAATTGTTAGAGGAAGGAGGCATCCGAGTAAAATCAAGAGCAGTCAGGGCATACGTTGATACAATACAAAAATGTAGCCCATGGCTTTTTAATGAGGAGTTGTTAACTACATCACAATGGAACCATCATGGTGAAGATTTAAAAAGAATAGAAAAGAAAAGCCCAGGGACTCTGCCAGTTGGCACATTGCCATTGTGGACGTTCGTATCTTGTTTGCTTAGTCCAAAGCCTTCAGTTCAGACAATGGTAGAGGAAGGAGAAGACATAAAAATTCAAGTAAAAGAGAAGGTCTCTCGAGCAGTCAGACAGAGGAAGAAAGTTTAGAGCAGAAAAATCCATCAGGGGAAAAGTTATAACAGGATACTGCTACTAACACCTTTCTATCACCAGAGGGCATAAGTGTCCAACCAACAGCGCCACCTCTACAGGAGACTGCTACTAACACCTTTCTATCACCAGAAGACGTAAGTGTCCAACTAACAGCACCACCTCCATATGCTGGGAGGCCCCCAACCCCTGCAGTTGATAGATGGGATCCTGAGACAGAATCTCAAACTCAAAAAGACTTATGATAAGTCCTGGGGTAATTGATCCCAATTATGAAGGTGAAATAAAAATTATAGCCAGTTTTCCAAAGGGTATATCAGTAATTTCACCAGGAGATAGAATAGCACAGTTACTAATAATACCCAGCCTACATGATAAATTTTCCAGTCGTACTGTAGAAAGAGGTTCCAGGGGATTAGGCTCCACAGGTGTAGATTGGGCTATGCTTTCTTTAAATTTAGATTCTCGATCCATGCTAAAACTAAATATTCAAGGACATGAGTTTAATGGGCTACTGGATACAGGTGCAGTCCTTAGCATCATCTCTTGTGAAGAATGGCCAAAACATTGGCCATTACAACAAGCCACTCAAACGCTTTGAGGCCTAGGAGTGGCAAATAATCCCTATAGAAGTGCAATGGTATTAGATTGGAAGGATCCTGAAAAATGTGAAGGAACTCTACAGCCATATGTATTGGATCATCTTCCCGTGAATTTATGGGGACGAGATGTCCTAGATCAATTAGGACTAACATTAACACATAACATCAATCCAAATGCGCCCATTATTATGGCTAGACAAGGTTTTAGGAAAGGAAAAAGATTAGAAGAACAAGAACAAGGTATAGCAGCACCAATACAAATAGATCAAGGAACGGACAGACATGGGTTGGATTTTCAGAAGGGGTCACTGAGACAATAAAAATTACTTGGAAATTAGAAATACCCAGTATGGTTTCCTCAGTGGCCCCTGACTAAAGAAAAGATACAAGCAGCCCATGACCTGGTCAAACAACAATTAGCGGAAGGACATATACAACCTTCTGTATCTCCCCATAATACTCCCATTTTTGTCATCAAAAAGAAATCTGGTAAATGGAGATTGTTGCAAGATTTAAGAGCCATTAATAATGAGATGGTTATTATGGGACCTGCTCAATCAGGGATTCCTCAATTGTCTGCTTTGCCAAAAACCTGGTATGTTTTATAGATATTAAAGATTTTTTTTGAATTCCAATTCATCCTGAGGATAGTCCACATTTTGCATTTACTATCCCTGCACTGAATCGTGAAGGTCCTGATCAGAGATATGAATGGAAACTACTCCTTCAAGGGATGGCTAACAGCCCAACTATGTGTCAAATTTATGTTAACCAAGTAATCCAGCCACTTAGAAATCAAAATCCTGAACTACAAATATTTCACTGTATGGATGATGTATTATTAGCACACAAAGCTAAAAACACATTGCTAGAATGTTATGCCACACTTACAAACTTCTTAAAAAATTATAATCTAGAGATAGCAATAGATAAAGTACAATTAAATTTTCCAATTAATTATTTAGGAGTTCTATTATCCTCAACCTTGGTCCGTCCACCAAAAATTCAAATACGAGTAGATCAACTCAAATCACTTAACGACTTCCAAAAGTTATTAGGAGACATAAATTGGATAAGGCATTATCTAGGTATACCAACAGGAAAGTTGGGACCTTTATTTGATATCCTAAAAGGTCCATCAGATCCAAATTCACCCCAAATGTTGACGCCTGAAGCAAGAAAGGCATTCAAAATCATTGAAACATATATGGAAAATATGCATTTGGATAGAATTGATATAAGTTTGCCTTTATTATTTATTGTACTACCAACAAAAAAATCCCTACAGGAGTATTTTGGCAAGAAGGTACATTATTATGGATACATTTATCTTATTCTTCTAACACTATTATTACTAGGTATCCTGAGGCTGTAGGACAATTAATACTCAAAGGAATAAAAGCAGCAAAGGGAGTGTTTGGAATTTCTCCCAATAAAATTATTACTCCATATACTATGGATCAAATTGATGAGTTAGCTAATGAGTTAAATACTTGGACAATAATCATGTGCAAATCTAATGTTTCATTTGATAACCACTTATCATCTAATCCTTTATTGTCTTTTTGGTCATTGCATCCTGTGATTTTTTCCAAAAATGACAAGAAAAACACCTATCATGAATGCTCCAAATGTATTCACTGATGGGTCAAATAATGGTACAGCAGCAATAGTTACACCTGATCAAACTTTTACATTTTTAGTACCCAAACAATCAGCTCAAAAGGTAAAGCTTAATGCAGTATTACAAGCTTTTGTGATGTTTAAAGATTCTGTATTTAATTTATTTTCTGATAGTCAGTATATAGTTAATGCTATAGTATCCCTTGAAGATGCTGGTAGGATTTCCCCTTCCCCTACTGTTTTCTCTTTGTTTTCCGCTATACAAAGTTTAATCTGGGGCAGAAAAGATCCATTCTTTATAGGACATATCAGGGCACATACAGGATTGCCTGGAGCCCTTAGTTTGGTCAATGATTTAGCAGATAAAACTACACATGACATACATATTTTCTCTACACTAGAAGAAGCTACAAATTTTCATAAAAAATTCCATGTCAATGCTAATACTTTACAAAAGCATTTAAAAATAACTAAGGAAAAAGCTAGACAAATAATAAAACAATGTGAAAATTGTGTGACCTTTTTACCACAAGTTAATCTTGGAGTCAATCCTAGAGAACTGATACCTAACCATATTTGGCAGATGGACGTCACACACTTGCCAGAATTTGGAAAATTAAAATATTTGCATGTTACAGTTGATATACTTCTTCCAAATTTTTGATGGGCTCCCTTCATGCCAGAGAAAAAACTAAAGATATTATAGTTCATTGCTTACAAAATTTTGCCACTGTGGGCGTTCCAAAACACTTAAAAACAGATAATACCCCTGGTTATACTTCTACCTCTTTTAAACAATTTTGCTCAACAGTTGACATTACTCATATAACAGGAATCCCATACAATCCACAGGGACAAGGCATAGTTGAAAGAGCTCATCAAACTATTAAAATGTACTTATTAAAAAAAAGAGGGAATTGGAAAGGGGTATATATTCCCCAAAGATAAACTTAAAATAACACTTTTTACTCTAAACTTTTTAAATTTGGATTCATCAGGGCTTAGTGCTGCAGAAAGGCATATGTGTCCAAAAAATGTACATAAGTCCAAGGTACTTTGGAAGGATATTCTAACAGGACAATGGAAAGGTCCTGACCCAGTAATTGTCTGGAGTCGAGGGTCTGTTTCTGTGTTTCCACAGGGAGAACAGCAGCCAATTTGGATTCGAGAGAGATTAACTAAAGTGTTTTCCACAGACCAAAAAGAAGATGATTTGGCTCAAATCCATAACAGCTGATATCCAGAACTCCAGTTTGGCTACCCTTACATCTTTGACAGAACCAGGATGCTTTTTTCAATATCTATTTTATTATTACCCTTTACCACATCATGAATTTCTATTTTGTTTTTTGAGCTCATACAGACCTAGGTTAATGTTTTGCTTATCAGTTCTATTTTTTGACTATAGAGTTTTTAAACATTTCAATGGAGATTTTACCTGTAAAAAGCTATTAAGGCCTTTACTGTTATGTTATGTGTTGTATGTATTATATTATGTGTGCACACTTGTGTTTTGTTGTATGTTTGTATGTACATATGTCCATATATCACATATGATGAGAGCTCATGAAAAAATGTATCCAATTTTTTTATTCACGTGATTTAAATGGTTAATTTAAATTGGGTAAACAGCTGTTGAGGATTGTTTTAATATGTGAACAACAAAGGAGGTTAACAGATCTTTTTTTTACTTTCACCTTTCCTTTTCATTATATTTAATAATTCTGTTCAAGATAATGTAAATTGTTCAGAAAATTGTTTTCTTTTAGTGCCTTCTGGAATGTTACATAATTTTTTCTTTAGCCATTATTGCAAGAATGCCTAACTTCATCCCAGTGCCGGTGAAGACAAAGATAAAACCAATCTACAGCTTCTGCAATAGCTATCACTGAACTGCTTGAAGAACTAGCTTGGACTATGTATCACTTGTATGCATTGTGACCTATCTGTTGGTGCAGCGACTTGTGATAGTGTTGGGGTATTTTTGCTGATGGTGTCATCGGTGGTACAATTTTTCCAAAAGGAGCTGTCAATTGGCTTGGTGTATCTTCCTCCCTTTCTTATGATGGTTGTCTAGCTAAATGTTGGGGGCCAACAGAGGTGAGGCAAAGAACCTCACCCCCCCCAGTTCAAAGACTTATCCACAGTAGTGGCTGTATGCTGCACCGGTAGTCAATGACGGGTAAGATCCAAATGCAATGGTACCAACCTAAGACAGGAGGCTGATGCCTTGAGGTCAGCTCATCTGATGATGGGTATGGACTATATGTAGTATTGGACAACCTAAGGCAGGCATGGTCCCTAAGCCACATGCTTAGGGGGAGATGTTGAGAGCCACAGCCGAAGGGGCCCCAGCAAACTTCCAGCTGACAGTTGATTGGCTCCTTTGAGGTGATTCTCATTGGGCTATTTCCCAGCCCTTTCAGACCACGGAGCTGCTCACTGGGGGACTTTTTTTTTGCTCCGCCCATGCGACCCAGCCAATCGGCCTCAAGAGCAGGAGGAGTGGGGGAGGTTGAGAGGCTTGTGGGAAGCCAGTGGTAGCAGTTGGGCTCTGAGGGAATTCCTGAAGAGCTGTGTGGTGCGGTGTGTGTGTTCTAAAAATAAAGTTCGTTTCTTTTGACAAGAGGCTCCTGAATTGTGCCCAGCCAGACTGTGGCATGCATGAGTCAGACTTTGAGGTTTCTAATGAGGAATTTTAGAGGAGGAGGTCATCAACATATTGTAGGAGGGTTGATTTGGGGCACAGAGGGCAAATATCCTCAAGATCTCCAGAGAGTACTTGTCCAAAAATAGGTGGGCTGTCTCAAAACCCCTGGGGCAAGACAGTCCAGGTTAACTGTCAGGAATACCTAGTTTCTGGATTAGTCCAGGTGAAGGCAAATATGTCTTGGGAAGAGACAGATAGTGAAATCAAAAAGAAGGCATCTTTAAGATCAGTAACTTAAAGACAGGAGGAGTTTACAGGAATGGAGGAAAGGATAGTAGAAGGGTTTGGAACCAGGGGATGTATGGGCCTGGTTGAAGAATTTATTAACCTTAAATCCTAAACCAAACGTTATGTTCCATTAAGCTTTTTTACTGCTAAAATTGGGTTATTGAATGGAGAGTGTGTGGGATGGAGAAACCAGTTTCTTAAGAAGCTCTGAATGATTGGCTTTAAGCCCTTAAGAGTGGCAGTTGGCAGTGGGTATTGGGCCTGGTTTGGGAAGTGGTTAGGGTCTTTAAGATGCACTTCCCCAGGAGAGCAATTTGCTGAGAACAGGGTTTCAGTGTCCCACACAATTGGATCTACTCTTTTACAGGGGAGGGGCAAATGTGTGTTCTGGTGGTCATTGGGGTCTCTACACCACATACAGAGGTAAAGTCTCTTCTTTGTCAGGGAGTAAAGCCCTGATGAAGATATGAGTAGGGGAGGACAATAAGGATAAGGTTTTGGAGGCCTTCAAGATGGATAATATTCCTTCCAAGCCAGGGGACCAGACACTGAGGCATAACCTAAAAATGGAGTGAAAAGGAGAAGGTGAGGAGTTCTGCGTGGGATGATGATTTGAATTCCTACCCCGACAATCAGAGATTTGGGGGGATAGGTAGTTCCTCAAAACTCTCTCATAACTGAGACTGTGGCCCTGGTGTCTACAAAAAAGTTTATGGGACGCCCATCCACTCAGATAACCACCCTGGGTTCCTGCTTGGTGATTGAGTAGGTCGGGATAGAAGACCCAGGGCCCCATCAATCCTTGGCTGCTAGGCCCAGCAAGTCACTGGCGAGGAACTGACTTCAGTTCCCCTCCGGGAATTGGGGCAGTCCGATCCCCAGTGGCCAGGACGTCGGCCTCTGGGGCACGGTCTGGGCAGTGACCTGGGGTTAGGGCAAGCCATAGCCCAGTGTCCTTCATTGCTACACTTAAAGCAGGGCCCAGGGGGTCCTCGTTGTGGGGATTGTTGTGTCCCCCTTTCCATAGGTTGGAAGGAGCCCTGTGACCCCTGGGCCCACATCTGGCATTTTTGGGCGTTTTGCTCTTTCATCTCTGTGGTGATAGACCTTGAAGGCCATGGCCAGCACCTCCATCTGAGGAGTCAAGGGACCCTCTCTAATTGTTTTTAGCGTTGCCCATATTTCAGAGTAGCTTTGTGAGAAAAAACAGGTCATAAGATGCTGCCTCCCATCCGGGGATTCAGGGTCCTAGTTAGTGCACTGAAGAGAGCCTTGTTAGTCTGTCTAGGAAGGCCGAGGGGTTTTCATTCTTCTCCTGGACGACTTCCTGGAGTTTATCAAAGTTAATAGCCTTTTGTGTCTCCACCTTTAGGCCAGCTGTCAGACAGGTAATGAGGTGTTCCCTGCGTCCCAGGTCTTGGGGTCATTATAACCCAACGGGTCTTGGTCTGGAACTGCCTGGGCCCCTAGGGGATGGTGGGCATCAGTCTGATGAACCTGGTGTGCATAGGCCCTAGCCTGGCCCCAGACCCTTCTTTCCTCAGGGAGGAGAGTATCGGACACAATCATAGAGATCATGAAATACGAGGTTGTAGGCCTGGGCTAATATTGAAACTCTTTAATGTAAGAGACAGTGTGCAGTGTAAGATCATAATTTTTTTTTTTTTATTTGAGAAAGGTCAAGCATCAAAATAGGAGAATAAACCCTTAAAAATCCCATCTGGCCTGGTGACCTCATGAAGTGGGGCCACAACCTGTGAAGTGTGAGTCGGGTGATGAGATGTGGTGACTTGTGGGTTAGGTGCTGCATTAGTGCATGAACGGTTGGCGGGTGGACTAAACTGAGGTGGAGGGACCCGGGGGGAAGGAACAGAAGTGGTAGGAGTGTCGAGAGGAGGAGGAGGAAGAGAAGGAGGAGGAGGAGGAGGAGGAGGAGTGTCCACAGAAGAAGCTGCAAATGTAGAGGATGGGGAAGTGGGAGGGGGTGAAAGTGGGGAGATGTTTCTTGGCACAGCAAATTATTTCCCCACTGCGTCTCACTATTTCTGGTTCAAATCCATAAAATATCATTCATGCACTTAAAAAAAGATATTTTTAGGGCTGGAGATGTGGCTTAAGTGGTAACGTGCTCACCTGGGATGCACAGGGTACTGGGTTCAATTCTTACCACCATATAAAAATAAAATAAAGATGTGTCCACCGAAAACCAAAAATAAATGTTAAAATATTCTCTCTCTCTCTCTCTCTCTCTCTCTCTCTCTCTTTCTCTCCTCTCTCCTTTTTAAAAAAGATATTTTTAGCCCCAGTTGGACACAATTCATATATTTTGTTTATTTAATTTTTTATGTGGTGCAGGGCTTGATCCAGTGCCTCACACGTGCTAGGCAAGTGCTCTACCACTGAGCCAAAACGCCAGCCCACTGAACCACAATGCCAGCCCCTAATTAGTAAATTTTGTTGTCATCAAAATTATAAACTGTTTTCCTCTCTGATTTTGCCCCACAGAGATCTGGTTACAAATTTTCCAGTTAGTCATCATGCCCAGATTTTCTCCACTCTCAGCCTCAGGTTCCCCAAATGGGAGAGAAAGAGAAAGTCACAAGCAAGAGGGAGCAAGCACGTTCAGAAGTGGGATTGTATTGGAGGGAATTTGTTCTTAGAAAGTTCTATCCCAAGAAGGCCAGAAAGGGCAGGGTTACAAGGGACAGGTAATTGTAATTCAACCCAAGGGGTGTCACCTACGTCTGAAGACAGGCCCTCAACTTCCTGAATTGGGACAATGCCAAGTTACCAGGAAATGTTGTGATTGGTGAGAGCCTCTTGCTTCAGGATGGAAGGTGCGAGGCATTCAGAGTGGCTCCCCACATGGGGGTCCATGACTATCACCTCCTGAGCTCAAATAGTTCTTGTGATCCAAAATCCTGATCTAAAGGAAGGAAAAGTAATTTTAAAAATGGAGCTGCCACCCCGAGCAGCCTGGGCAGCTAAACTAAGGGTCAGTGGAGTGAATTTCCTAAGTTATCAAATAAACCATAGACACACAATTTACCTTTCATTCAAGTCTCAGGAAGGCTCCTCTACCCCTGGCCTCAAGCTCCCCAAATGGGACAGCGAGGAATGTCAGAAGAGGCTGGCGAGAGAGACAGCGAGCAGGTTCAGGAGTGGTCCTCTATTTGGGAGACTCTCTTAGAAACTTCCATCCAATAAAGATCAAGAGGGGCAGGTTACAAGGACAGGCAAGGTAACTTGATCCCTGGGGATGTAGGAGGGCACACCACACATGAAGACACATTTGGTGACGTTTTTACGACTTTCAAGATCTGGGACTCAGTCTATGTACAGTTTGATGTGGCCAGATCCTGGGAAGTGACCAACAGAGCCTCTCCAATCAGGAACGAAAAATGCAAGTCACATGCTGTGACTGCCTCCCACATATTTCCCCTTTTTTATTTGAAAAAAGCAGGTGATGGGTCACTCTTTTGAGTCCCCGAATCCTTGTTTTAAGGGTGGCCATCCTATAATAACAATACAAAAGAGAATTAACAGCAAGGGAACAATACAAGAATATACCATGCAGAGTGTAAGAATGTTCCCAGGGCTAAAGCCATTTAATTCTTTTCATTTTTGATTAGCTAAGGAAGTAGGATCCAAAAATCAATCTTACTATCCTGTATATCTTGAATATGCTGATGGAGCTCCAAAAGATCCAAGTTGTTATTATTATTTTACCAAAGACCCCCAAAATCATTTTTAACCTTCTCCAAATCCCTTTGGGAAGCATTGTATTTGGCCGAAGTAACACACACATACTCATAGCTAGCGTGACATTTAAGTCTCTCCTTGAACTTCAAAGCTGAAAGTTCATTACCTATATTTATGACAGTTGCCTCTGAGTCATTTAGCTTAGTCTCAATCCTTTAATCAATATCTATTTGATTATGAAGTGCCTTGAAGTATTTTGAGCCAAATTATTAAGAAAGTTTGCTTGTTGAATATTTTGAGATATGGTCACCAAAGCTGTGACAGTTGAAGCAATAAAAGAAACCAAGGCAACAACTCCCAGTATTATGAGCCCAAGAGGGCGTTTAGGTCTTGCTCACTGGGTGTGTATTTGTGTAAGACTTGAAAATCAGCATCAATGTACCATGACTCTGAAATCTTAGCTGGTAATAAGACAAATGAGGGCTGATGGAGTGTCAGCGTCCTTTTTCCTCTATTATATCTGGTGACACATTGAGTTAAATTACATTTCCCACATGTAGCAAGATAGCCTTCATCTTTCCATTTAACTTTTACATTTCCAGCAATTAAAATGCAAGGAGATTGAACTAGGCTCATAAACCATAACAAGAACCTTCTTTACAGTTCTTGCCTACAAATTCTGGTAAAGGTTTGTCCATAAAATGTAAGAATTCTGAGGTAGCAATTAAGCGACAAACATCTTTCTGAATGCCACCTTCGCTGAAGTTCAGGAGTTGCTAACAAATCCTCCAGGAGTCATGGAAGTCCTCTTGTGTAACTGCCTTTTGTTAGTTTTAGGAAACCCATCCAAAAGAGACCCACTCTTTCTAGACACCTTACGGTGTACTGGAAAGGTATTTATACAATCTATCCACTTAGGAAAGGTGCCAATTTCTATCGCAGACTGATTAGGACAATGAGATATTCGTGGACATTCTGCTGAGATGACTGGTTTGTTATGAGAATGTCCCATTTTAGTAACTGATGTAATATAAAGTTTTGAGTCTCCATTAACAGTAGGATTATTTGGTCTGGGTCTCCTAACTGCTGTCTTTTCCTTAAATGACAGTGTTAGACAACCATCATGTTTATAGTGGGACCAACACAAGGGTAGGTGGGCGCTATAGTCAGAATAATTAAATCCAGTCACATGATTTGGGGTAATATAAGTGTCTGTGCATCCTCCCATCATATATGAGTCATGAGTAAATATTGGGAAGGACTCTTCAGTCCACTGCTGGGTGTACTAGAGGTGGATCTGGAAAATACTTCTAGTAGGTTTCTCCCTGATTCCCTTTTACCTGACAGCCCAACAGGGCTATTCCTGCAGCAAGCCTCATCATTGGAGCTTTAGGTCTCCATTGGAGTCGAATCATTTGTTTGGCTTGTAACATCAATTTCCGTAGGTCCCTTCACGCCTGACGGCACCTTCAGGTACCCAAATAGGATGAAAAGCACCTTCTGGACAAATACAGTCATGACCTCTGCCCCACATAATCACTGAATCTGGTCCTTTCCATTCACTAGTCTGTAAGTGAACTATCCCTTAGGTAGTTCCCTTAGGTAGTTCTTCTCTCTTCCCCTAAAAGTCCTTCCCCCAAACTTGCCCTAAAGGGCCTGTGGCTGTGGAAGATATGTTGCTCAGCTGCAGTGTGACCTTTACTATCAGTTGTGATAGCTTTCTTCCCTTGGGAAATGTGGAACCCTAAGTAAACAATGAGAGAGAGAGAGAGAGAGAGAGAGAGAGAGAGAGAGAGAGAGAGAGAGAGAGAGAGAGAGGGGGAGAGAAAGAACCAGGGCCAAAAAGAGCTTCAGGGAAGCTCCCGAGCAGATTGAGGGTCAAGTGGGTGTCCCCAAAATGGCCGAATGCCACGGGGAAATAGAGGGCACTGCCTGGTTGTTACCAGGGGAGTGCGATCTGTGGGACCCAAATAGGGCCAAGGCCGCAGTCAACCTGACGTCAGGAGAGTTTTTTGAGTGGAACCAAAGAGTCAGAAGGAGACTGTTGGAAGGAGTTCCGGGTGTAACGGTCAGAACTTGGGTGAGACAGGCTGCAGCAACTGCGCTAACCCATCCTGGGAAGCAGAGAGTGAGGAGAGATGGGGGAGACGGAGGAGTCACAAAGGGAGAATTCATCTACATCCCAGGCGGTCGGTTCCCAGGGGTGTCCTAGCAGAGCATCTGGGGTCCATCGCAACCCTGATGGGTCTGAGTGGGGTGTGTTCCCCCCTAAAACACCCAGAGCAATTGCTGGACACTCAACGGCCAATTCCCTGGTTCTGGTGAGTTAGGGTTCAGGCGCTCATGGGAGGGGGAACTCACCAATCTGCAGGTCGGTGGTGTATGTCAGGCAGGCAACCAGAGGAGTGGACTGCAACAGGAAAAGTTGGGCTTGGAGTTTGGGAATGGGGTTCTGCCTTCAGCAAGGGGGATCCCCTCCCAGGTTTTGGCACCAATGTAGGAATGGTGGAAAAGCTCTGTAAACTCAACAGGCTGGAACAACTGTTGAGCTGCCCGAGATTTTGACCTTAGTGGCCAGTCGCAGAGGGGAAGGGGAAGGGGAAGGGAGGAGAGAGAGAGAGGGGGAGGTAAGGAGGGAGAGAGGGAGGGAGGGAGAGAGAGAGAGGGAGAGGGGAAGAGAGAGAGAGAGAGAGAGAGTGTGCGAGCGAGCCAGCATGAACAGGGTGTTGATATTTATGGTCTTCATGGGGGTGAGGGAGAGCAGAGCAAGTGGGCTGTTACTTCTTTATTGGCTGAGAGTTTGCACCACTTCAGGGATCGGAAGTGGCCATTCAAAGTTCACACCATTCATAGGGATTGGAGGTGATAGATGGTGCGCCATTCAGTACATCACAGACCTAAGCTCCTGGAACAGAAGCGCTGGGGGCACCATCTTTACCAACATCCATGAGAATGGTGTCCCTGGGTTTGAGGCTGCAGTACCTGATTCAAAGCCATGGTGAGGGTAAAAGGGTTGGGCCAACGTCTGCACAAATGCGAACAAATTCTGAGAGAGTCCCCTTTTCCCTATGAAGCAGGAGGATGTCCTAGCAGGCCTTACCTGCATTTTCCAATGCTAGCTGCTTACCAACCAACTCATAGGCACCTGAGTCCCCCATGGACCTGTGAGATGCATGGTACAAGCACGCCAGAAAGTTGGAGAATAGTTCTTCTGAGCCCTTATTTATCTTAGTCAAACTAGATTAGACTGATCTCCGGAAGAAATTGGCTGCCAGGCCTTGTTTGCCCGTGAATTATTCTGATCATAAACCACCAAGTCATAGTTTAACTGCATCTCTAAATCTGCAAATTCACCAGTTCCCATCAACATCTCCAAAGGGGTCTCACGATTCTGTCTCCTGTTTTTCTCAAACTGCTCAGTACAAAAATTGCTCCAGTAAGACCGCCAGAGAAGTTGCTGCCATTCAGACAAGCCCTGGCCATGGACACCCAGTCACTGTGCAGAAGGGGTTTTTGGAAACCGAGTTGAGCACGCTTTGTATAAATGGGAATTAGGGCCATAAGTACCTCAAGCATTTTTAAATTCTTTTAAGGTTTTAAAAGGAATGATAGTGTGAACACGGACACGCTGGTTTTGCTTGTTAACCCTGTTCAAAAACTGGAAGAAGCTGAAAACCTGTAAGGTCACCATGGGGGTGACCAGGGTATACAGGTGGAGGCCAACACCCCTGTCCAGGAGGCACGTGTCCCTATGGAGCTGAGGTAGACCCCCAGGAAGGTTCCATAGAACAGGGAGACAACTGAGAGGTGAGAACTGCAGGTGGAAAAGCCCTTGCACTTCCCTCCTGCTGTGGAGATCCACAGGACAGAAGCCACATTTTTAGAATAAGAGAAACAGATCCCAGAAAGAGGAAAAAAACCCATGATGCCTGTCACTAAGTACAATATGACTCTACTGATGAAGGTATGAGCAGGCGAGCTTGAGGACCTCAGGGAATTCACAGAAACAGTGTGGGATTTCCACGTCTGTGCAGAAGGAGAGCCTCAGTCCACTCACGCTCTCAGGAAGGGCTCCCAGCACACTGATGAGCCAGCTCAGGAGAAGAACTGAGCACAGAGCTTGGGGCTCCTGAGGACCGTGTAGTGCAGGGGCCGGCACATGGCCACGAAGTGATCATAGGCCACCACTGTAAGAAGTCCCATGTCCAGCAGTCCAAAAATGGTGAAGAAGTACATCTGGGTGCTGCAGCCTGCATAGGTAATGGCCTTGCTCTGTGTCTGGATGTTCACCAGCATCTTGGGGACCATGGTGGACAGGAAGCAGAGGTCAGAAAAGGACAGGTTGGAGAGGAGGAAGTACATGGGTGTGTGCAGGTGGGGGTCTGAGATGATGGCCAGGATGATGAGCAGGTTCCCAAAGATGGTCACCAGGTACAAGGACAGGAACAGCCCAGAGAGAACCGACTGCATCTCTGGCTTCTCAGAAAGTCCCTGGAGGAGAAATCCTGGAGTCCCCGTGTGGTTTTCTGGTTCCATGTAAAGTAAATGTCCCCAGGGGAGAAGCGGCCTCTAGAGGAAGTCCACGGCCACCTCAGGACCCTGGCTGCCTGGGCGTGGACCCAGTGCTCTAGGAGGCATTGGCTTGGTGGCCCCTCCTCTGCTGTGGGTCACACTGGGGTTCCTTAGTGACCCTAGTTGCCTTTTGTTGCCACCACCAGCTGGAAAACCCAGTCACCATCCTAATTTATTTATTTTTATTTATTTTTATTATTAGTTGCTCAAGACAATACAATGATCTTGACATATCATGCATTTGATTCAAATAGGGCATGAATTCTCATTTTTCCACATGTACAGATTGCAGGATCACATTGGTTATACATCCATGTGTATACATACAGCAAATCCTAGTGTCAGTTGTATTCTGCTGCCCTCCCTATCCCCCTCCCCTCCCCTCCCATCTCTATTCTCTACCCATTCTACTGTGACACTTATTTCTCTCTCTCTCTCTCTCTCTCTTTCTTCCCTTCACACCATCGTATATGTATTTTGTGAACTCAGGAGAATCTCCTTCCATCTTCTGTGCAATTCCCCTTCTCCCTCCCTTTCCCCTCACTCCTCTTTTCCTTGTTTTGTGGTAATCTTTTTCTCATGCTCTTCCTCCCTGCTCTGTTTTGAGTCACCTCCCTTATATCAGAGAAGACATTTGGCATTTGCTTTTAGGGATTGGCTAACTTCTCTTAGCATAATCTGCTCTAGTGCCATCCATTTCCCTGCAAATGCCATGATTTTGTTATTTTTTAATGCAGAGTAATATTCCATTGTGTATAACTGCCACATTTTTTAAATCTTTTCATCTGTTGAAGGGCATCTGGGTTGGTTCCACAGTCTAGCTACTGTGAATTATGCTGCTATGAACATTGATGTAGCTGTGTCCCTGAAGTATGCTCTTTTTAGGTCTTTTGGGTATAGTCCGAGAATGGGAATAACTGGGTCAAGCTTTCCAAGGAATCTCCATACTGCCCTCCAAATTGGCTGCACCAGTTTGCAGTCCCACCAGCAATGTACAAGTGTACCTTTTCCCCCACATCCTCACCAGCACTTGTTGTTGTTTGACTTCATAAGGGCTGCCTTTCTTACTGGAGTGAGATGGTGTCTTGAGTTGTTTTAATTTGCATTTCTCTGATAGCTAGAGATGGTGAGCACTTTTTGTGTACTTGTTGATTGATTGTATGTCCTCCTCTGTCAAGTGTTTGTTTAGATTCAGTTCCCAAAGCCGACTGGACCTGGGTGACTCCACTGCACCTGGTCAGAGCCTTCCTGATCTCAGGTGTCTTTGGAATGACTTTTGCGCTTCACTTTTAAATGTTCTGGTAATAACCACCATTTAGGTAAAATGTTAAAAGCTGGGGCTGTATAATTCCCATTAATGATGAGGAAGCCACATTTTCTATAGACTTGGTTAATTTTTATTTAAAAAGTATAATAGATAAATCAGTGAAGAAGTTGACTCATCCAATTCATTACCCAGAAATGTCATCAGTAATTTTGAAATCTCACCTATTGGCAATGCATATAAAGTCTTGGGAATCACATGAAAATAAATGTGCCAAGGAATTTTCCAAGTCTATGTTAACCTGATACCAAACAACAACTGATCTTTCTATAGAAGCACTACAAGACAAAGCAGCCAGTACTTGCATTAATTAGCACAAATAGAAAGTCACAAAGTACATGCACACAGTGTCCATGGGGTGTCCATGAAGCCTTTTGTACAATCAAAATGTCCATTGGGCCTTTTTTCTTCCTTGGAGAGGCATGGACCAGAGTCACTTAGGTCCTGACTTAAAAATAGTCTTTTTGTAATTTTCTTAGCAAATATCTGCAGGTGCGGTTTGTACTGCGCTGCCCAGGAAGTGACCCAGGCCCATCTCCCTGTCTGCTCAGTCTTGTCTCCTACTCTTTACTTCTTACTTACTAACATGTCTGTCAGGAAATTATCTGGGGATCAATTTTCTTGGCAATTTGGCCACTACGTCACGACTATGAAGATCTGAAGTGGAATATGGCTTTCTGGGGAGCTTTACACATCCTCAGAAGCCCACGTCCCACATAGAGCAAGGTCTCTTCCTTGTAGGCACCATAATATTTTATTTTTATATTTTTTTCTGTTTATATTTTATTTTTTGTTAAAAAATTTAAAGCAAGTTCTATTCCTTTTGAATGTTGTGGATGTGATCATCCTGGGAGGCTGGTTTTCTTGCTTCTAGAATTTTTGCATGGAAGAGGCCTCATAGGAAGGGGGGCAGTAAAAGAATGTTTAACAGAGAAACTGAGGAATTGGGCTGCAGGTGGCATCTGGATGTTGAGTTTGCCCAGCACCATGTTGTGCATGGACAGATTTCAGGTTCTGCAGGAGTTGAATGTCGATCATGTCCTCCAAGAATCCCTTCACATGGCCAACACCATGGATTTCTTGAAACACACAGCACAGAGTCTTTGTCCTGTCCTAATGGCTAAAAAATGGTGGTTCAGATTTTCCAGGGGGAAGGAGGATGTAGCTCCAGTGATCTTTCTAATTATTCTGGAATGATAATTATTGAAAAATGACATAAGATTATTGAAAATAACTCAAGTTCCATTTAAAAAGGGAAAGAAAAGATTTGTTAGATAAAGAAATTGTAGCTGCTCATGTACAAACAAGAATATGAGATGATGGATAAGTATTTCCTTTATTGCAGTAACTATTTTATTTTCGGTATATTCTTGTGGCACACACCCAAAATACACAATGAGGTTGTAAATTATAGCTGTTAATCCATTGTGCCTGGTGTATGACCACTGGAGGGTCTTAGCCACCATCTTCCTCCCTAATTTTTAAAATTTTCAATTGACAAATAATAATCATCTACCTTTATGGGGTATGATGTCGAACGTGTGTGTATACACACACACACACACACACACACACACACACACTTCAATCACATAATTTTCTTGCCCAATGGATTTATCAGGGCATGATCAAGAGGCCACATGAGATTTCATTTTGCTGACTTTGGACTTTCTCAGAAGTGAGGCTGATTCACTGGAGCCTTATGAATGCTGTGCTTCAGAAAATTATTCAGAACTGGTTACAAGACAAAATGTTTTGTTTTTATGAAATGAGCCAAGGGAGGGATTCCAAAATGAGAGGAAGATACTCCAGCAAATAAAACCCTGGAGATGCCCAGTTTAAGGAGACTCTGGAAGATAAAATGACATCAGGCCACCAACAGAGTGGACCCTCGCTGTCCACTGCCCAAGATGGTAGAAACACCTGATGAGACCATCTGAATTTCAGAAGCCTTCGTTCCCCATCTGATGGTTTCCTATTTTCTAGATAAAAAGTTGCCATTTCTTTTCCTCAATGTGTATATCATTCCTACGGCTGTGGTGGAGGGAGGTGGGGGGTGAATCTATTCAGTTATCTACAACATGAGGCAGATTTTGATGGCTCCATGAGAGAGAAAGCCAACCTATGTAATTGGTGTGATAGACAAAATAATGACCCCACAGACGTCCACACCCTAACCCCGTAGCCTGTGAGTGTCACCATGCCTGGAAAAGGAACTTCTCAAGAAGGAGTATGTTAAAGATTAAAAAATCTAATTTTACATTAAATCCACTTAGATGGCACATATTAAGGGTATAATGTGTTTTCCTGCCTGTCTACAGTGTGAGGGTTTTCATCAGGTTAAACATAACTATCTCCTCCAACATGCATTTGTTATTTGTGGTAAAAACTCTCAAAATCCTTTCTTTGTCTTTTAAAGAGATTGGTGCTGGGATGGAGCCCGGGGCCTTGCACTTACCAGGCAAGATCCTTCCCACTGAGAGGCCCCTAGCCCCTCAGAGCTGTTGGAAAGGCACAGCGCACTTTGTGGTCTAGTGACCTACTGTGCGCCACACCACAGAGCTTCTTTCTCCTGACTGTAACTTAGTACCCACTGATCAAGCTTTTCCCACCCCCTCCACCCAGCCTCTGGGAACCAGTGTTCTGCTCTTCGTTTCTATGAGATCAATGTTTGCATTTCACATATCAGTGGGATCATGCATGTTAACCATCTTGATATGAGAAAACCATCCTGGATTGTCCAGGTGAGCCTAAGGTCATCACCAGGGTCTTTAGGAAACTCAGATAAGGCTGGGGACAAATGATAATAAGCAGGAACTAGGTGGGTGGGAGGGAGGGAGAGAGAATCATGTAAGGTCAGCACACAAGCAGGCATGATGGTGGATTCCAGGAGGCAGGGGAAGCATGGTCTGTGGACAGGAGGAGAGAAATCCTGCCAATACCAGGGAACGTGTGCTCTGGGAGCAGGGAGTGACCCTACCATGCTGGGTCTGGAGGTGTCGGACACACCCTTGCTAGACAGAGTGTAGGACTCGGGTTCAGCTGTCCGTTTCCTGATCCTCTTGAGCCATGTCCTGTACTGCTCCCGGACCTGCAGAGGCAACCCACACTGTGGGTCAGCTCACAGAGAGGGGTGCGGGTGGGGAGGCATGGGTGGGAGCTGGGCAGGGGTACCTGTTGGCTGAGGAGGCAGTACACCAGGAAGATGAAGACGCCCTGCAGGCTGTTGACGATGGTGAAGAGGTAGGCCATGACGAGGGCCAGGGAGCCCACCTGCAGGACACCCAGACACCAGGTGCAGCCCAAGATGAAGAGATGAGCCATTGCTTTAAATGTCAGCATCCTAGGTTGGGGGAGAATGGAGGCTTATAATGCACCCACAACAAAATCAGGCTATTCCCCTCTCCACCCATGGATGCACCTACTGTCCCTTGTAAGCGATTTCTTGGACTTAGCTCTGATCTTTACTCTCAATGATACCCCCAATAGAAATACAATTTTGGGTCCAGGACAGGGATACTGCACAAGGTGGATTCCAAAAACTCATTATCCACGAAGATCCCTAATTTCATTAACCAGTGTAACTGAGGATGCCCTGTGCTAGGGCTTGGACATAAGTCACAAAGAGAGGCTGGGGGTAGGGATTCACACCTGTAGCCCCAGCTCCTCAGGAGGCTGAGGCAAGAGGGTCACACAGCCTGGGAAACACAGTGAGGCCCTATCTTAGAAAACAAACACAGGACAAAATTTCTGTTTTCAGTAATTTTATGCTCTGTTCAAGTGTCTAATACAATTAAATGATGATATGCAAAAATTTGAAAGGTTAATCAGAGGAACCCAGAAGAAAGAGCAAGAATTTTACCCAAGATGCTGAGTGAAGGATCAACCCCGCCCCCTGGAGGACTGAACTGGAGTAGCATTTATCTACAGGGAGGAACAGTTAGTTACAGGGTGGGAAGGATTCTGAGCTGAGGGTGGGGCAAGAAAGTGCAGCCTGAGATGTGGGGACTGTCAGGAGGACAACAATGCTCTCGGTACTCTTGCTGTGGAAGACCTGAAAAAAGAGTCCAAGCATTGCTGATCAGCCAATGCCAATTCCTCCTGAGGCTGAGGGAGTCACAAGCTGGGATCAGAGATGGAGGCATTTTGGGGGCATCTGCAGCAGAGCCAACCAGACACCCCCCCAGGAGGGACACAAGGGGCTGCTGAGGCACATGGCTTTGCTCTTGGGCATCATCCATGTCTGTGGGGTTGTGTCCCCTGGTCCATCTCACCTCGTGTTCTGGAGGGTGGACACATCTCTGTTGATGGAGGACAGCTTGTTCTTCACAATCCAGAGGGTCATCAGGAAGAAAATCAAATTGACCTTCAAGAAACCACAGAGGAAAGACAGCAGCATGAATCTGACATAATTTTCCTGTGTACATATATGACAGCATCACAGTGAATCCCACCATCATGTACATTCATGAGAATGGGCTCCTAACTAGATAAGGTATATTCCATGCTTGTGTAATTGTATCAGAATGGATTCTACCTTCATGTATAACTAATATGAACCCCACAAAAGAAACTGCAGGAGGTTTATGAATATCTTCTTTTCCCTTTTGCTGTTCTGTGAAGGGAACCCAGACCCTAGTGCATGCCAGGCAAGCTCTCTGCTTTTGAGCTACATCCAAATCCCCCACAGAAAAGTTTTATTGAATAAAATTTTAAATCTCTTATCTCTCCATTCTAGCCCATGTCGCTTTTGTATTTGACAATAGCGTTAGAATTTGTAGATGCATAAATCTTGCAAAACCCAACCCAACCTGTAACAATCCAGGATAGTCCTGTTCTCATCACCATCCTTATAATCCTGCTCTTCTAGTGACCCTCATGTGGACAGCAAGGAACTCTGATGACATCACTCACACAAGAGATGGCACAGGCAGGTCCAAGGAAGCCCCACACAAACCCCTGTTCTGGGTTGAGCCAGCAGCTGAGCAAGAGAGAGAACAACATCACTTTGCTGTGTTCATGTAGGAATCCACGACCAGTGTCACTCCACACATGCACAACCACAAGGACGGGAAGCCAGACCCCTGTATGTGTGATATGTCACAGTGCATTCTACACAAATGAAAAATCAACAAAGAGAGAGAATAAATGCATTGATCCTTGAAGACACAGAGCAGTTATTTTGATCTCTTCCTCCCTTTCCTCAACAAACATTTAGTGTCTGGGTGGTAGGCTTTCTGTCTGGCTCTGAAGATACCAAGGAAGTAAACACGGTTGTATATCTCCCACATCTCACCTCCAGGAGGATACACAGTGTAGACACATTGTAACAATGAAACAAAAATGGAAGGTTCTTAGGATGAATCACTGGAGGTCATATTAAGGTCTGTGTCTGTGGGATTAAGATGGTTAAGGACAGTTCCCCAAGGAAATCACATGTTAACGGAGACAGGAAGATGGGAGGGTGTTACTGAGGTAGTCGGCTTTGGAGCAGGGCAGAGGACTGTGAACATAGTCACAGTGCTTGAGAGTCTTGTGAACCTGACATAGTTTTAAGGGCTCATCTTGTTCCATTCAATAAGTTGCTTTTTTGCTGCTGCTAAACTTACCCAATGACAAGAATTCTTTCATGGATTTATGGACATGGAGTTCATGTACCATAAAATTCACTCCATTGAAAGTGTACATTTTGTTACATTGTCATGTGGTGTGCATGCACGAATATGTAGCAACAAATCTCATCATTATGTACAACTATAAAGCACCAATAAAAATGCAGAAAAATGAACTGCACAGTTTTTGTTTGAACAGTGCTGTGTAGCCATTACCACAACTTAACTGTGGAACATTCTCACAGCTCCATAAAGAAACATGTGCACGTCAGCACCGCTCCTCTCTCCTGCTCCCACCCCTTACCTTGCCCCCAGCCACAGGAATCTATTTTCTCTTATCGATTTGTTTCTTCTTGGCATTTCACATAATGGAATCATGAAATATGTGATCTTTAATGACTACATTCTTTCACTTAGCATGATGTTTTCAAGGTTCACTTATAATGCAGCATTTTAAAGATGAAATTCGCCCATGAACATATTAATTGTCTGTATTAGAGGAGCCCAGCATGGTATTTCCACTCAGGCCCATCATGTGCACTGATTCATCCCAACCTCACTTTTCTACTTTCCTTGACACTGCCCTGCACCCTTCCGGATCTCTTGACTTCACTGTGTTCTACTTTCAGGTGGATTTATTTTTTAGCTTCCACAAATGTGAGACAAGATGTGGTACTTGTGTATTGGCTCATTTAACTTAATATATTGACCTCCAGTTTTATCCCTGCTGCTGCAAATTTTAAATATTATTCCTCTTTAAGGCTGAATAGTATTGCATTGTGTGTGTGTGTGTGTGTGTGTGTGTGTGTGTGTATCTCACCTCTTCTTTCTCCATTCATCTGTGGGGGGCACTTCTGCTGATTCTGTGCCTCAGCTATTGTGGAGAGTGCAGCAACAAACTTGATTTTGTGGATACCTGCTAGTTTTGCCACCTTTGGGCACTTAACTAAATGGTCCTTCTATTTCCTCATTGATAAAATCAGGCTAATGAGAACATCTACTTGTAAGTAGAGAAGTGAGGATTATTTGAGTTAATGCATATAAAAGTGGCTAGAGAAGCACCTGCATGAAATAAGCACCCTGTAAATCTTAACTATGACACTATGTTTAATTTTTACTTTTGTAATTAAGTTCTTTTTATTCTACATCATTAAAGTTTAAAACTGTCATAATGAAATCCCTAGGACTGACATGTGAGCTTAAGCAATAAGACCTTTCACGGGAGAAGATGAGGACTTCTCTCCCTTTCTGATTGCATATCCTTCCTGTCACCATGGTAACTACAATCTCAAGTTTGGCGATTATCTTTGTCTATCAGTTTGATTACTTAAATCAATTCTACTTTCCCCACTGAGGAATTGGGATTTGGATAAATAGTAGGTTAAATGAAACCAAAAAAGTCCTAAGCATTTCTTTTGCTTTTATATTTGCTATTTCTAGGAGAGAGATTTTGTTAATTAATTAATCCTTACTATAATTTTCCACAGGAAAGATGCCCTGGGGTTACTAGTTAGTGTCGCTGTGCATCTTAAGCTCTGAAATACTCAAAATGCTACTTTGGTTCAAGTCAAGGCCGGGGACATGCTCGAGAGGAGAAGGACAATGGGGTCCGCATTTACCGAGCAGGGGTGCCATACAGGTGAGGTCTGGCTGCTGCAGACACGGCCACGATGGCCGCTGGGACCCCGTAGCCCACAGGGAACATGAGCCTCCTCATGAGCCTGTTTCTGCTGGAGGAACTGAGTACAGTCAGGTTCCGCGCGGTGAGGAAGAGGAACAGCCCCTCCAGCAGCATCCAGGTGAAGGAGGCCAGGTAGAGGTAGTGCAGGGCGCCCGCGGTGACAGCGCACAGCACCTGGGGAGGAGAGAGATCCTGGGGCACAATCAGTGTCTGGGCGTGGCCCAGGAGGCCTCCTGCGCCCTGTGGTGGGGGATTCTTCTGTGCACCAGGCGCTGCACTGTGGTGCTTCAGCCATGGGCTGCATGTGTGCTCCCATAGATCACAGCAGAGCTGGAGAGGTCCTGCTGCCCAGTGACGTCACAGCCTCCTAGTGCTGCCCTGAGGCATTCCACATGCAGTAGTGGTGACGTCACAGCCTCCCAGCGCCGCCTAGTGGCGTTCCTCATGCAGTAGTGGTGATGCTCTTGTGAACCAACCCCCTGCACTGCTGGTTCATAAACAGCAGGGTCACACAAGGACAGGCAGGACCTAATACTTACAAATAGCAACCAATGATTATGTGACGGCTTATGCATTTACTACACTATGCTTTTCACATTATTTTAGAAGTGACTATAGTTCACAGGGTTTAGAATCTTGTCTCCAAATGGTGCTGATCCTGGGAACAACTGAGGGCGCACACTGAATGACAGTATCAGTAGCTGGATATTCAGCCATCCCTGGACTCTTAAGAGACAGAAGGTCACTAAATAATCCTGTGCATCAAAGCAGAGAAGATAATCAACCCAGAAGGTGGGTAGACCTACAAGCAGCAGGAAAGAGCAAGGGAGCAAACCACACAGCCCACAGCAGTCCAACAACTGACTCTGTAGGCAAGACAGCAGAGGAAATGTTGGGGAAGAATTTAGAAAGCTCCTAGTTAAAATTTTGAATGAGCTGAAACAAGATGTAAGTGATGAACCTGGAGAAGATACAGGAAGTGGAGGATCATTTCAATCAAGCCAGATTCTAAAAATGAATCAAATAGAAATTCTGAAAACAAAGGACTCAATAACCAAATTAAAAATTAAAAACCTCCTGTTTCTCCTCATACAAAGTGTCTGCTTTAAAACAGGGTGCCGCGTGACACCTGCCCAGTTGCCTCCTTCGTGTCTCCTGATTGAATCGGGGGCCACATCTGGTGATTGACGGATGCCATCTAGAGTTTGCATCAGTTCACCCTACTCGGTCCCCTAATGAAGGGACTTCTCCAGGATGCAAGCCCTGTTGCTAAGCAACACGAATGTAGCTGCTGGAGTTGTAAAGAGGGTTTGTTTTCTCGTTGAATCCGTCAACGTGAAATGGGCATCGACCTCCTCTGGACTTCCCCGGGGCCCAGGCTGTTTGATTAGGAGCTGGGCAGCCTGGCTCCTGAGTTCAGCACCCCTGGGCGGGCAGGGAAGGGACACCTGGGTACCTTGTGCTGGGTTCTGTCGATGGCCGTGAGGAAGAGCAGGTGGGCCAGCAGGAGGCAGAGCGAGAGCTGCAGGTGCAGGGGGGTGCTGGTGTTCTGGATGGCTCTGCACAGGAGGAAGGTGAGGGCCGCCAGGACCAGGCACAGCAGCGACACGCCCAGCCCCACGCAGGTGATGAAGTCCAGCACGGGGTCATTGTCCTGGGGCAGAGGGAGGAGCCTTCACAGCCACGTGCCCTGCTCTGGGGTGGGGGACCCTCCGCTATCTGTCATTTGGTGCAGCAGATTCAGGAATTGAGGGACCTGGTTCATGTGTGAAGCTGATGGGGGAGGGGCTCCAGGTTCAGAAGGTTGGACTGTAAGGTTTTCTGAATGGAGCAGGTAAGCGGCTAGAAGGGCCCAGATGTGTAGATTCCTTACTAAAGGAGGAGACCCGGGATTCCTGACTTTGGGGCACAGTAAGGCGTATGTTGATATGTGAGTGAGTGTGTGTGAAGTCCATGCTGAGAGTCCCTCTGTCCCTGCTCCATTAGGCCACAGGGCACAACCTGAACCTCAGGGTCCAGGCGTTAACCTCCCATCCCAGACACCACTGGCCTCAGTCCAGCTCTGCCTGTTCCTTACTGGCCACAAGTCCCTGTGAAGTTAGAATTAGATACTTGGTTAAAAATTAAAATTAATGATAATAGTAGCTTAAAATTCACGTTTCCCCCACTTCTTTCTGAAAATCATCTTAAAGCCATGAGGATATTTAAAAGCCCACCATCAATTCTATTTTAATGTAATTGAGGGGAAGAGGAGAGAAGAGGAAAGAGGGAGGGGAAATGTTCAAATGTTAAACAATGAAGGTAAAATTTCAAAACATGTGCATCTGGATCAAGTGCACACAGATGTTGTTTGTGTGGATTTAGTTTTTGCAACATATCTGTAAATTTGAAATGGTTTCCCAAGAAAACGTTTGAAAACAAAGTAGAAATTCTGCAGGTGACATTTGTGCATGCTCCATTTGAGACCCTGATGTAAAGACAAAATTGGGAAATTAGCAGGCAGGACAGAGGAGGAGCAGAGGGAAAGAATGACACCTGATAAATGAAACAGAGGCAAAACTTTCAAAATAGATGCCTCTGGATAAAGAGTAATGGGGTGGTGTGTTTTCTTTTCATTTCCTCATGGTTTTAAGAGGACTTGGAGAAACAGGTGGGAAAGTGTAAATTTTAAGTTACGATGATCATTAATTTTCTTCCTTTAACTAAGTATCTGATCTTTTTTTGTTCTTGAAATGTATCTAAAAAATAGAAATTGTTTCCTAAGAAAGCACTTAAAAATAAACGGTCCTCCAAGTGATATTAACATGTGCTGAATTTTGAGAACTTCTGATGTAAAGACAAAATCTAATTTCTATAATATATAAAAAGCTCCTGCAAATCAACAGCACATATTTCAATAAGCCACTAGAAAGATGGACCAAGGATATGCAAAAATTGTTTCCAGAGGCAGAAATAGAAATGGTTCTTATAGAAGGTGTTCCATTCCACTCCTGCTAAAAAGGACAGAAGTATTTCCCTAGATACATTGACCTCTCAGATAGACAAGGACCCCCAAAAGTTGATAGTAACCCTGCAGTGAGGTGTGAGTCATTACCCACCTTCATGTAATCCTGGTGGGATTGTTACCAGTTTCAGCCTCCCTGTGTGGAGATGTGGCAGTGTCTATTTATGTGCAGTTATGAATTAGAACAGATAGACATTCTGCATGCACACTCAAATAGGAGATAAATGAAGCATGTGGTCATTTTTGCAATATTCTTTGTGTTAACAAATGATAAGAATTTGACAGACTATTTACAGTCTATTCACACAATGGAATGCAGTGTGTCCTTAGAAGTAATGGTGAAGCCGTTTGTACACAGGGTTTGAAGAATCTCCAATAAGTAAAGAAAAAAAAGTAAACCACATGAGCAAATAAAGGCTGCCAACATTACGAGGATGAAGAGAACCAAAGAATAAACTCAGGTGGGGCTGGGGTTACAGCTCCGCAGTAGAGCGCTTGCCTGGCACTTGTGAGGTTCTGGGTATGATCCTCAGCACTACATTAAAAAATAAATCAAATAAAGATATTGTGTCCATCTTTAAAAATAATCTAAAAAAAGAATAAACACAGGTGTTTTGTGGATATGCCTGAGACAGCCCTAGGAGAGTGCAGGGGACACTGAGAGCCCTGGTTGTCTGAGGCAGGAGGAACTCGATGCCTAAGTGTGGGGGTGGGAGACCCCTCCAGGTTTCCTCTCTCATTCAGTCTGAAATTTGAAGCACAAACACATGCCTCTTGCATGAATAAAGAAGCAGTTAACACATGAGAGTGTGCTACTGGGTGAGGTGGCAGTGAGGTCTTGGAATGTGCACACTCCTGGGGTGGAGGCACTTGGCTGAGATCTTTGTCATGCTCATGGTCACAGGTGCTCACAGTAAATGCCCACAATGTGGGCTCACCTGAGAGTCTGAACCTGGGGAAGCAGAAGTGTCCACTCACCTGGCTAGAGGAGGAGGTAAACAGCCCCCAGTCCAGCCATCCTCCCTGACTCCCCTGACCCCCTCTGACCTCCACCTTCACCAGACTTTCCTTTTTTTGTAAACCTGAAACCTGACCATGGTTGACTTACAGACCCTGGTGGTAAGTAGATTTCTAACTTGGTCTTCATATGTCCACCCCCTGCTGTTACACAAACCTTCTTCTCTGATCAACTAGGTGTTGCTGTAGAGGGATTTTGCAGGTGGAATTTGGGTCTCGATCTGTTGACTTTTAGATTAGGGAGTTTATTCTCCTGGATCCGGTCTGATCAGGCGATTGCTTTAAAGATCTGGACTCTCCTTGGGAAAACAGATTCAAAACTTGAGAGGGATTCTATACAAGGACATTTTCATGCTGGTTTTCAGATGGGAACACTGGTTTTTGTGAGAAAATCTACAAGAGCATCACAGGAGAGGAAATGTGGGTGGGTCTTAGGAACTCAGTGTGGTCCCCCCTGACAGCTGCTAAGAGAAGGGAACTGGTCTCTGCCTGCAACCAGGGAGCTGGAGGAGGAATGCAAGACCCATAAGAGACTGTAGCCTGGCTGATGTGATCTTGTCAGTCTTTTAGAACCTGAACAAGGAACTCATCCCCCTGTGCTGGGTTGCTGACCCACAGAAACCGCAAGGGAACAAATTTGTTTTTCTTCATCAGCGACATTTGCAGAAGTGTGTTTTGCAGCAATCGATGCTGAAGGCAGCCTCTCACCTGCACATGGTAGTGGGCCATGAGTACGGCAAAGCTGCTGAGGTGGGTACAGTGGCAGGTGGTGCTGCCACCTCCGGTGCTCACTGTCCTGCAGCCTGCAGTGGTCCAGTGACTCCCATTCTGGCTGTGGTCCCAGAAGACACAGAGCACCGTGTGCCTTGGTGCAAGGGTCACTGGCTGTAATAATAGGACAGGGGTGTGAGCTGGTCTTCCTGTGCTCAGAGATGCTGACCCAGGAAGTCTGGCTTTCCTGTGTGGGGTGCACCTGTGGGGAGTCCCTCTGAACCTCAAGGTTAAGAGGACAACAAGGATGTGCCTGGGCCTGGGGCTCTTCCCACACCGTGGTCCCCCACCCCCCACTCACAGGATGGGAGAAGGTGAAGGTAACTTGCGAGCTGAGGTTCTTGGTGTTGTTGCTGCTCAAAAAGACTGAGACGACATCTGAGAGCAGGACAGAGGAGACTCTCGGCAGCAAGTCCTTATGTGTCCCATGGGGAGCCACCTGCTTCTCAGGCTCCAGGACCAGGGGAGCCTCGGCCAGCAGCTTGTCCATCCCTGGGGTGGAGACCAAGCCCACCACAGAAGGGCCTGCAGGACGAGGCCACGGGTGAGTCTCAGGGTCTCCTCCAGGGCTTCCTCCTTAGATGACCTCTCCTCCTTTTGAATTGTTGTATTATAATGATACATAATAGTGGGACTTGCTGCTCCACATTCACACGTGCACACAACAGAATGTGGCCTCATCACTCCCAGAACCTCCCCTTTGGACGCTCTTCTAGTGACCTCTTCCCACCCACATCACCCTTTAGTCTTGAATTCTGTATTTTGGGCATCTTTCCTCTCATTCAGGCCTCTTCCAAACAGGATGGTACTGGTGTAAGGTGGACATCCACCTTCTCCCCATCTCAGATGTTACCTGTGTAACAAGATTCCTGTGCCAGATTCCAGTTCAGCTGCATCTTTGCCTGATTCAGACTCAAGGTGACATTGCCATCTCCTTGCTCCTGCACCTCTAGGGACAGTTCTATGATTTGTGGGAATAAGAAGAGTTATGTTAGGAATATACATGTGTATATGTGGATATTGTATATGTACACGTGTATATCACATATATCAAGGACCTATGTGTAACCTCCAATTCACTATAACCACACACATGTATATGTGTATATATAGACACAAATATATATACACATGCATATATGTGCATAAGAATTCTTTGTTTCTTCAGATTTTATGTATATGTGTATATATGTGTTATGCATACATGTGTATAAACATATACATATATGAAATCTGAAGTTACAAAGAATTATAACAGTAAGAGCAAATGTGCACCAACAAATTATATAGCCTTTATGAAATGGATAAATTCTTATGGACACACAAACTACCAAAACTGACTCAAGAATAAGTAGAAAACCTGAAGAGACCTTAATGGATAAGAAGATTGAATCAATAATGAAAAACCTCCCTGGAGAACATCTCAGATCAGATGGCTTTGATTGTGGATTTCACCAGCCATTTATGTTAAAGTGAACACAAATTCTTTGAATTCTTTCTAAACTCTTTCAAACAACAGAAGAGGGGACAGCATCTAGTAAGTACTGGAAGCCAATATTAGTCTGATGCCAAAACCAGATAAAGACATCATGAGAAAAGAAAACAAGAGACCTATCTCTCTCATGAACATAGACACAACAATCTCTAAGAAATATTAGGAATAATTTAACTAAGAGACTCAGGACTTGTACATAGAGAACTATAGAAGGATTTGAAAGTCATTAAAGACCCCAAATGAAGGCAAGGACACCTTGTGTTCATGGATGGGGAAACTTTATATTGGTAAGATGGTGACATGCCCCAAAGAGATCCACAGGGTCAATGTCATCCCTATCCATGTCCCAACAACCATTAATATTATAATTTGCTTAAATAGATAAACTCACCTTAAAACTAACACATCATTGCAAGAGATCCAAGTAGTTAAAGCATGGCTGAAAAGAGCAACAAAGGGGGAGGACTCACACTCCTGATTTCAGAACTGATGGCAAATGAGCAGAGCCCAAAGCAGCGTGGTACTGGCATGAAGACAGAGGGAAAGGTGAGCCCAGGAATAAACCTACACCTCTGCAGTCAATTGGTTTTCAGCCAGGGACCAAGACTATTGAATGGGCATAAGAACAGACTCTTCAATGATTGATGAGGGATTACTGGATATCCAAGGAAAAAGAAGTAAGTGGGACCCCTACCTCACACCACACCCACAGATTAACTCAAAGTAGAACAAAGTCTAAGAACTGAAGCCCATAGGAAGAAATATAGTGGTGTCTTTCTGACCCTGGATTTAGCAATGGATTGTTAGATATGACACTGAATGTACACGCCATGAAGGAGAAAGTAGATAAAGTATGCATCCTCAAAACTCAAAACATCGGACATTCAAGTGAAATGGTACCAAAGATATTAAAACATGTGGCAGCCACTCTGAATGATTCGCATTGTCCTTCCCTGAGTGGAGAGGCTTCGACCGGTCAGTACATCTCATAGTGACCTGGACATTGTCCTGGTCTGGAAGTTGAGGATGCGTCTTCAGACGCAGGCATGTCACCCCATGGATTGAGCTATGCTCATCTGTATCTTTGTGATACTACCTCTTTGCTCTGTTTTAGATGGAATATTCCATGGAAACACCATTTGTGTGTGTCCCCTTTTCTTGCTCTGCCTTTGTGTGTGGCCCTCCTAGATGTCAGTCAACCTGCTGACAGCAGACATCATGAAGCTAGACTCAACCTCCTGAAACCTGTCCCCTTGCCTCATTTAAATCGCTTCTCCTCAATAAAAGGGGTCAGCACCTGCTCCCTCTCTTTCCATGGGCCCCTAAGGTCAGAGGAGCTGTCAGAGGACCCCAAAGAAAAAGGTATGTCTGTCTCTTCTGTGATTATTTCATGCAGCCCAGTTCATCTGGAGTGACCCTGAGTGTTTTAGTCGTGAGGAACACGACCAAGAGATAATCCATAGGATGGAGAAAGCATTTCCAAGTTGCACATCTCATAATGGTCTCCTGTCAAAATAGATGAAAAGCTCTTACAACTCAACAAAGGACCAACCCAATCACAAATGCACAAAGGATCTGAACAGACATTTCTACAAAAAGATCCACAAATGGTCCAGAGGCACATGAAAAGATGCTAACCATCACCCGTCAACAGGGAGATGCAACTCAACCAGCAATGAGACATCACCTCACATGCACTAGAACAGTCGTGATAAAACCAAATGAATCAGAAGTAACAAATTTAGCTGAAGCCATGGAGAGGCCACTCTTGCACCGTTCTGGTGGTACTATGGAATAGTGTGGCCACTCTGCAAACAGTCTGGTGGTTCCCCCAAAACTACACATGGAATTCCATGTTACCTACAAAGTCCAGTCTATGGCAGAGACACCAAAGCACTGAGAAGAGTTATTCAAACACACTTATACATCCATATTCTTAGTAGTAAGTCACAATAGCCAAGAGGTGGAACCCACCCAGATGTTCATCAGTGGCTGAGTGGGTCAGCTCAACACCCATAGGATGGAGTCATATTCAGCCATGAAAAGGGATGGAGTGATGCTATGCCCTGCTCAACAGCATTATTCTAGGAGAAAGAAGCTAGAGGGACAGGTCACACTTTGTGTGATTGCTTTTTACTAAATGGTGGAATAGGCAGCTCCATTAAGACAGCAAGCAGGTGAGTGGATGCCAGGGTTGGGGGAGGGGAGGAGTGAGGGATGAAAGCTGAGGAGGCACTGAGTTTGATTTTGGAGAAAACTGTCTTAAAATGGAGGTGATGGCTGCATCAGTTTGTGAATGTTCTTGATTCCACTGAAATGTCAAACTGGTGGATTTTAAATGGTGAACTTAATTGGTGAAACTTGTAAAATGAATTTTACCACAATAAGACAATTAATACCTATATATCAAGCAAGATTAGTTTATATTACTCCAAATTAGCTTTTGGAAGCTGTTTCTATTTTGTAACCTAAAATTCTTAGAAAAAAATTTTTTAGTTGTAGATGGACACAATACTTTTGCTTTATTCACTTATTTGCATGTGGTGCTGAGGATCGAACCCTGTGCCTCTAGGCAAGTGCTCTACCACTAAGCTACAACCCAGCCCCCCTAAAATTCCTTATTGTCATTTTCTGCTGATAATGTATACTATACTGTAAATGTGCACTATTTTTGGTTTTCTGCCTTTTTCACTGTTGTGATTATTTATGTGAGTCCCTGAGGTACAGTGTGGCCACTCAGCTCTAGTGGGATCAGAAGAGGATGAGGCAAGGAACAGGGGCTGGCGCAGACCCAGGGACTTACGTGTGCCTGCAGAATAATTGAAGGTTGCTGTCCCCTCAGGCAGAGCCCTGCTCAGGTGTCTCAGGGCACTCTCCAGGCCTGTCAGCAGGTGAGTGGCCACGCAGTGCTTCTGTGAGGGGGGCAGGGTCTCCAGGTCCCCAGGGGTCTCCAGCAGCTCATCCACCTCCTGCATGATCCCCTGGAGGGATGGGGGCACAGAGCAGGTGGACTCGGGCCAGAAGGTCCACATGAAGAGCTTGACCACTCAGCCCCAGAGAACAGACCCAGACACTGTCCAGTTGGGGATAGAGAGAGCCTGGTTTGGGACTCCCTGGGTGGTCCTTGCTCCTCAGAGGTCAGCCCTGGGTCCTGACTGTCAAGGATGACAAAACCCAAAGACCAGGATGAGAGCAAGAGGACAGACAGTGCATGTGGGCCTCCAACAGTGTGTGTGGCTCCCAGTGTCCTCTTCCACCTGCCCTGGGAGAGTGGCCAGCTCAGAGCAGGACCCCACTGTGCTTGGGCCTGTCCCCTCTCCCAGACCAAAGCTGCTCCCCTCCCTCTGTGGGAGGTCTCCCCCTGCTTCCCCTGGATCCTGCCCTTACCTGGATGGTGTCATTGGCCTGATCTGGCTTGAAATCCCTGTGCAGATTGTTGACTTTTTCAAAGAAGCGGGAGAGACTCTGGGGAGGTGAGATGAGGGGTCATGGGTGGGTGGGAAGCTCAGGGCCAAGTGGTGGACAGGGTGCTGCCCCAGGGATCCCCACCTCCCTGTCCTGGCTGGGGCACTCACCTGGCTGTGGACTTCAGGGGACAGAGGCCAGGTGAAGAAGGGCTTGACTGCAGGGACAGGACAGTGGTTCATTAGGAGGAGTGCAGGTGTGCGTGTATGGGTGTGTATGAGCATGTGCACGTGGGTGTGCACATGTGTGGGGTGGGGGGAGGTTCTGGGGTCAGGGCAGGCTGGGTACCTTTGCAGATGGTGCTGTTCCGGCCATTGATGCTCCCAGGAATCAGCTCCCAGCCTGGGCGGCAGTGGCACTGGTACGACCCCAGGGTGTTGGTGCAGATGGTGGACTGGTGGCACTGATGCTGCCCAGAGCTGCACTCGTCCACATCTGGGGACACAGACAGAGGGTTTGGTCCCCACCTCAGCCAGGACCAGTGCTCTCTGCTGTACGAACTCCACCCCCTTCTTCCCGCCATTAGTGCCCTGCCTGGGCTCTGTTTTGGCCACCTGGAGACCCACACCCTTGCGAGGTGGGCGCCAGGTCAAGGGGTGTGCAAGGCCTGGTGCCCCCAGGCCTGCCCTTTGCAGGTGCAGGTTGTGAGGCTGCGGAAACTCGTCACCCAGTTAGTCACTAGCTGCAGCCCAGAGGCCACGGGAGCCTCCTGACAGACCCCAGCTCCTCCCCCAGACCCCTCTGTCTGTGTCCAGCCCCTGGAGCATTAGCTGGCGCAGGCGCAGGCGCCACAGCACTGGACGTGGACGGTTTGCCCATGATCCTGGGATCCCTGCTGTACTACGGGCCTCTGAGTGTGGCCTCTGAGCCCACCTTTGCACACAGTGCTCTTGGGGCCATTGGGGGATCCGGGGACCGGCTTCCAGCCGGGTCGGCAGCGGCACTGGTAGCTGCCCACTTGGTTGAGGCAGTGGGCGGATTTGTGGCACGGGTTTTGTCCAGAGGCGCATTCATTCACATCTAGGACAAAGCAGGGGGTCAGTCCCCGCCCCTGACCGGCTCCCACGCTCCTACTCACTGCACCCACTTCTCCATCTTGTCGCCTCCTCAAACCAAGGACCTCAGCATATACCTCACTAGTGACCTCCAGCTTCACCTTCAGAGCACCTCAGGTGGCCTCCCTGCATGAAGGCCACAGCAATGACCCTGGTCTCCAGTTTACAGAAGCCAGGAGGGAAATGAGGCCAGGGGTGGAACTTCCTGACCCAGGACTCTGGTCGCCCTCTTTCTGGCCATGGTGGGGGCTCCTTGTCTGAACTGAAAGTGACTCTCTTCTATTCTCAGGTGACAGACCAGGAAGAGCTGAGGCCCAGATGGCCCTGCAGCCTCCCTTAGGCTGAGCCTGAGCCCCTGGACCTTGGGAACCTGCAGGTCTTCTCACTCCTTGGGCGCAGGACCTGCCTCTGCTGCATCCCCAGCTTCTGTCCACCCTCAGGGGTCCTCCTGGGGCCTCTACCTGTGCACAGCTTCGGGTCCTCTGGGTTGGGCTCAAAGCCAGGCAGACACTGGCATCTGTAGCTGCCCTTAGTGTTGATGCATGTGCTGTGGCCCTTGCAGATTCTGGGGTTCTGCTTACATTCGTCCACGTCTGCAAGAGGAAGAAGAGGGGCAGGATGTGGGCAGCCGGCAGCTTCAGGTGGCTTGTTGGGTTGGATGCGAGTGTTGTGATCAGAGGGTTTGGCTCTGTCAGCTCAGGCTGGGAATCGGCCAGGTTCCTGGCGTGGAGGCATGGGGTGGACCCACTGTGTCCCCAGGTTCCTTTCCTAACCCACAAGGAGGCTCTCCAGGGGGAGCATGGTCTCCAGACTCTCTGTTGTCCTCCCAGTGCCCTCTGCCTCCCTGGGAAGCTCCCAGCTGGGCCAAGGTGTCATGGCCACATGTGTCCTGGCTTGAGGATTTGGAGCAGAGGCCAGATGGGTCCTCCTGGGACTCACGTGCAGGGGAAGTGCTAAGCTCCCGAGTGGGGCCTGTCTTGGCTTCCAGGGTGGCCTTTGGCCTGATTTTGCTAGTGTGACTGCTGGATGGCTGAGTTGTCCCTGGGTCCCAATGATCTAGCAGACAGATTCTCTCATCCCACTAGCTCTGAGAGCCCAGCTCCAAGGAGAGGAACCGAGATCCGCCCCTGAGCCAGGCCCACTGGGATAAGACTTAATGGCAGGGACAGGAGTGAGGACCATGCCAGAGCGCCCAGGGTTGACATCCAGCCAGGCATCCTGGGGACTGTGCAGGTGTGTTCCTGACCCCGTGAAACATCCTTGTCCTGTGGAGGCCAGCCGTGGGTGGACAACAGCAGAGAGTGGAGGCATGGGGACCGGGAGGGGTGGCAGACATTTCTGTCATCTCTTCTTCACCTCCACTGGGACACAGACCTGTGGCCTGCTACATGGGACCCATCAATTATCTCTGTCCCAAGTGGTCAGGCCCCTGGGGTCTGGGTTGACCTCCTCTGGAGAGTGGCATAGGGAGGCCCATCCATTCCCTGGACCCTCCCCTGTGGGAATCTTTGCACCACTGGGGTCCTACAGGTGGTCTACGATCAGGGAGAAGGTGGCAGTGATGGCCACCCTTGATGCCTAAGCAGTGGGGGTGGGAGACCATGGCCAAGGGCTTCCCAGAGTGACACTCATCATTAACACCTGAGGATAAAGCCAGGTGCTCAGAAACAGAGCAAAGCTGGGCACATCCCATGACTTGACCTCAGAATCTCCTGGGAAGCTGTAGTGACAACACAGTGTGGTTCTGTATGGGGACAGACACACAGCCACGGAGCAGAGCAGAGAGGCCAGAAAAGCCCACGTATTTACAGTCAGTTGATTTTTGATGAAGGTGCCAAGAGCGCACAATGGGAAGGACTTTTCAGTAAAAGGCCTGGGAACCTGGACATGCCAACCAGGAGGTCATCAGACCCTTCCCTCACACCACATGAAAATCACCTCAGATTAAACAGTGAAGGTCAGATTGGACCTGCCCAGCTGCTTAGCGGAGAGCACAGGGGAGAGCTGGCGACGTTGGCCTGTCAGTGATGGTTTGGAGGGGACCCAAGGCACAGGCAGCAAAATACAAACGGACCAAGGGGATCGTAGCCAACTAACAGCTTTTGAAAAGCAAAGGAAACAGTGGACAGAGTGAGGGACAACTCAGGGAACGGGAGACACACTCACAAGCCACGCGTCTTATTAGGTGTCAATATGCAAAGTATCATGAGGAGCTTGATCGAGCAACTCAGCAGTAAGAAACCCGCTCACCCCATCCGCAAATGGCAAGTGACCTCAACAGACGCTTCTCAAAGGACGACAGGAGAAGGGCCCAGAGGCCCAGGAGAAAACCCTGCCATCGCCAATCCTCAGGGGACTAGAAATGAACTGAGATGAAATGTCACCTCACACCTTCTGGGTGGCTGTTGGGGAAGCCAGATGGGCACACAGATGGCCAGTAGTCCAAGCAAAGGACCCTGTGCACACCATGGCTGGGAAGTGGGGACGGTCCTCAGATATTAAAAATAGAACTACCTCTGAGCCACATCCCCAATTCTGCTTATGTTTTATTTCCTCAGTGGGGAGATAGTTGCTGAGGTCCTTGCTAAGTTGTTGAGGCTGGCCTTAAGCTTGTGATCCTCCTGCCTCAGCCTCCAGAGCTGCTGGATCCCAGGTGTGCACCACTGGGTCTGGCCAATGGGTTGCATTCTGGAAAATCACTAATGGAATAGATTTGAAGTGTTCTTAACACATAAATCAGCACAGCACCTGAGGCATTGCATATGCTGATCAGCTCCATTAGCCATCCCAGTGTGCATACATGTTTCAAAACATCATTCTGTACCTGATGAAAATGTATAATATTTTTATTTGTAAGTTAAATTTAAAAAAACCCAGGAAAACACTCGTAGAGAGGGATGACTGAGATCCCTGGGTAACAGGATCAGTGCCACAGAACTAGTACACTGGAACGTGGTTAAAATGGTAAGTTTTATGGATGCAGGTTTCATCACAATTTAAAAATCCTGCCACTGGGAAGCAACAAGAAGAACTAAACCGAGTTGCTCAAGCATGTGAGGTAGCTGTAATCCCAGTGACTCAGGAGGCCGGGGATGTGGTTAGTAATAAGGCCCCAGGGTTAGGTCCCCAGGACCCAAACAAACAAACAACTAGAAAACCAAAAGCCCCAGGTGCCCAGGCCCCAGTAGGTCCCACCTGCCTTTCCTCACAGTGACACAAATGCACCTCGATCGTCCCCAGGAACCCCCCAGCTCCTAGTGTGGCACTCAGAACTGTGGGTGGACACTGACAGCCTTTCCAAGGTGCCCAGCTTGTCTCTGGGGAGTCTTGCTGTCCCCACCCCTGGAGGAAGTTCCCCCTTATCAGAGAGGGCCACAGACAGGAAATGAGGAAGCTTCTGGAAGCAGCTCCCAGCTGAGGCCCGGGGTGTTTCCTGGCGTCTTATCTCTCCTGGTCTCTAAACGTGAGGGGAACATGCTCAGGAAGCAGGTCCCCTTTGAGTGCCACAGGGACCCACAGGACAGAGGCCTGAGGTGAATGGCCAACACAGCAGCCTCAGAGAACCCCAGACAGGAGTGAGTGACAGCTCATGGCAGATGGCCCTGGGTGTCCCAGAAAGGGGCCAAAGGTTCCCGGAGCCCAGAGGATTCCTGGGGTCAGGATGAGGCAGGGAGGGCTTCTGGTCTCCTGGACCCATTTTTGCACCTGAGGATGCCCTGCTGGGACCCCTCATCTGGGCTGTGTGGATCAACAGCAGGACGGGCCAGGACAGGGCTGATGTACCCTAAGGGCCCCTGTCCAGCCCCCACGGGGCCATCACCGTCCCCTCCCCTGTTCCCAGCTGGTAGCAATGGCTGCAGAGTTGTGCCATAGGTGGAGGGGACAAGGTGGGGTGGGGTTGCTTGGGGACAGCTGGGAATGAGGTGCAGCAGCACCCCCAGGGGACCTTCCACCAACTCCCACATTTCCCCACATCCTGGGCTCAGCCTCCCCCCAGCTCCCTGGGTTCCCCAGTAATGAGCCACTGAGAGCCCCCACCTCATGGGATCTCTGGGGCTCCAGGCTCCTGGGGGCAGATACAAGGAGGGCTCCAAGAGAGGAAGTGGTTTTGCTGATCCCATGCTGCTCTCGGGTGGCCAGTCCAGGCTTTGGACCCAGGGAGCTGATCCCTGTCTCTGACCTTGGCCTTCACACCACCCTCCCTCTCTGTGCTGGTGAGACAGTGGCCTGGAGTGGGCACCACCTGTGTCAACCAGGGCCTTGGCCCCTGGATGCCACAGGATAGCTCTGTCCCAGTCCTCTGGCTGACACCCCTGGATCTGGACCCAGGGGACAATGCTGAGGTGGGCGTGGGCTGGAAGCTCCTCATCTTCCAGACCTAAGGGCAGGTGAGCACAACTCCTGGGCCCAGGCCCTGTTCAGCTCAGAAGCCATTGCTAACAGCACTTTCTGGGAGCCAGGACCTGCTCAGTGCCTTTGGATCTCATTTCCCTTCTTATGACTCTCTGCTCTCCCCCTTTCTTCCCCTGGAGCTGGGGACAGAACCCGGGACTCGTACCTGCTAGACAAATGCTCTACCACTGAGCTACACCCCAGTCCCACAACTCCCCTTCTGCAGATGGACATACTGAAGCACAGAGAGGTGAGGATCATTGTCTGAAGTCACACAGTGAACCAAGAGCAAAGCTACCTCTGGTTTTGTTTTTGATTTTCTGCAATGGCTTTCCCGGGAGTCGCACCCCAGCCTCCACCTTTGTGTGTAGCTTTAGAAGATAGGGGCTCCTTCCTGTGGGTTTCTTTTTCTTTTTCTCTCTCCCCAACTTTTTCCCCCTAGGGATGGGGTCTCTCTGTTTCCCAGGCTGGGTTGAACTCCTGCGCTCCAGTGATCCTTCTGCCTCAGCCTCCCAACTAACTGAGACCACAGGCACAGGCCACTGTGCCTGGCTTTTTTTTTTTTAAACAGAAAACAACAATGATGTCATCACATCTCTCATGTCCACAGGGTTTCCTGATAAGCACCCTGGTCATTATCATGGGAAGAGCTATCAGGATGGAGCCAAGCAGCTGGTCCCAGAGTGCCCTGACCCTCCCCCACCTCTCGTGCTGGTGACGGGTGCACGCACAGCTGCCCCATCTCACAGTCCAGGTGCTGAGGCTATAACTGGGCGCTGTCCCCAGATCAGCTCTGGTGCCCTGAACTGCATGTGGGGTGGGGGTGAGGGGTGGGCCTTACCTTGACATGTGTTCTCACTCGCATTAGTGAAGTTTGTTCCCCCAGAACGGAGCTCATAGCCTGGGCTGCACGTGCAGTAGTAGCTCCCCTCCACATTCTGGCAGTCAGCAAGTTTTCCACAGGACACTTTCATGGGTGGCACACATTCATTGATGTCTGCAACATAATAGGACCAAGGGTCACCTCCCAAAGGTGTGTGGTCTCTCAGGCAAGAGACTCCTGTTCCCTACCTGGCCCCCTAGCATGTGGTCTCACGTGGAGTTAGTATCTATTGGAGAGAATCTTGGACTTCAGTGCTGAGGCTGTGCTTTGCCTGGAGCAAGCCTTTCCTGCTCTGTTCAACTCAGTCCTTTGGCTGACACTCTCAGTTTGGCACAGGGGACAATGCCAAGGTTGGGGATGGGTTATAACCTGAGAGTCACCTTCCCCAGACCTAAGGGCAGGCTGAGACGAACCCCTGGGGCCCAGGTCCTCTCTGTGCAGGAAGCCATGCAATTCCCTGGTCTCTCTGCCATCTTACTATTTCCTTTCTATTTTCTGTCTTTGATGAAGGCCTTGAGGTCAAAGGCTCAGCCCTTGACCCTTACCCATGACCCCACTGGCACTGGGCACCTGCAGTCTCTGATGTGCCCTGCCCCTCCCCCATCCTCTTTACCATCACAGATCTCCAGGGGGTTGGTGAAGATCTCTGTAGACGAAGAGGCAAACCCTGGCTTGCAGCGACAGGCGGTGGCACTGACACATTCCGAGTTGAGAGGGCACCAGGGGGCACAGGCTGTGGGGGCACAGACTGGTCAGAGGCTGGGAGGGGGCAATGTGCTCCCCAGAGGAGGTCCCAGGAGGTGGGGAGATGCCCTGAGCCTCCCTGCCCAGGCCTCTCCTCCCTGGGCTGGGGTGCAGGGCCCCTCCCAGGCTCTGGCTGTGGACACGCTGCTCCCCACACTCACCCTGAGAGCCCTGTGCTCCGGCTCTGGAGAGACTCAGCAGGACACACAGCAGCCCTGTGACACAGAGAGGGCGGGTCAGCAGGCCCAGCAGACAGAGGAGGCCGGAGGTGATGCACTGGAGGGCAGGGGCTGAGGACCCTCCTGGGCTCAGACCTGGTCCACTCCTCAGAGGGACCCAGGTGGGGCCTCCCAGAGGGTCTGGGGGATGGGAAGGGGCTGAGCCTGGCAAGCTCTGGGCTCCAGCCGTGGCTCTCCTGGCCTGTGGGTGGGGGACTGGAGCCTGGTGGCCCTGGTTCAGACCCTGGAGCACAGGCAGGCTGCCTCACTGCCCTGCCTCAGTTTCCCTTTCTGTGGAGTGGGGACAAGATGACACCCACGTCCTAGGGTCATATGGGAACAAACCCCAGTGTGTCAGGGTGTTTACCACCATCACTGACCTTTAGGTAGGAAGGGAGGGTCAGGGCCAGCTGTTCTCTCAGGTCCCCTGCCTGGTCTCTCAGGTGCTCTGGCCCTGTCCCCTTCCTCAGGGACATGTACCCCACTAGCCACCTGGCTGGCAGCTGTGACTGGGGCACCTGAGAGCCACATCTACCACCACCACTGTCAGCCCCACGGCCTGTCCTGGGACCCCGTGGTGCCCTATTACCCCCCAACAGGAAGGTGCTGTGGGCAGGTGCTGGGCTCAGGCTGGTGGCCTCCTCCTCCTCTTCCTGCCACTGAACAGCTGTCCCCTCCCAGGGCACATCCTGGGGACCCTCCCCAATCAACGGGGCCTTAGGTACATTAGCCTCTTGCTGTTCAACAGAGACAGGCGAGGAGTCAAAGAGAGTCTGGTTCTCAATCCCTAAAATAAAGTCTAGGGTATTGGTGGTTCCTTCTTGGTCAGTTTATCTAATGCGCTGCCTGGACAGCTGGTCAGGCTCTAAACATTGCCGTGAGGCCTTCATCAGAGGAGACCCCATTGAATGTGAAGATGCAAGGAAAGCAGAATCCCCTCTCCTGTGTGGCTCATCTAACCCATGGAGGCCCTAAGAGACCAAGACTGGCCCCCGGAAGAGGACGGAGTTCTGGCCCAGACTGCTTCTGGACCTGAGATGGATCATCAGCTCCTCCCTGGTCTCCATCCTGCCACCTCCTCCCTGGTCTCCATCCTGCCCCCTCCTCCCTGGTCTCCATCCTGCCCCCTCCTCCGTGGTCCCCATCCTGCCACCTCCTCCCTGGTTTCCATCCTGCCACCTCCTCCCTGGTCTCCATCCTGCCACCTCCTGCCTGGTCTCCATCCTGCACCTCCTCCGTGGTCTCCATCCTGCCACCTCCTCCCTGGTCTCCATCCTGCACCTCCTCCGTGGTCTCCATCCTGCCATCTCATCCCTGGTCTCCATCCTGCCACCTCCTCCCTGGTCTCCATCCTGCCACCTCCTCCCTGGTCTCCATCCTGCCACCTCCTCCCTGGTCTCCATCCTGCACCTCCTCCGTGGTCTCCATCCTGCCACCTCCTCCCTGGTCTCCAACCTGCCACCACCTCCCTGGTCTCCATCCTGCCACCTCCTCCCTGGCCTCCATCCTGCCACCTCCTCCCTGGTCTCCATCCTGCCACCTCCTCCCTGGTCTCCATCCTGCCCCCTCCTCCCTGGTCTCCATCCTGCCACCTCCTCCCTGGTCTCCATCCTGCCCCCTCCTCCCTGTTCTCCATCCTGCCACCTCCTCCCTGGTCTCCATCCTGCCACCTTCTCCCTGGTCTCCATCCTGCACCTACCTGGCAGAGTCTGGATTTCTCAGCCTGCACAATTGTGTGAGCCATGTCCTTAAAATTACCATCTTCCCCTCTCTCTGTAGTGCCCCATTGGTTCTGTTTATCCAGAGAGCCCAATGAGAAATGCCCACTATGTCCTAAAGTTTGAGCTAGGGTGTAACTGTGTAAGAACAACTTTCTCCTTAGAGATCTTAAAAATTAAAAAAGAGCTGACATCCTTTACAAATACCCTCCCTGCTCTCCCTAACAGGAACAGTGAGAAAACCAGCCAGAAATGAAACAAAAGGCTTGCTGGTGGCTCCTAGCTCCCTTTCTTGCCTGTCACATGTCATGATTCCACTTACCATGGACCCGTCTTAGACATCTGCTCCTCATGGTGCCGAGACCAGCCAGCCCAGTGATGGAGGACTTTTGGTTCTGGTTGGAGTTAAGAATGCTTCCTGTTTAAATATGACTCGTGATGAAGTTGACCACAGTGGGGAAATCACAGTCTGGGTGCTTTGTTCCTCCCATCAGTTCCCTGGTGAATTTCTCAGGACTCAGAGTTTTGTTGCCAAATATTTGCTTATTATGAGTAAAACTGTGCTGAAGATCTCCTTGGGTGTGACACACATCTTCTGAGACAGGAAGGTAGGACACTGTGCATTAGAAGCTCAAGCATGAAGGATCATTCTCCTGGTCTTCTTGCCCCATAAGGACCTTGGTTCAGAATGAATAGACTTATCTAGTTATTACCTTTCCCTAGACTTACTTGTGTAACTTACATGAAAATAAGGCTCATGATTAAATATAGAACTCAGGGCTTCAGTAGATGGCACAGGAGAAGTCAAACAGCCCAACACGCGACTCTCCTCTGGGGCAGGGAGAAGGTGAGTCTGTGTAAGTTTGTGTCTTACTGTTTCCTTCCCACCAAGAGCACCATGTCCCCAACCAGAGACAAGACTTGGCATTCCCAACACTCACACCTGGAAAGTCTGAGAAGGTAGGTCCCGCAGAGCCACCTGGTCCTCACACTACTATTGTTTGTTACTAATTTTAGTATTATTTTTTTTGTATTTATCTTTTCATAATCACATTGAAATAAAAATGGGTAATTGCTGTGAAAAATCAGACTATTCTTTTGAAAACCCAGAAGACACCTTATTCTTTGCAGTCTTTATTGTTAAGTGTGCTAGTGTGCCGTGCATACACTGTAGGATTGATGTCCCTGCCCCCAGGTTACACCAAATTCTGTATTGCTTCCACACCAAATCTGAGTTTTCTTGCAGAAATCTCATCTTTTATGAATATGATATCTTTCTCCCTCATAAGCCCTAAGCTGATGCTTGTAACAAATAATATTAAAAAAAATCTATCAAAAAAGATTCTCATTACTAATGGGGCTGTTATATTTTTAAATCACTGCTCCTAACCTCAGGCTCCTCACCTTGCAGCTTTAAAAGATACAATATTATACTAGAAGTATTAACTTGACAAAACCATATGCATTGTATTTTGACTTGCCTTTCCCATTCAACTTTGTGCACTGGAGGTTTTTTAAATAGCAGCATATGAGCTGTACTACAGACAGATGTGTCTTCTTTTTAAAATTTATACTGACATATGCTATTTATTTTGCTAGTCTTTTTTGATGGTTGCTTGTATGTTTTGAAATTTTTCACTCTTGCAAATATACTGCCCCAAACCAAAACTTTCTCTTAACATGGGTTTTTTTTATTAGTTGCTCAAGACAATACATTGATCTTGACATATCATACATTTGATTCAAATAGGGTATGAATTCTCATTTTTCCACGTGTACAGATTGCAGGATCACATTGGTTATACATCCATGTGTATACATACAGCCATCCTAGTGTCAGTTGTATTCTGCTGCCCTCCCTATCCCCCCTCCCCTCCCCTCTTATCACTATTCTCTACCCATTCTACTGTGACACTTCTCTCTCTCTCTCTCTCTCTCTCTCTCTCTCTCTCTCTCTCTCTCTCTCTCTCTCTTTCTTCCCTTTACACCATCGTATATGTATTTTGTGAACCCATGAGTGTCTCCTTCCATCTTCCGTGCAATTCCCCTTCTCCTTCCCTTTCCCTCCCTCCTCTTTTCCTTGTTTTGTGGTAATCTTCTTCTCATGCTCTTCCTTCCTACTCTGTTTTGAGTCACCTCCATTATATCAGAGAAGACATTCAGCATTTGTTTTTTAGGGATTGGCTAACTTTGGTTAGCATAATTTGCTCTAGTGCCATCCATTTCCCTGAAAATGCCATGCTTTTGTTATTTTTTAATACTGAGTAATATGCCATTGTGTATAAATGCCACATTTTAAAAAATCCATTCATTTGTTGAAGGGCATATGGACTGGTTCCACAGTCTAGCTATTGTGAATTGTGCTGCTATGAACATTGGTGTAGCTGTGTCCCTGTAGTCTGCTCTTTTTAGGTTTTTTCCCAACATCCTCGCCAGCACTAGTTATTGTTTGACTTCAAAATGGCTGCCATTCTTACTGGAGTGAGATGGTATCTTAGAGTGGTTTTAATTTGCATTTCTCTAATAGCTAGAGATGGTGAGCACTTTTTTGTGTACTTGTTGGTTGATTGTATGTCCTCCTCTATGAAGTGTCTGTTTAGATCTTTGGCCCATTTGTTGATTGGGTTATTTTTTTGTTGTTGTTTAACTTTTTGAGTTCTTTGTATACTCTGGAGATTAGCACTGTATCTGAAGTGTGACGGGTAAAAATTTGTTCCCAGGATGTAGTCTCCCTATTTACCTCACTTATTATTTCTCTTGCTGAGAAAAAACTGTTTAGTTCGAATATGTCTTGTTTGTTGATTCTTGATTTTAACTCTTGTGCTATAGGTGTCCTATTAAGGAATTTGGAGCCCAACCCCAAGAGATGGAGATTAGGACCAACTTCTTCTATTAGATGCAGAGTCTGTGGTCTGATTCCTAGCTCCTTGATCCATTTTGAGTTGACTTTTGTGCATGGTGAGAGAAAGAGATTCAGTTTCATTTTGTTGCATATGGATTTCCAGTTCTCCCAGCACCATTTGTTGAAGGTGCTATCCTTTTTCCATTGCATGCTTTTAGCACCTTTGTCTAATATAAGGTAGTTGTAATTTTGTAGATTGGTCTCTATTGTGTACCATTGGTATACCTGCCTGTTTTGGTACCAGTAACATGCTGTTTTTGTTACTATTGCTGTATAGTATAGTTTGAAATTTGGTATCACTATACCACCTGTTTTGCTCTTCCTGCTTAGAATTGCTTTAGCTATTTTGGGTCTTTTATTTCTCTAGATGAATTTCATGATTGCTTTTTCTATTTCTTTGAGGAATGTCATTGGGATTTTGATTGGGTTGCATTAAACCTATAGAGTACTTTTAATAGTATGGCCATTTTAATGATATTAATTCTGCCTTTCCATGAACAAGGTATATCTTTCCATCTTCTAAGGTCTTCTTCTATTTCCCTCTTTAGTGTACTGTAGTTTTCGTTGTAAAGGTCTTTCACCTCTTTTGTTAGTTTTTTTCCCAAATATTTTATTTTTTTTTGAGGATATTGTGAATGGGGTGGTTGTTCTGATTTCCATTTCAGAGCTTTTGTCACTGATATACAGTAATGCCTTAGACTTATGAGTGTTAATTTTATATCCTGCCACCTTGCTGAATTAATTTACTAGTTCTAAAAGTTTTTTGGCAGAACCTTTTGGGTCTGTTAGGTATAGGATCATGTCACCCGCAAATAGTGCTAATTTCAGTTCTTCTTTTCCTATTTTTATGCCTTTAATTTCTATCGTCTGTCTTATTGATATGGCCAGGGTTTCGAGAACTATGTTGAATAGAAGTGGCGAGAGAGGGAATCCTTTCCTTGTTCCAGATTTTAGAGGGAATGCCTTCAATTTTTCTCCATTTAGAATGATGCTAGCATGAGGCTTAGCATAAATAGCTTCATAATGTTGAGGTAAGTTCCTATTATCCCTAGTTTTTCTAATGTTTTGAACATAAAGGGATGTTGTATTTTGTTGAAAGTTTTTTCTGTCTATCGAGATGATCATATGGTTTTTATCTTTAAGTCTGTTGATGTGGTGGATTACATTTATTGATTTCTGTATATTGAACCAGCCTTACATCCCAGGAATAAATCCTACTTGATCATGGTGCACAATATTTTTGATATATTTTTGAATCTGATTTGCCAGAATTTTATTGAGGATTTTTGCATCTATGTTCATTAGAGATATTGGTCTGTAGTTTTCTTTCTTTTAAGTGTCTTTGTCTGGTTTAGGAATCAGGGTGATGTTGGCCTCGAAGATTGAATTTGGAATTACTCCCTCTTTTTCTATTTCATGAAATAGCTTGAGAAGTATTGGTATTAGTTCTTCTTTAAAGGTTTTGTAAAACCCATCTGGTCCTGGGCTTTTCTTGGTTGGTAGTCTTTTGATGGCTTCTTCTATTTCCTCAATTGACATTGGTCTGTTTAAGTTGTATATATCCTCTTGACTCAATCTGGGTAGATCATATGACTTAAGAAATTTATCGATGCCTTCACTATCTTCTATTTTATTGGCATATAAAGTTTTGAAATAATTTCTAACTATCTTCTGTATTTCTCTAGTGTCTGTTGTGATATTGCCTTTTTCATCCTGTTGCTAGTAATTGGATTTCTTCTCTCCTCTTCATTAGCATAGCTAAGGGTCTGTCAATCTTATTTATTTTTTCGAAGAACCAACTTTTAGTTTTGTCAATTTTTTCAATTGTTTCTCTTATTTCAATTTCATTGATTTCAGCTCTGATTTTAATTATTTCTTGCCTTTTACTGCATTTGCTGTTGTTTTGCTCTTCTTTTTCAAGAGCTTTGAGATGAAGTGTGAGATCATTTATTTGTTGGTTTTTCCTTTTTTTGAGGAATGAGCTCCAAGCAATGAATTTTCCTCTTAGAACAGCTTTCATTGTGTCCCATAGATTCTGAAATGTTGTGTCTGTGTTTTCATTTATCTCAATGAATTTTTTAATTTCCTCCTTGATGTCTTCTGTAACCCATTGATTGTTCAGTAATATATTGTTCATTCTCCAAGTGATGTAGGGTTTTTCCCTTCTTCTTTTATTGTTGATTTCCAGTTTCATTCCATTATGATCAGAAAAGATGCATGGTATTATCTCTACTCCTTTATAATTGCTTTGATTTGCCCTATGGCATAATATATGGTCTATTTTTGAGAAAGATCCATTGCTGCTGAGAAAACAGTATATTTGCTTGCTGATGGTTGATATATCCTATATATGTCAGTTAAGTCTAGGTTATTAATTGTGCTATTGAGTTCTATAGTTTCTTTATTCAACTTTTGTTTGGAAGATCTGTCCAGTGGTGAGAGAGGTGTATTGAAGTCACCTGTAATTATTGTGTTGTGGTCAATTTGTCCCTTGAACTTGAGGAGAGTTTGTTTTATGAATGTAGCAGCACCATTGTTTGGGGCATATAAATTGATAATTGTTATGTCTTGTTGGTGAATGGTTCCCTTTAACAGTATTTAGTGTTCTTCTTTATCCCTTTTGATTAACTTAGGCTTGTAGTCGATTTTATTTGATATGAGTATAGCCACCCCTGCTTGCTTCCGAGGTCCATGTGCAAGGTATGATTTTTCCCAGTCTTTCACTGTCAGCCTGTGTATGTCTTTTCCTATCAGATGAGTCTCCTTAAGGGAGCATATTGTTGGGTCTGCTTTTTTAATCCAGGTTGCTAGCCTATGTCATTTAATTGGTGAGTTTAAGCCATTAACATTTAGGGTTACTATTGAATAGGGTTTGTACTTCCAGTCATGTTTGTTTATTTATTTAATTATTTTTAAAATTTGGTTTGTTTTTCCTCTTTGATTAGTTTTTCATCCCCCATCACTTTACTGAGGTACTTCCCACTGTTGTTTTTTGTTGTTGTTTTTCATTTCCTCTTCGTGTAGTGTTTTGCCCCAAATGCTTTGCAGTGCTGGTTTTCTGGCTGCGAATTCTTTTAACTTTTGTTTATCATGGAAGATTTTTATTTCATTGTCAAACCTGAAGCTTAGTTTTGCTGGATACAAAATTCTTGGTTGGCACCCATTATCTTTCATCATTTGAAATACGTTGTTCCAGGATCTGCTCGCTTTCAGTGTCTGGGATGAGAAATCCGCCATTAACCTAATTGGTTTACCCCTAAATATAATCTGCCTCCTTTCTCTTGTAGTTTTTATATTTTCTACTTTCTACTCATTCTGTATGTTGGATATCTTCATAACAACGTGTCTTGGAGTTGGTCTATCATGATTCTGTATGTTTGGTGTCCTGTAGGCCTCTAGGATTTGTAAATCTGTTTCATTATTCCTGTCTGGAATGTTTTCTAAAATTATTTTATTTAACATATTCCTCATTCCTTTGGTTTGGACCTCTATATCTTCCTCTATCCCAATGACTTTTAATTTTTTTTTTATATCCCCTACCTCTTGGATGTTTTGCTCATGATTTCTTACCAACCTTCCTGAGTTGATTAGACTCTTTTCGAGATGATATATTTTGTCTTTGTTGTCTGATATTCTGACATCTACTTGGTCTACTCTATTGGTGATACTTTGATTTTTAATTTGGTTTATACTTTTCTTCATTTCTACTATTTCTGTTTGTTTTTTTATAACCTCTATATCCCTGTAGAGTTATTCATTTGCTTTTTGAATTTGTTTGTGTAATTCATTGTCGAGGTGTTCTTTCATTGCTTGCATTTGCTGTCTAATGATCTCTTTAAGATTCCATTCCATCTGAGTCAGGTAGGCCTTGAGTTCTTTATTTGATCATTTTCCTGATGCATCTAGCATCTCCTGTAAATTTAAGCTGGCCTGCATTGTTTGTGTATCTTTTCTTACTTTTTTCATGGTGCTCATGTTTCTTTCCAGCTCTGTTTGACTGCTGTGTTATTATTTTCTTCTATAAATTTGTTTTCATTTTGTATAGCTCCAATATCTCTCCTTTGTGTTGGGAGACAATGTTTAGAGATGTTGGATTTAATTATGATTTAAAGTAAATTCATTAGTTTCATTAAAGGCCTACAGATTTGGATGGCATATAGAGAACTGAGGTTTAAACTTAGGATTTTATGTTAAGGTCCAGAGATTTGATGGTATGGAGGTTAGTGTATATTAGCTTCTCTGGGGAATTGCTCAAATGCAGGCAGATATTACCAAGAGAATGGATAGGAGTACTTGGGGATAGTTAAGGGCTTAGGCAAACTATAGACCATCTCGTAACATTCATCTATTTGCATTTAGTAAATCACACTTAATTGGAGTGGTCATGCTTGTGAGGAAAGATAGGGAAAAGGTAAGTCAGAAAAGCAGGAAAGAGAGAGGGAGAGAAGAAAGAAAGAGAAAAAATAGAAAAGAAAAAAGAAAAAATGATAAAGATAATACTAAAATAAAGTAAAATAAAAATTACAATAAAAAATGCACTGTTAGGCTTCTAATTTCTTTGCTTCCAGTAGGTGGAGCTGTGCTTTCTGGACCAAGACTTTGCCCTTGGGCTGTAGGAAACAATCCATAAGAGGTGGCTTCCCCCTCCCCCACCTGGTGTCTCTCCAATTCTGTTCACTTTGGGTTATTCCTGGCCTCTAGTCTCCTCGCTTCTCCTGCCAGCCAGGCCTTCCCCAGTGTGGTACCTCTCCACAGTTCAAGCTACACCCTGGGCCTGCAGTTTCCTGGATATGGAGCATTCCCTCTGATAGCCACTCCCTCGAGAGCTGGCTAGACAGGTTTCGTTTTTCGCCTCTGGTGGGAGGGGGAGTTGGAGGTCAGGTGTCTTTAACCTTCCCCAGCCTCTGATATTCACGCCCATGGAAAGCCTGGGAGAGATTTTATGCGATTTCCCCGATGTATGGGAGAGGGGCTGAGTGTCACAACCTGTTCTATCGCTGAACTTGCTGCGATGGGGTGTGATCTGTCGGAAACTTGCAATGGTGGCGACAGCTCCCCAATATGGTGGCTGCTGGCTTCCTCGGTGGGCTGTCCAGTGTGGAGGGCAGATCTGGACCGTTCCTCTCCCCCGTCTCAATACCAGAACTCAGCCTGGAGCACTGTGAGGACACAGTTGGCAGGGCCCCACAGAAACCATAGCACCGTTTCTCTGCGTTGCTGGCACGTCGGCGTGAAGGCTCCACCTTTGGGCGCCAGGTGCAGGGTTCACTCGCACTTGATCCGCGATCACTGATCCTCGGGTGTTGAAATTCTTCCTCTAGGTTTCAATTTTGCTGGACATTCCTATCTAGATAGCTTCCGGTCATTCTAAACTCGCTAATGACCTGTGCAATGATGCGGTACACGGGGTGTCATACTCCATTTGCCGCCATCTTATCCCCAGATGGAGACAGATTTTGCTAGTTTGCCCAGGCAGCCCTCAAAGTTGTGATCCTCCTGCTGGACCCCAGTGATGTGCAAAAGGGCCAACCCCAAGGCCAGAGTTCCTTTGAGTGAATGGTCCTGAGAAACTATGGGGATTTTTTTTAATGAGATGTAGATTAAAAGAAGCATGCTTGCTGTGCCTTAGGTATGCACCACTTAAATTATCATAATGGTACCAAGTTGCTGAATAAAGTGTGTGCATAAATTGGCTCTAATATCTACCATATAAGAATATCCATTTCACCCTTGGTCTAACAATTTCTCTCTCTCAAACCAAAATATTGTAATTTTTTTTCTATGAGGCTTTGAGCTCTGTGATCAACAGCAATCAAACACAGACAGGTCAGAAGGGAAGAAGATGAAGGTGCTAGCCCTTTGGGGGTCCAGTAGGAGAGGTGAAAGGTGACCCTTGAGCAGAGGCCTGCAGGAGAGGAGGGCGCCCTCAGGTGGTCTGCATAGGCCTGGGTCTGGTCGGAGGGGCGACAGTGCAGAGTCCTGAGGATGGTGCTGGCCTGGCACATCCACGTTTCAAAGGAGCCCTGGGGGCAGCAAGCGTGAGCTGGTTGGTGCAGGAGATGCCCCGTCCGTGAATGCTGAGGAGGGAGCTGCTCCTGGCTGCTGCAGAGAAACTGAGATTTCAGGAGGGGGCCTTTGTTCCCCTGCCCTGTTGTGACTGTTCCTGGAGGCAGCTTTTCTGAGGTAGCTGACCCCTGAGGAGCTGCACATAACTTTATGTGGGCGAGAGGAGAAATTCAGACACATGTGACCCTGGCTGTCCCTTTACCACTTCAGTGTCATAGATGTGCCCATCTCCTCCATGATGTCCCTGGATCCCTTGTTTTTCTTGTTTTGTGGATTTTTCTTTGACAAGACCTCTTACCCTAAGGTCTACCCCAACAGTGAATTTTCACTTGGATGGTATTATATCATTACAATCATTGTGCTGGTTGTATGCTGCACAGCAGGTGTCTGGATATTTTAATCCCATGTACAACTTTAACTTTACACCATGGACACACAGCCCACATGTCCCCTACTCCAGGCCCTGACACCACTGTTCTATTCTCTGTATCTATGAGTCTGACAACTTGAGGTATCTCATGGATGCATAATCACACATTATTCTGATGTCAAAGGAGACCAGATTGGATCCCTCCTCATGTTTCCCTGTTAGTTTGGAGTCTGTATTATCAAGGTCTCAGTTTAGCAGACAAGCAACATACAGGAGAAGAACCATTACAGCCCAATCAATATCCTTGATGAATACTGATGCATAGAATCTGCAACAAAAGAATTACAAAATGAGTTTGATGTTATGTTAAAAGGATCATTCTCAATTTGGAATATATGAGCTGAAGTGCTCCTGATCTAGTCTGATCTTCATAAAATCCTGCATCTCTTTTGACATTCTTTCATCTTTCTACAGAGGATTTATCCCTGGGGACATCATAACATACATGCATTTATTTTTGTGTATCCTACATTTTCTATTATAATGGAATGTCCAAACAAGAAGAGATTCTCCCTGTTCTGTTCATTTTGTGATTTCAAAGGTGGAATTGATAGAGAGAAAAATTAAATAAATTTAGAGTTTCTACACAGATCAACACATGGTTTAAAAATAATTTCTTTAAACAAAATCAATTGAAAATCTAAAATAAAATTTCCATCAATAGAACAAACAAAAATCATTTAATTCCATCATCATGAGTAATTTGAGATTGAAAAAGACCTGGATCTAAAATTATAAAAACATACACTTTTAGGAGCAGTGAAAGAAGTGGTGTCCAAAGGTAAATTCCATCCTGTAGAAACATAATTGTGTACAAATGTGTTAAGACATTGGACATAGCAGCAGGAGTGATGGAGTGAGTAAAAACCAAGGTTAGAGCGTCACCTCCGCTCCCTTCATGAGATCCCACCTTGCACGTGGGCCAGGAATGTCACCTGCATCTTCCCACCTATTGCCAGCAGGAAGCCCATGAGGCCAGGTGCCTATTCCAACTGTGCAGAGAGGACATCTCTGCAGATGTGATGAAACTCCTGTGTATGAAACATGTGCTCATGAGAAGGACATGGGAGATATTCAATTGAATGCAAAAGAGTATGTTCTACAAAAGGGCAGAGGGTGATTGCTGCTCATGAAAACAGAACCAACCCAAAGGCCAAAAGGGAATAATTCAGAAAAACAGATGAGAAATAAGATGCAAAATGGTGTAAGAGGAACTTGATCACCATGGATCATGCAGAACTTTAAATATAAAAAGCAATGGAGGGGGGTCAGCAAGGGGACCCACTCATAGGTTTGGCCACATAAAATTCATATGCTCACAAGTTCCCCCTCAAACTGTCAAAACATATATAAAGAACTACAAGGCAAACAGGACCTTAGTGAAAATCACTTCCAATTCTTTCTTTGAACTCAGAATATAAAGATGACTGTTCCCATAAAAGCAAAGAATTTGCAATCTCAAAGAGAGAAAGAGGCTAAACATCTAAAAATTGTGTTTAGCCTGTACAGTAGGAAAGAATTGCAAATAAAGCCCTTCAATTTTCTACTTTAACCTATCATACAAAACTTATATCATGACCACCCAGCATGAGAGGATGCTGTGAGAAGTGTGTCCCTGAAGGAGGGTGGCAAGGCAGTATTTGTAAGCAGCCCATTAGTCTCCTCTTTGTAATGAATATGGAAGAGGCTTGAATACACTCCAGGTTGAAATTGAAGAAAGAAATGCCCTCACCTCACTGCACAATCCCCCACCCCTGAGACTCATTTTGCCCAACCTGCCACTGGGGAGCTCCCTGGATATGTTCTCATTTTAAGGAAAATACTTGATACACTTTCCCAGTCTTGTCCAATTGGACTTTGATCCCATTATATGTTGTCAGCAATGATCTAAGCACTGCAGAGTCTGAGAGTCGCTTCTCTTTTTAACATGTTAACCAGTGGCAGATGAGTGAGTCAGCACTCAGCTCTCTCAGCTCTGGGCTGGGTGGGTCATGTTGTCAGCTTCTGTTCTTGCTGAACGTTTCCTGCAGGACCTGTCTCCAATGATGAGCTGAGTGTCATGAGCTTTCCTCCTGGCCCTCCCAATTCTCCTGCTCCAGGGCACTGGTCTTCCACCAGGCAGGATGAGGGCTCCTGGAGACGGGTGGCAATGGCTGAGGAAGTTGGGGTTGTTACAACTTGGGATTTGCACTGTGCCTAGCAGGTTGAGAGTGGAGAGTTTGAGAAACACTTTTCCAGACCAGAATCTTTTCATCTTCAGTGAGAATATGAATCACTTGGGGATCTGGTTGATACAGGTGTTTTGATGCCTTCTCCACCGTGAACTTCTCCACTACTTCAGTTCTGAATTTAGGTGGTCAGATGTGGGCCCTGTTGAGCTCAGCTTCTGCCTAAACAAATTTACACTTGCATCCTGAATGTTTTCCTCATGACAAGAAGTCCAATTTACTGACCTTGGCTCCTTATTTACAAACTGGATCGTTTCCCCTTCTTCATGCCGTTTCCCTGTGAACTAAGCTGTATGTTAAAGCTCACAGGAAATGACCTGCCCAGATCAGATGATCCAGAGATAGCCACCATTGTGACCATCACCTCGCTCCTCATTGGCCCAGGTCACTGTGATGTCACAAGGGTTTCCTGGCACAGAATGTGAGCCAGCATTGATCTGCTCCTGGGAGACAGGGAGTGGTGGTTAAGGGGATGTGCTCCCAGGACTCAGGCAGGAAGCTCAGAGCCTTGGTCCACCACCCTGTGCTGTGGTAGACTCATCTGAACCACTCCTGATGGCTCCAAATTGGCACAGTAAGTGCTTTCAGACTCTTTAATGCTATTTTAGGATGTTCCACTCTTGGGTAAATGTACAAAACTGATGTTTGTTGGACATCAAATTATTTCTCTGTTGCTGCTCACTATTCCTGGTTCAAATCCATGAAACATCATTCATACCCTTTTTTCAAAAAAGATATTTTTAATTCTAATTGGAAACAATACCTTTTTTTAATTTAGTTTTTTATGTGGTGCAGGGCTTGAACCAGTGCCTCATGCTTGCTAGGCAAGTGCTCTACCACTGAACCACAACGCCAGCCCCTAATTAGTAAATTTTTGTTGTTATCAGAAATATAAACTGTTTTACTCTCCTATTCTGCACCAGAGAGAACTGGTTACAAATTTTATAATTAGGCATCACGCCCACATTTTCTCCGCTCTTGGCCTCAGTTTCCCCAAATGGGAGAGCAAGAGAAAGTCACAAACAAGAGAGAGAGTGAGCACATTCAGAAGTGGGATTGTATTGGGGGGACCCTTGTTCTTAGAAAGTTCTATCCCAAAAGGCCAGAAGGGACAGGGTTACAAGGGACAGGTGAGTGTGATTCAACCCAAGGGGCATCACCTACATCTGAAGACAGGCCCTCAACTTCCTGAAGTGGGACAATGCCCAAGTCTCTAGGAAATGTAGGGATGGGTCAGAGCCCCTTGCTTCAGGATGGAAGGTGGGGGGCATTCAGAGTGGCTCCCCACATGGGGGTCCATGTCTATCATCTCCTGAGCTCAAATAGTTCTTGTGATCCGAAATTCTGATCTAAAAGAAGGAAGAGTAATTTTAAAAATGGAGCTGCCAACCCGACCAGCGAGGGCAGCTAAACTAAGGGTCACTGGAGTGAATTTCCTAAGTTATCACATAAACCACAGACACACAATTTACCTTTAATTCAAGTCCCGGGAAGGCTCCTCTACCCCTGGCCTCAAGCTCCCCAAATGGACAGCGAGGAATGTCAGAAGAGGCTGGCAAGAGAGACAGCAAGCAGGTTCAGGAGTGGTCTTCTATTTGGGAGACTCTTAGAAACTTCCATCCAATAAAGATCAAGAGAGGCGGGTTACAAGGACAGGTAAGGTAACTTGATCCCTGGGGATGTAGAAAGGCATGCCCATGCATGAACACACATTTGGTGACATTTTTACGACTTTCAAGATTGGGGCCTTGGTCTATGTCCACTTTGATGTGGCCAGATCATGGGAAGTGACCAACAGAGCCTCACCAATCAGGAAAGAAAAATGCTGGTCACATGCTATGATTGCCTCCCACATATTTCCCCTTTTTTATTTTAAAAAAAGCAGGTGATGGGTCACTTTTTGGAGTCCCTGAATCCTTATTTGAAGCCTGGCCACCCTACAATTATAATACAAAAGAGAATTAACAGCAAGAGAACAATACAAGAATATACCATGCAGAGTGTAAGAATGTTTCCAGGGTTAAAGCCATTTAATTCTTTTCATTTTTGATTAGCTAAGGAAGTAAGATCCGAAAATCAATCTTACTTTCCTGTATATCTTGAATATGATGATGGAGCTCCAAAAGATCCAAGTTGATATTATTATTTTACCAAAGACCCAAAAAATGATTTTTAACCTTCTCCAAATCCCATTGGGTAGCAGTATTTGGCTGCAGTAACACACACATACTCAGAGCTAGTGTGACATTTAAGACTTTCCTTAAACTTCGAAGCTGAAAGTTCATTACTTATATTCATTATAGTTGCCTCTAAGGCATTTAGCTTAGTCTCAATCCTTTCATCAATATTTATTTTATGCTCACCATCTCTAGCAGTCAGAGAAATGCAAATCAAAACCACCCTAAGATACTATCTCACTCCAGTAAGATTGGCAGCCACTATGAAGTCAAACAACAACAAGTGCTGGCGAGGATGTGTGGAAAAGAGTACACTTGTACATTGCTGGTGGGACTGAAAATTGGTGCAGCCAATTTGGAAAGCAGTATGGAGCTTCCTGGGAAATCTGGGAATGGAACCACCATTTGACCCAGCTATTACCCTTCTCAGACTATTCCCTGAAGACCTTAAAGAGCGTACTATAGGAATACTGCCACATCGTTGTTCATAGCAGCACAATTCACAATAGCTAGACTGTGGAACCAATCTAGATGCCCTTCAATAGATGAATGGATTAAAAAAATGTGCCATTTATACACAATGTAGTATTACGCAGCACTAAAATGACAAAATCATGGCATTTGCAGGGAAATGGATGGCATTAGAGCAGATTATGCTAAGTGAAGCTAGCCAATCCCTAAAAAACAAATGCCAGATGTCTTCTTTGATATAAGGAGAGCAACTAAGAACAGAGCAGGGAGGAAGATCATGAGAAAAATATTAAAATTAAACAGGGTCGAGAGGTGGGAGGGAAAGGGAGAGAGAAGGGAAATTGCATGGAAATGGAAGGAGACCCTCATTGTTATACAAAATTACATATAAGAGGAAGTGAGGGGAAAGGGGAAAAAAACAAGGGAGAGAATTGAATTACAGCAGATGGGGTTGAGAGAGAAGATGGGAGGGGAGGGGAAGGGGGATAGTAGAGGATAGGAAAGGTAGCAGAATACAACAGACACTAGTATGGCATTATGTAAAAACGTGGATGTGTAACTGATGTGATTCTGCAATCTATATACGGGGTAAAAATGGGAGTTCATAACCCACTTGAATCAAATGTATGAAATATGATATGTCAAGAGCTTTGTAATGTTTTGGACAACCAAAAAAAAAAAAAGACGGACTTAACACCAAAAAAAAAATTATTTTATTATGAGGAGCCTTGGAAGTATTCTGAGCCAAATCATTTGTATGCCTCATAACATCAATTTCCGTAGGTCCCTCCATGCCTGATGGTACCTTCAGGAATCCAAATAGGATGAAAAGCACCTTCTGGAAAAATACAAGCATGACCTCTGCCCCACATAATCACTGGATCTGGTCCTTTCCACTGACCAGTCTGTGAGTACCTCCCCCCAACTCAGAGTAAAGGGCCTGTTACTGTGGAAGACATATGGCTTTCAGCTGCAGTGTGACCTTTTCTATCGGTTGTGATAGAAATGTGGAACATGGGGAAATGTGGAACCCTAAGTAAACAACCTCAGAAATAGAGCTGCACCTTTTGTGGAGAAACCCTATATCCTCTGAGAGTAAAAAAATTCAGGAGTGTGGCTGTGTCAGACTTTGAGGTTTCTAATGATGGACTACAGAGGTCATCAACATATTGTAGGAGGAATGAGTTGGGGCATAGAGGGAAAAAAAAAACCTCAAGATCTCCAGCAAGGTCTTGTCTAAAAATAGGTGGGCTGTCTCAAATCCCCTGGGGCAGGACAGTCCAGGTTAACTGTCGGCAATGTCTAGTTTCTGGGTCAGTCCAGGTGAAGGCAAATATGTCTTGGGAAGAGACGGATAGTGGAATCCAAAAGAAGGCATCTTTAAGATCAGTAACTGAAAAACAGGTGGAGTATGCAGGAATGGAGGAAAGGATAGTAGAGGGGTTTGGAACCAGGGGATGTATAGGGCTGGCTGAACAATTTATTAACCTTTAGTCCTGCACTAAATGGTATGCTCCATTAGGCTTTTTTACTGCCTAATTATGGGGTATTGAATAGAGAGTGTGTGGGACAGAGGAACCCCTTTCTTAATAAGCTGTGAATGATTGGCTTTAGGCCCTTAAGGCTGGCCATTGGTGGTGGGTATTGGGCCTGGTTTGGGAAGTGGTTAGGGTCTTTAAGATGCACTTCCCCAGGAGAGCAATTTGCCGAGGATGGGGTTTCAGTGTCCCACACAATTGGATCTACCATTTTACAGGGGAGGGGAAAATGTGTGTTCTGGTGGTCGTTGGGGTCTCCACACCAGACACAAAGAGGTAAAGTCTCTTCTTCATTGGGGAGTAAAGCCCTGATGAAGATATGAGTAGGGAAGGACAATAAGGGTAAGGGTTTGGAGGCCTTCAAGATCGATAATATTCCTTCCCAGCAAGGGGACCAGACACTGAGGCATAACCTGAAAATGGTGTGAAAAGGAGAAACTGAGGAGTTCTGTGTGGGATGATGATTTGACCCCCTACCCAAACAATTGGAGATTTGGGAGGATAGGTGGTTCCTCAACACTCTCTCATAACTGAAACTGTGGCCCTGGTGTCTACCAAAAGGTTTATGGGACGCCCATCCAGTCAGATGACCACCCTGGGTTCCTGCTTGGTGATTGAGTAGGTTGGGACAGAAGACCCAGGGCCCTGTCAATCCTCGGCTGCTAGGCCCAGCAAGTCACTGGCGAGGAACTGACTTCAGCTGCCCTCCAGGAATTGGGGCAGTCTGATCCCCAGTGGCCAGGACGTCGGCCTCTGGGCCACGGTCTGGGCAGTGACCTGGGGTTAGGGCAAGCCTTAGCCCAGTGTCCTTCATCACCACACTTACAGCAGGGCCCAGGGGGTCCTCGTTGTGGGGGTTGTTGTGTCCCCCTTTCCATAGGTTGGAAGGAGCCCTGTGACCCCTGGGCCCACATCTGGCATTTTTGGCGTTTTGCAATTTCATCTCTGTGGTGATAGGCCTTGAAGGCCATGGCCAGCACCTCTGCTGAGGAGAGGGACCCTCTCTACTTGTTTTTAGCGTTGCCCATATTTCAGAGTAGCTTTGTGAGAAAAAACAGGTCATAAGATGCTGCCTCCCATCCGGGGATTCAGGGTCCTAGTTAGTGCACTGAAGAGAGCCTTGTTAGTCCATCTAGGAAGGCCGAGGGGTTTTCATTCTTCTCCTGGACGACTTCCTGGAGTTTATCAAAGTTAATTGTCTTTTGTGTCTCCACCTTTAGGCCAGCCGTCAGACAGGTAATGAGGTGGTCCCTGCGTCCCAGGTCTTGGGGTCATTATAACCCCAACGTGGTCTTGGTCTGGAACTGCCTGGGCCCCTAGGGGATGGTGGGCATCAGTCTGATGAACCTGGTGTGCATAGGCCCTAGCCTGGCCCCAGACCCTTCTCCTTTCCTCAGGGAGGAGAGTATCGGACAGAATCATAGATCATGAAAGGTGAGGCTGTCGGCTTGGGCTAATATTGAAACTCTTTAATGTAAGAGACAGTGTGCAGTGTAAGATCAGAATTTTTTTCTAGTTGAGAAAGGTCAAGCATCGAAAAAGGAACGTAAACCCTTAAAAATCCCATCTGGCCCGGTGACCTCTTGAAGTGGGGCCACAACCTGTGAAGTTTGAGTCGGGTGATGAGATGTGGTGACTTGTGGGTTAGGTGCCGCATTAGTGCATGAACGGTTGGCGGGTGGACTAAACTGAGGTGGAGGGACCCGGGGGGGGGGAAGGAATAGAAGTGGGAGGAGGTTGTGGGGGAGTGTTGGGAGGAGGAGGAGAGGAGTAAGAGGAGGAGGAGGAGGAGGAGGAGGAGGAGGAGGAGGAGGAGGAGGAGGGTCCACAGAAGAAGAATCTGCAGATGTAGAGGTTGGGGACATGGGAGGGTGTGAAAGTGGGGAGAGCAGGCCTGAGGGCGGGGAAGAGTGGTATGGAGGGGTTCATCAGCCAGGTGGAAAGTGGAGGTGGAGAACAGAGAAGAGGAAAAAGAGGGGAGGTGTGGAGGCAGAGAGTGGAGGAGAAGAGGAGGAAGGGGGCTGGAGAGCAAGGAGTAGTTGCTGAGGCTTGCATTGGGTGCAGAGATTTGGGTGAGATCCTAGCAGGAAAAAGCCTCCACGTAAAGAATCTACTTCCACTTCTTTATCACTCACAGTAATTAAAAGATTGTGGAGTAAACTGGGATCCAGAGACGCACACATGGGCCAAACATTTTGGTTGTCCAGGGGGTGTGCAGGCCCGTCCAGGGTACAGAATTTTATGAGCCTTTTCGGTTTAATATCAGGGGACAGGCTCAGGGTTTTAAAATTATCTAAGAGGCCCTCACAAGGGAGAATCTGGTGGGAGGGTTGAGATGGGAGTCAGAGAGAGAGAGAGAGAGAGAGAGAGAGAGAGAGAGAGAGAGAGAGAGAGAGAGAGCCGGGGCAGAAAAGAACTTCCTGGAAGCTCCCAAGTGGATGGAGGGTCTTGTGGGTGTCCCCAAAATGGCCGACCTCCATGGGGGAAATAGAGGGCATTGCCTGGTCATCACCAGGGGAGTGGGATCTGTGAGACCCAAATAGGGCTGAGGCCACGGGCAACTTGACGTCAGGAGAGTTTTTCGAGTGCAATGAAAGAGTCAGAAAGAGAGTGTTTGAAGGATTTCTGGGCAGAACAGAGTCAGAACTCCAGTGAGACAGGATGCAGCAACTGTGCTAACCCGTCCATGGAAGCCGCAAGCAAGGGGAGATGAAGGAGTCAGAAAGGGAGAATTCATCCTACTTTCCAGGTAGTTGATTCCCAGGGGTGTCCTAGCAGAGCACCCAGGGTCCACCGCAACCCTGATGGGTCTGAGTGGTGTGCGTTTCCCCCCCAACACACCCAAGGATTGCTGGACTCTCAAGGGCCAATTCCCTGGTTCTGGTGAGTTGGGGTTCAGGCGCTTATGGGAGGGGGGCACTCACCAATCCGCAGGTCAGTGGTGGATGTCAGGCAGGCCATCAGAGGAGTGGACTGTGACAGGAATTGTCAGGCATGGAGTTTGGGAATGGCGTTCCGTCTTTAGCAATGGGGATCCACATCCTGGGTTTCATCCTGGGTTTCGGCACCAATGTAGGAACTGCGAAAAAGCTCCGTAAACTCAGCAAGCCAAACAACCATTTACCTGCCTGAGATTTTATTAGAGAGACCATAATGGCCAGTCACAGAAGAGAAGGGGGAGGGGGATGGGGGGAGAGAGAGGGAGAGGGACAGGGGGAGGGAGAGGGGAGGGGGAGGGAGAGGGGAAGGGAGGGAGGGAGGGAGAGAGAGAGAGAGAGAGAGAGAGAATGAACAGGATGTTGATATTTATGGGCTCAATGTGGGGTGAGGGGGAGCATGGGGGGAATGGGCTGTTACTTCTTTATTGTCTGAGAGTTTGAACCACTTCAGGGATTGGAGGTTTGCCATTCA